>NW_004955424.1:3045288-3068995 GCF_000276665.1 Chinchilla lanigera
ATTGGTGAGGCAAGGAATGCTGAGGATGGCCAGCCCCTGCCAGCAGCTAGGAAAGAGTCTTCTCTAAAAGCTTTCAAGGGACTGTGGCCCGGCTGCACCTTGATTTCAGCCTTCTGGCTTCCTGAATTGTGGGAGAATAAATTCCTCTTGCTTTAAGCTGTACAGTAGGAAAAAAACTGTTACAAAAGCCCTAGAAAATTGCTATAGCCTCTTGTCCTCTGAGGATTCCAGCAGCTCTAGATACAGGTGCGAGTTTTCCTCCCAGCATTCTGCACTGGTCATTGCCTATCCGCTTTTGGTGGTTCTCTGCGCCCTTTTTCTTTCCCTGAGATGCTGATATCTACAGTGGCACTTCCCAGTTTCCTTGCTTGCTGGCTGCCATCTGGGTTGCGAGGAGGTTTGAGGAGGAGGAAGACAGACATTGAGGTGTTTACTCCTGTAGCTCCCTCCTTACTGCAGTGAAGTCTTGACAATGACTCCCTCCTTCCATACTTACAGCTTTCCCAGCATGGCGGCAGCTCTCAGCTGCACCCTAACTTCCTGCCACTGATTCTTTATTCCCAGGGCAGCAACTGTTTCTAGTCTTAGAACCCAGCATCTCCTGTGGATGTTCTTAACCCTTCCCCAGCATGCTGGTGGAGTGTGCAAACAGTAGGATGCCCCTGCTCTCCGTCTAGTGCTTGGAGGGCCCTAGAGCACTTATCTGTGCTTAACTCTGTCTCTCCTAAACTCTGGGTCCATAAATGCAAATGTTTTTGAAGTGAATAATCTCAGCTTTTTGGCAGAAAACATGGCATTCTAGTTGCTCAGTAAATGAATCAGCAAATGAAGTGTGAGGATGAAGGTCCTGGAACATTTTGAATGAGCTCAGTTAGACATTCTTCTTCCTGGGCTCCTGGGAATAGCAGGGTGGGATTTGGAGACACATGGGAAAGTGGATTGTCTAAACCATAAAAGTAAATATCGGGGCTGGGGATTTATCTCAGCAACACAGTGCCTGCCTGGCAAGTGCAAGGTCATGAGTTTGATTCCTGGTACCAGAAAAAAACAAAACAAAAACAAAAACAAAAACAAAACAAAATATCACAGCCCATTATGTTTACAGGGTGTGTTGCATGTATCATCATATTTGACCTTCATCACTGCCTTATGAGAGAGAAGGAAAACTCAGAGATTGTTTTAGCTCCCCAAAGAGATGCAGGCCTTTTGAAGAGAGCTATTATAATGCTCCTTCATCCATTTAGCTTTTATGCATTTTCTATTCTCTTGGCTGGGAGCTGAAAAATAAATAAGTGGGAGCTATGAGTGAGGGGATTGGGGGTCGGGGTGAATGGCATTCCTGACGGAGGAACGAGCTTGTTCTAAAAATCAAAACAGAGATTAGCACATTTGAGAAGACAAAACAGCGTGGTGAGGATGCTGTCTGTGAGGGTAGGGCACAGTCAGGGCCCTGGGAGTTTGAGCTGGCGCCACTCTTTCCGGTAGGCTCCCAGCTCCCAGTGTGGAGGGAAATGCACCCTGATTATTCTTCTTTCTGCCTGGCATTGGCACAATAAACTCAGTAAGGAGTTTAACAGAATTTTCAGTGTGTGTGTGGGGGCTTCAAATCCTCACTTATAGAACATTATTTTTTATTAGGCAGCTGACCCTTTGGGTATTTTGAAATAAGGTCAAAGGACTACATTGGAAGTACTGGAAAATTAATTATAGCTGAGTTCTTTTTTCATGACTAATTTTAATAAACAGAATGGAACTAGTATTCTAAAGGAAAAGGTTGCTGCATCACGTCAGGAGTCAGTTGTTTTGCAAAAAAGAAATTTATGACAAGAAAAATACACAAAAGGTGACTAAAATGTATGGTGAATGCTTATATACAAATATTTATTACAATAAAAGGCACATTGCTGTGGACCCCCTCCAAAACACTGTGCTCCCCTTAGGGAGAACACACTTAACCCATCATTTTCTGAAGCGTTCTGGAAGTCTTGTTTCCTGAGTATCTTTGTGAGCAGCAATAAAAAATACTGTGAATGATGCTGCTGAGTGCCATCCCAGAGAAAGGCAGGCTCGTGAAGACGTGCTGTGTCCTCATTTACCTTATTCACAGGAGCTAAATACCACCCTTGTAGCCTAGAGTCTGCTGATATTTTTCAGTCTGTTCTCTTCTCACTTACCCTGTCTTGCACATTCTTCTCCAGGAAAGCTCCCTAAACACCCCGGGCCATGTTCTCCTCTCTTTCTTTTCTGTTTCCTCCCGATCCTGTGCTTCTCCATGTGGTGCTCATGGCACAAGGCTCTTCCTGTTTCCAGGGATTTGGGAATCTAAGTTTCTTCCCATCATTTCTGTGTCTGTGTGTCTTATGATTAAAACAAATCCTGGGTCCAGTTGTAGAACAATGTGTAAGGAGCAGTTGTTGGAGTCTAATAAGAGCGTTCGATACAGAACAGGGGCCATACAGTACAAACCACAGGTGTGTGTGTGTGTGTGTGTGTGTGTGTGTGTGTGACTCACCTGCTGCCAAACCACAGCCAGTCTGAAGGGGGATGGGGAGAATGAATACCCAACTTCTTCCTGCTCTCTGATCTCTTGGCTGGGCCTTTTACAGACAAAGGCCAACTGGAAGCAAGGGAAATGGTTGTCTAGGTGATACAATAACTCCGCTAGGTGCAGAGCAGGACAGCACATGGGTGAAGATGCTGCCAGTGGTCAGTGCCATAGCATCAAGAGGATTTCACTCAGCACAGACTTGGTACCCAGAAGCGCTTGGAGAAGAACGAAAGTCATTGCCCATTTAGATGGCCCACGGAGCCCTCCAGATCTTTACGAATGAGCTAAACACATCGTAGAAAAAGCCATGGGCTATCCACTTGCTATTTCCAGATCCAGTCTTTCATGTTTCTAGCCCAACTTTAATACTTTCCAGAACACAGGCCAATGCTGTGACTCACTTCTTCAGAAACCTGCTAAGGTTCTCCATTACCTTTTTTTTTTTTCCAGTGTTTCCTGCATGTATATCTCCATCTACATACTTTTATGCTTATGCAAAGTGATAAAATGAAAATCATAAGTCAAAGCAAATCTAACAGAACTCTTTCAATAACTGTGAAATACAAATTCTAAGGACAAATGAAACCTTGGTTCATGTTTCATTTGGTAGATTTTAAATTCATTCATAGAATATGTAAAATAACAGTGTATTATCAATTCCTACAGGCACAGAGAGCTGATGCTGTGTGCTTGTAGTCCCAGTTGCTCCGGAGGCAGAGTGGGAGGACTGCTTGAGCCCAGGAGTTTAAGACTGGCTTTGGGTGTGGAAGTGTTCTGCTGCCTTTAGAATCAGGATCACTAAGGCCCGCCATCCGGCCTGGATCTGCACTGAAACCTTGCATCTGACTTTTCTTCCCTGTCCCAATTATTTTCCATGTCCTTGCTCATTGAGTTTATCTTTATTTTTTGAGCATATTAAAATGATTTACATTTCAGGATTCTGAACCTTTGAACACCTGTGGACCTGCTGCTCTTACCCTTCATCCTATTGTTTCCAGTCTTTGCCTGAACAACTCCTTTGGTGGCTTAGCTCAGATGTCACCTCCTCTGTAACCCCTTCTCCCTTCTTATCACAGAGGGGCCCCTTCCTTCTTTCTGTAGCACTTTGCTCAAACATCTCCCACAACATGTGTAAACCAACATTGTTTCATTAATCAGGTTTAACTGTATAATTAGTATAAACTACATATATTAGTTCATGTTATATTTTCGTTCCAAAAATTTTATAGTGGTGTTACTTTACTTTTATATAAATGAAATTTTAATAGACTATTTTGCAGAAGTTTCAATTTCACAGAAAAATGTCACTCAAATTTTTGCTTTTGAAATTCACCTATAATGTCTCTTTCTCATTATATACCTCTCTCTCTCTCTACATATATATATATATATAAAATGGTATTCATTATTCTATGTGAAAATATACAGTATTATTTATCTACTCACGAACAGTAGAACCCCTCTCCCAATTCTTCATTATTACAGACATAGGTTGTGTATCTAGAATATCACTGCCTGCTCTAAATGATAAAAATTAGAGTTTACTGGTGCAATAGTACTTACTGATAAACTGACTTGCTAAGTCATAGGATATGTGCCCTTGACTTTATCAGATATTGGCAACTTATTCTCCAGTTAAACAATCTATACTTTTTTCCTGTGAGTAGAAAGATACTTGTCATGGCGGAACTCAAGGTAGCAGGGAGTGCAGGAGAGAAGGAGTTGCTGATGGGCCAGTGAACTCATAAGCCTGGCCTTCCATTCATCCTCCACGATCCCACTGGGAGTGTGTTTCATTGGCTGTGGGGTGCTCATCAGCATTATCCTCCCATTCAGTGTCAGAAAACTTCACAACTCCCAGGCTCAGACACTCTCTTCTTTCATCCTCTATTTTCCCTAATGGCTTTCCTCTTCCACACACGTTTGACTAACATGAAGTTCCTACTCTGCTTCTGTTTTATTTGATCACGTATGCAATGTGCTCCTCATTCGGTTAAATTCCATAGCTGCATGCCCAGTGGTAGATGCTACACTGGAAATCTGCTGTTAAACTGGCATCAACTTTAACAAGTAGAGATAGGGTCCTTGGATTTCTGCAGGACTGTTTAACCAACAAAGCTACCGAAGTCTATGTGCTATGGAGAATACTTTTTCACTCTCAGGATATTAAAATGCATTCAGTACTCAGAGTCAGGATTGCTCCCTACTTCCCTTCACCCCCCCTCGCTTAATGGTCATTCTCAGGACCTCTAGGGAAACTTTTGTCTTTGTTCTACGTTAGTGGACCTTAACCTTGGCTGCACATGGGAATTACCATGGGAAATTTTAAAAAATACGTTTTTGACAGAGTCTCACTGCTTGAGATTCTGATTGAATTGGTTTGGGTCACAGACTGGGTACTGGGAGTTTTAAAAGCTGCCTGTGTGATTCCCATGGATAGCTAGGCTGAGAGCCACTATTTTAGAACTTGAACTTTCACTTTCTTTGAATTGCAGCTGTAGTCTTATCCCTTCCACAACATGTTATAAAACATTTTGATTTCTCTTATTTCTTAAAATGAAGAAATAAAGCTCTGTCTTTTCACAATGGGCTCTACTTTCTCCAACCAAATGACATATAGGTCTTTGAATTCTCTTAAGAGTTAATCCCACTGGGTATGGTGATGCCTTCCTGTGATCCCAGCCCTCAAGAGGCTGAGACAGAGGGGCCAGGGATATAGCTCAGTGGCATAAGTGCCTACCTGGCAAGAACAAGGTCCTGAGTTCAATTCCTGGTACCAAAAAAAATAAAAGAGGCTGAGACAGGAGAGTTGTCATGAGTGTGAGGCCATCCTGGGCTACATGAGTGAGTTCAAGGCCAGCTTGCACTAATAGTGAGACCCTGTCTCAAAAACAAAACAAAACAAAACCAAGCAACAACAACAAAACAAGAGTCAATCCCCATTCTGTGTGTGTAGCAGGTACTTAATAAGTTCTCAGGGGGGCAAAGTTCTGGGATCACAGGGTCCCTTACACAGAGTATAGTCTCCTCTTCCTCCTGGTAGATCCAGACTCTAGAGGTAGCAGCAGGCCAGAAGGTCAAGAAGAGAAATTGGTTTGGAGAATGTCAACATGAGAAATGAGAAAACTACTTTTCACAGTGGGAAACCTATTTAAACTCTTAATCCTCTTATTAAACCTGTTAGAAGACAGCCTGGAGAAACTGATGCTAGAGTTGCTTCCATTTACCATCCAGATGTACAAAATAAATAATGGAATTCAATCAGCTGGAGGAGTCGTGGAGCCCTCACACCTGAGGAGAGCCTTTTATTCATCTTTCCCTTTGGGAAAACTAATTACTGCAAACTATTTCATCAAGCTGTCCTGGAGAGCAGTTGTGCTCGGTGGTGCCACTCTTGGAGAGAGGCCATTTGCTTAGTGGAAGGATATAACCTTAATTCTACTACACTCAGGTGACTGAATGCAAGTGTGTGTGTGTGTGTGTGTGTGTGTGTGTGTGTGTGTGTATGTGATAAAGGCCGTTATAAATGAGTTTTCAGAAGGGAAATATTGTTTGGAGAACACTGACTCACTGTTCAAACGCATCTCTTTTTTTTATAATTTTATATGTATTTGACATTAGGTTGACATTAAATATCACACTAACCCTGAAAAGCAAGAACCTGTACCCTCACACAGGTACATAATTTGAGACTTAAAGGTGTATCTTGCTCCAAGTTTCACAGATGTTCAGTGTTAGAACTGATGTAAGCATTCGAGGAGGATTTGCTTCTATTTTTCTAAAGGGCCTCTTTTTTGTCCTGGAGAAAAAGACACACAGACGCACGCACACACACACACAGACACACACAGACACACAGATACAGACACACACGCATACACACACACACACACACACACACACACATGCCTAAAACTTTAATTTTTCTTGGGAATAAATGCAGAGATAAGTTTATTCTTTTAAAATACATGAAAATGATGAATGGCTTAAAGCGAAGACAATGAACAGACTAAGTATCTCCTGAAGTACAAATGAGGGAAGGGCTTTTGTGACCAAGCTGGACTGAGACACTCCAGTGGAAGGAGACCTTATCTGCCGGATGGTAACTAGATTATGCATTGGCTACTACATTTGATTTTTAAAGTACCCATGCTGTAACTCCAACCTGTCTTGGTGATGGCTACTTCAAAGTGCCCGTGACACCTTTTCACTGTCACTGCACTTTTATTTGTCCTTGTCGCTTCACACCTGGTCTGCAGGGTCGGTGTTCATGTCAGGACCCTTGATGCCACTTGCTCCTCTCTCTTCTCCATCCTCAGGCTGGGGCGCCGCCCTTTAATGCACCATCTCCCTGGGGTACTCCTGTGCTCCGAACCACCATTGGTTCCTCTCATGCGTAGCTTGTGTGACTCACCGCAGAGCCTCTTCTCGGAGTCCCGTAATACCTCTACATTCCCGCGCGCCCCCTCCCCCAGGTGCTGTTCTGTCTTCCAGTCTCTCCGACTCACTCGGTGTCTCTGTCCCTCTTCATTTTTCTTCTCCTTTTCCTCCAGGAAGCTTCCTTTCTCTTCTTCTCTACAGAGAAAAATTGCCGAATGGTTTCAAATTCCTGAGGCATGAGGGATTGTTGTTATCCCTTCCTTTCATGAGCTGTGCCTTCTTTTGCACTTTCTCCTAACAATTCTGTCCTCTGTAGATTCCAGTGTTTCCATGTATGATCTTGGCGCGTTTCCAGTGGTGCCAGTCGGTAGATATTTGATAAACTTTGAGTACACATTAGGAAAAAGGGAAAAGGGTGAGCTAAAGTGTATGATGAACCGCTATTTCCAGTTTTCCCTTCCTTTAACTTAGAAAGGAACAAACACATTAAGAATACAGTAATTACATGTGGAATAGCTTAATTCTGCCAGTCACTGTTTCAAAAAATGCTTCACTTCAAGGATAGCTAATCAGTATAGAAGTAGGCGACAGAATGTACTAATCTGTTTATGCATTTGGTCAGTTCTACACGCTTTGCCTTCCAGATCATGAGGCCAAATGCCCCAGCACCATTTCTTAAATAATTCATCATTCCAACACTGATTTGTCATACCTCCTTTATCACATGCTGGCATCTCCCTGGCCTATAGTGTTGTCTTTCTGGGTTAGTTCTCTGACAGCTTTCCAACTTTTTTTAATAGAGAAAAATGTCTTTTTTTTTTAATTTAAAAAATATTCTTGGTTGTATTTATTCAATATTTTTCCAGGAAAAATGTAAATTCACTTGGACAAATAATAAGATTCTATTGGGATTTTAATTGGAATTTTACTAAAACTGCATTAATTTGAGGCAGAACTGTCATCATTAAAATAATCTCATTCAAAAACAATTTAACTCACTGTTTATTCAAGATTTCCTTTGTACTTTCTGGCACAAAACCTTTTGGTTTCTGGGATAATAGAGTAAAATAGGGATAATAGAGTCTATGTGATGGAGCTATGTTGAAGATTCAGTGAGACGTTTCCTGTAGATTCTGTAAAGTGCCCCACATGTAGTACCTAATCAATGTAGTCAGTACTGTGAGCTCTGGTGTTGATAATGGAAATGGAGATGATGCTTGTCTTACTTGGGGCTGCTTTGACAAAGTCGAACAGACTAGACAGCTTGTACTCCACTGAAATTTATCTCCATAGTTCTGGAGGCTGGAAATCCAAGATCAGGTGATTAGCCTGGCCAGGGTCCAGAGGGGGCTCTTGTTAAGTCTGCAGACTGCTGACTTTTCACTCACATGGTACAAAAAGAACAAGCTAGCTCTCATTCTCTTATGCCATCCTAGAAGCTTTATTTGTGATCTAATTACCACTCAAAAGCTCTACCTCCAATGATCATACCACTGGGGTGGAAGTTCCAGCATAGGAATTGTGGAAGTACCCAAACATAAAACACCAAATGCATCCTTCTATTCCTAGCTTCATCTCAGGAGATAAGGGACTGGGGAGTGAATAGTATCCTCAGTTTCTCTTAAACTCCTGGAAACATTGTATAGACTGTCTCCGCAAGCCAAACCAAGGCTGCTTTGCATGAAATCAATGCTAGAATGACTCTTGTGGACCACACAGCAGGAAACAAAGCAGAACTTGTTAGGGTCCCGGGGCCCTTCTGTGTGGACTGTCTGCCTTCAGATAATGGATGCCACCAGAATAGGAGATCCACCATTTTTTACTGTCATTTTGAATATTTATCTTTTCTTTTTATTGTGTTTATTTGACATTCTGTAGTGTGCCTGTTTTGGGAGACTGTATTCAAATAACCTTGTTGCTTCATTTGTTTGTGCAGTCTATTTTTTCTAGGCTTTATATTTTAATTTGTATTTATTTTCTTTTCAAAATCTCTCTCTCTTTTCATCACTCTTTCTCTTGATTTCTTTAAGATTTTTCTAACTTGAACTCCAGGCATAATTTGTTTTCCAATTTTTGGCTTATTAATGAAATCATGTTTTATGATATTACCTCTAACCCTGGCTTTGGTCTATTCTTATTGAAATTGATCTATCTATTTCTCTGTCTCTCTCTCTCTCTCTGTCTCTCTCTCTCTCTATCACATATTTAAAAAAAAAACCCTATAATTTCAATGTTGATTTTTTTCATTGACCAAGAGTTTTTACTTAAAATAATAAAGGCCGTGATTTTACCATGATTTTTTTCTTTTAACATTGATGTAGTCATTTATGTTTGTTTTTATCTTATTGAGTTGTAGATAGAGACCACGGCTTGTGCATTTCTGATCAGGATAGTTTATGGAGCTTTCCGTTGTGACTGAACATATGATTCATTTTTGTAAATGCTCCACAAAGTTTTCAATAAAACATTCATTTCTCTCCAAGGCATTTGCAATTGTTCCCCCTCCAACACCACTTAAATCCAATTTATTACTAAGCCCTATCACATCTAGCAAGAAACAATTTCACATCACCATCTGTTTCCATCTTTTGCCCCTGTCTTCCTTTAAGCAATCACCGTCTCTCTCCTGGTGCATCAGAATCGGCCCTTCATTCCTAATCTTCTCTCCAATCCCTTCTCCTCCTGTCAGCCAGGTGTCTGGAGAAATCAACCATTTTCATCTCTTCCTTAATTTGTCGAATGTTGCCCATTTGTTTCTGTTCTCAGGATAGAATCAAGAACTGAACACACCGAAGTTGAGTCCCTGTCTTCCCCCCTCACTTGACCCCAAGCCCTTTTTCCATCTGATTAGAATGACGTCGCCATAGAAGCAACGGTTTTCCATCTCAGATCCATGACTTGTGGTTCTGCTCAACCTGGAATGGTTTCTGCTATATTTTCCTGGTTGCTTCCTTTACCTGCTGTAGGCTTCTCTCTTCTGACAGCTCTTTCCAGCTCACTCAATCAATAGTGCGTATATTCGCTTTTCTAGTACCCCATGTTGTTCCTATATAGAGCTTAATGCAATTTGTAATTAAATATATAGTTTTTAAAAATTAAAAATTATCTTTTCCACCCTGTTGGAAGCTCCAGGAGTATAGAATTTTTGTGTAGGAACTGCAGAAAACCTATCACTTAGCACATTTTTGATGTGAACCAGTCTATCAGAAATATGGTGTATGGAAGAGGAGCTTGTGCAGCGGACAGAGTATGAAATGTTTCCAATGTTTAACTTTATTATTTTTAGTATTCAGAACATATTTATTGATTTCTTCTTCACCAGCCAAGTGTGGAGCAGCACATATTAAAGTTCCCACTACAATTATGTTTCTGTCAGTGTATTCTCATATTTCTATCATATTTTGCTTTATGAATGCCAACACAATGTTGTTCAGAGTATAAGTGTTCTTTGACCATAGTAGTTTTGTATGATGATTTAGGGCTGTTTTTTATTGTAAGTAATAGAATCCCATCTGAACTTTCAGTAGCAGCAGACCATGAGAAAAGAGTCATCAAAGACTGCAGGGGTGTCTTACAGAGCCAGGAGCAGGACAGCTTAGTACAGCTCAGGATGTCCCGGTCTGTGCATGTGTGTATTTATTTCTGTTCACCTTTGATTGGTTTCAGTTCTATGAAGGCATAGGTCTTGCTCAGAAACAGTGCTGTGGGTTTTCCCACTGGTCACCAAATGGCTTGGATGTTTCCCATGTTATAATTAGAAGCCAGGTGAGTGTGGCCACCGGGGGAAGACTTAGTTTCCATACTGTCTTCTCTGTGCCTGGTGAAGCAGCCTCTTTGTGGGATAACACCCCACACTTGATCTTCTGTCTGGATAGATTTCCAGATGTCACTGAGCCAAAAGCAAATTGAGCCTGACATAATGTCCTCCTCCTTGCTGTGTCTGGCTTCCATGATTGTAGGAACTCCTATTTCTGTAAGGCATTGCCTCTCTTTCCCAATGCTGTTGAACTATAGCAACAAGACAGAAACCAAAACACTTGACCTTCATCCATTCCACAGCCAACCCTCACCTCTGCTCAGCCACGCTGATGTGAGTAGGCAGGCAATGTGAAGAACAGGTTTCTCCTCTTACCGCCAGTCAAGGCTGTGCCTCTGCCAGCCCGCTGGCTTTCCTCTCAAATTAGCACCAATTCAGTGCAGACTCTCCTGACATTGCAACTCCATTTGGATGTTGCTTCACCAAGAATGAAAAAGGGTTCTGAGACAGTTATCTACACATGCTTGCTATTTTCTCACCTTGCCAAATAAAAGACAAACACAAATTTAGCAAGGGGAGACTTTATTCAGAAAGGTTGTTGCAATAAGGGAAGTTTATTGCAATGGAGACATCTGATCTTATGTTTGTAAGATCTGCAAGGGTTTTGCATCAGGTTTTTTTTTTTTTTCCAGAAAGGAATAAGCAAGACTGGAAAGACAGTGAAGGACAGATAGCATAATCAGATAGTAACTCAGAGGCTTTAGCTTACCCACCCCTCCAAAGCCCCTTATGGAGATGTATAGAGTGGCACCTTGGTTTATGAACTTAATTATTTTCACAGTTCTGGTCACAAACTAAATTGAATGAGAATCAAGTCAAATTCAATGATTACATTCAATGCTGACCTTGTGGCTCAGGCTAAGATTTGTCCAAAAGCCTGAGTGCTAAGAGGGGATAATCTGAACCAAGTGTAAGCCTTTTGTTCCAAATTATTGGTGGGGGTTGAGTTCAGTTAATCATCTAAGAGGCAGAGAATCTAGGGAAGCTGTGTTTGTTCTTATCATGGACAAACAAAGTGTTCACACATGAATCTTTTTTTTAGTCCTATGGAAAAAGATTTCTTTGGAGCATAACAGAACACAAAGATGGGGGAGGATTTCTCACTTTTGCTGTTTGTCAGTGTCCCAGGGCTCAGACAGATTTTGGTATTGACCTCTTCCTCCCTCTCTGGCCTGGCTTCTGCACTGCAGGCAGCTCCTTTTTAAATGTCATCAGTGTCCCTTTGTTTGGCAAAGCTGATGGACTCTTCTCAGTCCTAATATTTCCTACCCCTTCCAGCAAGCATTCATTTCAGCTGGTCACTTTCTCCTTTCTTGGAATACTATCTGCTCTTGGCCTTCCTGAAGCCACACTCTCCCGTGCTTTTTCCCGCCCTATAGAAGTCATTTTCTGTCTCTTTTATTCTTCCTTGCCCCGTTGACTACCATGGCATTTTGTCGGTCTTAGATTTGAAGTCTCTTCTCATGCGTCACACTTTCTTGAGGTGTGAAATCCTTTATGTCTGTACCTGTAAATATTATATCTTTGAGAACTCCAATTTGTATCACCATTCCACACCTGTTTCCTGAACTACAGACATATATCTGATACTTAAAGTCTCTAGATTTTCTATGAATTTTCTATGAATTTCAAGTTTAAAACACTATAAATGAATATTTATTCCCCTTGCAGGTCTCCAAACTTGTCCCATCCACCCACTATTTAGTTGTGTAATATGTAAATGCTCACCGTTTTCCTCTCTCCAGTCCTTTGCCAAACTCTGTTTATAGATATCAGCACATCTGCAAGTCTCTGAATAGAGAAACTCATCGATAGATACCATGCATTCATTTCCACTGTCACATTCATAGTTCAAATCACCATTATCTGTCATGTAAAAACTATTGCTATTGCTTATAAATAACTTCTCTAATTTGTCATCTTGCCCAATCAGATGACTGTACCTTAGCCTATCTTTAAAAACCCTCCACTCAAAGCATACTAATGGTGCCCTTCAGTTAGAAGCCATGATCTTTGGCAGAGTTTTTCAACCTTAGTATTATTGCCGTTTTGGGCTGGATAATTCTTTATTGCAGGCTGGCTGTGCACGGTACAAAGTTTAGCAGCAGCCCTAGCCTGGTCCAATAGATGCCAGTGACATCTCTGTTTCCTTCCTCATGGAATTCTTTGTCATTGCCTTTCACAGCTTTTTCTCCTGTCAGAATTCTGCTCAACATCCGTCACACATGCCAACTCCTTCATGGGTCCTTTCTAAAATTTCCATACCTACCTAAACCTATCTCTCAGAAGAATAAATCACACCCTTCTCCTTCTATAACATTCTGTCTACAGTACAACTACAGCATTGACAAAATTGCTTTTATCACAGTTAATTACTTATAAACACAATTGGCCCTTTTTATGTGCTACAGATTCAATCATCCTCAGATAGAAGATATTTGAAAAACATTTTGCATCAGTATTAAATATGTATAGACTTGCTTTCTTTGCCATTATCACCTAAACAATACAGTAGAGCATCTATTTGCATAGCATCTATGGTGCATTAGGGATGATTTAAAATGATGATAGACAGTATATTAACTATGTTAATCTCTTATTATTTTGTTATAAAATTGTTATTTTTTCACAAAATAAAAAAATGTGTAGGAGACAGTCTATCTGTAGGTTACATGTAAACATGATGCCATTTTATATGAGGGTTGAATATCCATAGGTTTTGTACCTATGCGGGGGGATGGTGGTGGTCTCAGAATCAACCCTTCATCTAAAACCAGGGAAAATGGTGTAATTTGCTTTTTTATTTGAGCGAAATTCTCAGCATAATGCCTCAAGCACTTGAAGCATGGTAACCTTAATCAGACCATTTGATCATGTTCCTACAAAAAAGTTACATTTTCCATGTCAATCTTGCCATTGTTTCTCCTCTCTCACAGAGATGCTCTTATGCTGTATTTCTGTTTGAGCCAACTTCTTTTTCTGGTAGACCTTTCTATTTATACCATCATTTAATTCACTACTTTTCCACAGATATGTAATAATGAGCAGTTTTCCATCCCCAGTGCAGTCCTTACCGTGACTCTTCAAACTGTTCTGCAAAGTGGAAAAATCTACCAGACAGTGGCTCAAGGTCACTTGGCTTGTCTGAGACAAAGCTAGCACCCAAACACAGCCTGCAAAACTGTGCTTCCTACTCTGTCTTTCTAACAGATGGTCTATTGGAAAGGACAACTGAGACCAAAATAGACCTGGAATGGCTTATGAAGAGGCATTTAAGGAGAGAGAAAACACACTTCACACTGTCCAGTAATGATGTAAATGAATACCTTGCAGTTGTGTAAAAGTTTTTGGAAAACATTTACCTGTATGATTGTCACATAAAATGCTTCTTGTGGTCAATGGTCCCTTCTGATTCAGTGGAAATGTATGTGCTGCTGTGACATTATTGCTAGTTTTGAGAACATCTCTCTAATGTTCAAAATTCTTCTTTCTCCTGACATGTAGACACCAAACATCACTCAGTGCTCTTCATAGCAAAGCTGGTATATTTGTCCTCATTTAAATGTAAAAAAGTTCTAAAAGGGGTCTTGATATATGTTGGCTCAGGGAAAATGCACATAATTTGAACAAATTAATAGATATGTCTGACATCTTTTTTAGTTAGTTTCATCATTTTTATGAAATAGGTTTATATGAAATTTAGAATAGCATGAGAATATCTCAAACCAGATGTTAGAAAAGAGAAAAAGGCAAGAAAAGACAAGGTGAAAACCCAACTACCGTATTTATACAGTTGACAGGATCTTGGTCTCCCCAGGACTAGCAAGGAAATTGTTGGGGCCTGAGGAAAATAAGCAAGGAAACAGAATGTCACCATTTCCTATGAAATGTAGAAATGCTGGTTTAGCCAGACACTTATTCCAACCAGTTGATAAACTTTTACTGTGGCATATGTAAACAAGTATCTTTTATGAGCATCTTGAAGCCTGCAGCCAGAATTTTATATTTGCTAAATCATTGCACACAAATAAGAAATGGATATCAGAAGGCACTCCATTATTTTGATACACTATCTCTACATATTTAGCTTTCTCTTTATTTATCATAATTTGTAAAAAATACTATTACTTGCCAGTGGATAGAGTTCACCATATTTTATCGCTAGTGTTATTTTCAACATCTGCATGTGTAATTAAAGAGGTGAAAAAATAGGTTGTAGTGCTTCATCTCTGGGAAAGATGGAATGAGAAGAATTACTTTTGGAACTGATGAGATGATGTTTGCTAATGGTATAGAAAATCAAATTGGATTAGAAATGAAAATAATGAAAATAAGCTATAAACTGTATTCTAGTGTTGGCCTATTAAATTATTGTAAGCAAAGATGTGTGAAACCAGTAATTTTATGATTTTTCTCACCTCTTGGAAATATTAACCCAGGAGCAAGTAAATAGTTTAATTACACACACACACACACACACACACACACACACACACACACACAAAATAACTATAGGTTGCCATAGTTAAAGATTTAGTGATCACTGAAAAAATCTACGAAGGAATAAAAGGACTTTTCCCAGGCCACACAACATCTCCATTGATTTCTAGTCTTCTTGTTCCTCTAACAGTAGGGCTCCCCTCACCTCATTAGACTTGTGATGACTGATGGAGGATCTTGTAAAGGTGGAGGGGTGCTAAGCCTGAGAGGTCCTGGGGTAAAGAGCGAAATCTCTACAACCTGCCATGGGCCCAGGTCGATGTTCCTGGGATCTCCATGAAATGAACACACAGGTGGAATAAGCCTCCATAGCCTATCTGGGAAGGTTCTGAAGCAAGAGGTAAAGAAGGAAAATCTGGAATTCTGCTAGATACTGAAGAGCCCTGAGTCATCTACTCTGTCTTCCAGGGAAGAAACTGAGGACCAACAAGGCTACCATTTTGGACAGTTGTGTTTTTTCCTGGACGTGCCTTCTACTAGCCCAAGGATGACACTCTTGCTTAAAAGTGAGCATTTGTGGTAGTCCTTCTCTCCCAAGTACCCAGGGACACAGCCTCAGAATTTTTTTCATGAACCTCACTTCCTTTTGCGTTCCTGGGTCACCCAACCTCCTTTCATCATCTATAATACTATGTGGCATAAGATTTTCCTATCTATATTCTACCCCTTCCTATAGACTCTAATCTTTCCTCATATTTATGTACCTTATATGTTCCTATGTTCCCATAGAACCCTCTTCTAAGGATGTTGATGTTAGAGAAAGTGGCAAGCTAATACAAACAGTGGAACTGTAATTGTACAAGATAGTGGCCACCAAGGGTTCCTTAAAGACAGACAATTCTGATATATCCTTGCTCTGCTTTCAGTGTCGATTAAGACCTATTGTGTTTATAACATTCATTCATAGCATTTATTAAATGCATGGGGTTTTGTGTCAGAAACCAAAATTATAGGAAGAGTAACATAATCCTGACTTGAAGAAATGTATAATTTTGCTAGAGAGGATAAATATGAACACATAATTTTAAGGAAAGAATAAACAGAATAAAATAAATACCATACTAATATATTAGTTCCAAATGAATATTTTAGAGAATATAAAACAATGCTATTCCATTCTTGGCCTATCAAATTGATAACATACAAATCATATTCAAGGCTGTCAAGGGGTCAGTGAACTGAATATATCCAAATATACTTTGTTTTTCACCCCAGTATACTTTGGATTCTGTGTCTTCACAAATATTCTAGGACATCATTTGTCAGTACTCATTAGATACCAAAATTTGAGTCATATCTTTGGATCCAATAATCCACTTCTGTGACTCCAGAGGAAATAGAAAATATAGACCAAAGTGTATTTATGAGCATGTTTAATATTAAGTCATTTGTAATACCTTCCATGTGCTTAGACAAAAGATAAGAAGGAAATAGATCAAATTGTTAGCAATACTTGTTTCTGAATTTAAAAAAATTATATTGATTAAAATAATCCAAATTTTTGTAGGTGGCGCATTACTTTTATAGTAAGAAAAGACAACAATGAATATAATTTCAAAACAATCTTACTGGAGAAACCAGATATCTGAATCTATGTAAAGCCATGTGTTCAAATGTTTGGGAATTAATAAGTAGTGTCCAATTTCAGCTAGTTAGTAGTGCCTACACCAATTTTTGCAGAAGAGTGAGAAGAGAGGAAGTAGATTGTGCCCATAAGACCTGGTGCAGGTAAAGGAGCTAAGGAAACAAGTTACTTCAAAGAGAAAGTGTTGCAAAAGCAGCTAATGTGCATCACCTTTCATGCATGGGATAGACTTTGATCTGCTCCTTTGGCCAGAGTCACCTGAGCTGACACAGCTACACGGGGAAGAGGGATGCTGTATTCTGAGCGTGGCTGTCACGCCGCAGCTGCTCTGACCATCTGGTCTGCCTTTGATTCATATTGTTTGTCATTTCCCTTGTGCCTTTTTTGTAGGCTGCTGTCCAGTGCTCATTTTTAAGTGACTTCTCTGAGACCAGGGGATTGATAGTCGTAACAGCATGATTTCAATTCTATTTTACCTGAAGGGTTTTTGTTTCAGAAAAAGAAATCTGAGCAATACATCACCAACCCATGTGGGGCATTGAAAGTTCAATTCCAGAAGTTAATCAAGTTTTTGTGATCCTTCTGCTCTGATGACCTATTTAAGTAACTTGAAGATGCTAGAGGGGACGTATTTGGCTTCAGTGTAAACGGAAGGATAGAGACATGCGTTAGTTGCTAGCAGACCTCTTGTGACAGCTAGGAATGGGCTATTTTCTGTCAAATCAGTCACCCCTCTCTTTTGTGCCTCAGTGGCTCTCAGCCTAATGATTTGTTTGGCTGAAGGCTTTTTGTCTCTTTCTGGCGTCTGTCTTTTTCACAACAAGAAGTTTTGGATAAAACAGTCAACCCCATTCCTTCCTCTGTTTGTTCAAATCCTCCTGCGTGTCCTGTGAGGCTAACACAGCATTGGACTGGGTGCCCAGGGAGGAAGATAAGGCTTTTGTCCCTTGAAGTAGTAAACGGAGCCTGACAAAACTTGTTTCCTTGGTAGGGCAAACAAATGTAACAAGGGCGCTCAGTCCCAGTCCCACTAATCCACTAGCTGCAAAAATTCCATTGGAGAAAAGTACCAAGGAACTTGGTACAGCAGGAAGGAGAGTAAGCTGGAAGGGAAAGATGAATTTAGATAAGAACTGTGGAATCTTAGAGTAGAAAACTCTTATAGATTGCTACAGCATTAACAACAGAAAAGCGAAGGAAGTTGGCTGTCTCCTTGCCTTTAGGTCATCCAGAGGTGTTTTTTTTTTTTTTTTTTTTTTTTAATTTCCTGATGCTCTCATTTGGAAAGTATCAGAGACATCTCCACAGTGATCCTCACTGGGCCAATCATACTTTTCCAACCCAACTTCTGCCATGCAAGACCATTGTAGTGTCTCCTGCACAGGATCTAATTCTTGCTTTGCAAGGCCAGTTCTTCTCCTTTGCTAATAGTAATGTCTGAAACTTTTGCTGACAAACTTTTTCTGTGCGCAGTGTTTTGTTTGTTTTCGCTTTTTTGACTAAAGTTTTACAACAAGCCCGATTGGCTGCAGTTTTATTATCCTCGTTTAACAGCTAACACCATTCCAACTCAGAGAATTAAAAAAAAATTGTGAGAAATCACCAAACAAAGCAGTAAGAGGCATTTTTATCCAGGCTAGTCTAACCAAAGAGCCATATTCTAAAGCAATTATTTTCAGAGTATGAAGAACAATTTTAGGCATCACTGATACCAATGTACAGAATATTCCTAGTTTGCTCTCCTCTTAATAAGCTATTAAGATTGTATTTCTTGGCCCCTTTCTTGTGTGGTAAGGCCCAACAACTAGCTTAGCCCATGAATAGGGAATGGGAGAAGATTGCTGGTATGAGTCTCCAAATTTTTCCCTTGTGGGTGAAAACTGGCATCATTCAAGGTGGTGGCCACTCACTTAGCCTGGGCTCTAAAAGTCTGTGAAGGAAACAGTTTCCAGTGACCCATGAGGGTCATATAGTAAAAGCAGGAAACAAACATTTTAGCTTGTAATATACTGGCATTGTAGGTATGGTCACCAATATGGGCAGCACAAACTCTAATTTGTTGCACTTCCAGACAAGCTCTGTGTGAGTGGTCTGCTCTCTCATTTGTTTTCAAGGGGGTTAAAATTGAAATTAGTAAATTGGTTCACTTATGGTTTGCCTCCTGAGCTTTTATTAAGACCATAAGTAGATAATTTGAAAATGACTATACTCACATCATGAAATGAATTTTATACATTTACTGAATAGTTAAGGTATTTATGGCAAGTACCATCGGGAAATTCAGTGGTTGTTATGAAAATGTCTCTTTGATTGGATTGAGACAGAGGTGAGAAAATTCTTTTTTCTGTGTGAATTTTTCAGTAAAAAAGAAATAGCTACAGGGATTTGGGTTTTTCCTAAGGACTCTTTCTTAGGAAGATTTTTTGTTAAATGCCAATGATTAAGAACGTTTCAGGGCACAATTCCCCAAACCAGACAGACTCAGAATCAACAGGGGAGCTTTTATAGATCCAGAAGCCTGGACCCCACCCCTAGAGATCCTGAGTCATAATATTTGGGGAGAAACCAGGGATGTTGTGCTTTAAAAGAATGAAAACCAAAGCCTCAATTCTGCAAATCCTCCTTGGACACCACTCAACACTTCCAAACTTGGCTGGGTTAAAATATCCTTTCTTTCCTAGCCTTTGCCACAAACACACACACAGTGACATCCTTGGAGGAGTTGTGGATGGACGGTTAGAGTTTTGTCTTAAGGTTTTCACAATAGGAATTTCTTGGGGGCCAGGGAGGCAAGGCTGAGAAATCTAGGTGGGAAATGAAGAACAGAAAATATTGTTAGTTCCACTTATCTGCTGCATAAAAGAGAAGCCCACCGAGGAAAGATTGCTCAGAGTCCTCGCAGAGACTTTTATCTTCACACTGTCAGAAACACACAAGCAGAGTCTATGCATATTAAGCAGCAGATTGAATCAAACCAGGAATTTATTGTTCTGAAAGCAAGAGGAATCTATTTCATGCATTTACAATTTGTTTTTCTTTTTCACTAAGAAAAAGTAGAGCTGGAGTTTGTAACACCATCCAAAAAGCAGTTTTACTAGCAGAACTCACGCACATGGGGGTGCTTCCTGTGCAGTTTCCCAATTCTACTTCCGGGTCACATACACAGGCACAAATCTCCTCTCCTCCCATCTTTCTTTCATTGTTCAAATATCTTTGCCATTACAGTACTTGATTCTGTGATTCCTATCTGAAGATCCCCCGGCATCATCATCCACACCAGGGTTTTACCCCAGCATGGATCTAGTCTACTATTATCCTTGAAATTCTTTGTTTCTTTGCCAAAGATTCCTACCCTGAGTTACTTACTCACTAGTATGCAGCACACATACAGCCACTCACCTAGAATGAAATGATGATCAGTGACAAATATAGTGTGAATTCTTCTGTTTTTCTTCTCTTTCTTTAGGAATTCTCAGCCTAATGAAAACTGGTAGTGATTACTGTTACAACCTTGCAACTACACTGTGTTGTGTGTTTAGAAAGACCATAGAGGTGTGAATGAGCTTCTTCTTTCAAAACAGAATTTTTAGTAGTACATGTTCGCAGGATGAGTTTCTTATGACCATCTTTAGTTGCTGAACCAAATGATCTCCACTGTCTCACTATCATAATCAAATTGTTTCTATTCTGTTTCCCATTGTGCTGGGTATAGAACTTACTTCTTTTCCTTAATTTTCACAAAACTGAACAATAAAAATAATCACAAAAATACAGTACACATAGCTGTGTATGGAAAAAATTTACTAAAGATTTAAAGGGAGTGGAGGGACTTCAGTAAAAGAAAGACAAATAATAATCCCTAAAAGTTCAGGTCTGTGTCATTGTTCCAGCAGCAGCCTCCCCTCTGTTACTTCACTTTCCATCCCTTCCTTTCCTCCCCCTCCTTCTGTTTAGCACTCTCCCCTGGGTTGTTTTCCATAGAACAGATTACTTATTGCATTTGTGGACCTAGCTCCTAAAGAGCAAATCTTAAGGATCTTACCTTCTATTCCCAAGAGTCTGATGAAAGTTTATTTCTAAAGCCACAATTCCATCCTTAATATCTCAGGTCTGCTGTTAAGAATATGTCACGTATCTGTACGATGTATGTGTGTATCTATCTATGTATGTGTATTCCTCTACAGAGTTAGAAAACATAACACTGAGAAAACTTGAAACTATACGGGTCAATATGAATCTCAGAAGGAGAAACCAGTTGCTCTTCAAACTCAATGGGGAATATGTACTTAAAAGGCAGAGGTAAAAACTGAGTGATTAAAAAGAAAAGAAACAATTCAAAATATTATACCAAGTGGATACTAACTTCAGTCCCTTAGCACATAATGCCATAGTAACAATTTTAAGAAAGTACTCTAAACCTTAACATGTAATTTCCTAACACTTGACTTTTCTTAGAACCTTTTTTTCACCCTAATCTTTAAGTGCTGAACTTGGTGAACGTTTTGTCATGATGTGTTTCCCCTTTCAGCTCATGCCTTAAATAGTTGGGCATGGTTACCTTGGACTTCCTTACAATGGGAAGGAGAGAGAAATTTGGACCTCAAAGGAGCTGACATAGCTATAGAGTTAATCAGAAAATGCCACATTGGTATAGTTTGTGTCTTGATGTACCCCCAAAGCAGCATGCAGTCATGGGGTGGGCTTCTAGAATTTATGATTGATACATGGGTGTGAGTGCTACACCCATCCTGGGGTGGATAGTTTGCATATATAAGGGAAAGAAAGAGGCTGCTTGCCCCAACTCCTCCCTTTTGCTATTTTTTGTTTCGCTATCTTCTGCCACCATAAACTGTTGCCCTCTGCCAAAGGACTGAAACCTCCACAAACTGTGAGCTAAATAAAATTTTCCTTCTTTAATTCTGGGTGTTGAGTATTTTGTCTCAGCAACGAGAGAGAAGACACACATCCATCATGATCTTCGCAGCTGTGACTATCCAGGGAGGTCCACATGGTGGCTGGGACTTGGCCGTGTGTATACTGAATGAGACACAGAAATAAGCCTCAGGAAGATGGCAGTATAGATCTGTTCAGAAAAGGGAAAAAACAGCTATTAATCTGGATCTGTAAATGGGATCCTACTTGCCTCTGTCGTTCTGAGGAGCCTGGAAAGAGATAAGATGTAAGCATCTTAACCGCGTCTTATTTTCTGCATAGGTCTTTCTACCATGCATTAGAGAAATGAAGTAAGAAAGGGAGGCAGAAGCCCAGCAGTGTGTGTGCAAAGTGAAAACTGTAATTCTGCAGCTACAAATATCCCACACTTCACCGGTCTGCACACATGTGCATCCTGGTGCATCACCTGTGCAGTCCACATTGATGGGACTGAGAGGTCCAAAGCATTCTGCTCACGAACAGAGCTAACTGAACTGACTGGGCAACAAGGGTACAGGCTAAGAGACAAAGTTCATGGGGCTCTTGGTGCACACAGCTGGGGAAGGCAAGAGGCGACAACATCCTGTGCTTACGTGAGAGATACTTGGGTATCCTCTCCATTGTCTTTTTGTGCTGCACCGAACTCCGTGTGTCTCCAGATTTTCCTTAGCAAGATGATTATATTAATTTTACACACTTCCATTTTGGCTCTGGAAGCATAACTTCTCTATATCTATATTCCATTAGCTTGTTCTATAGACTCTTTTTCGTATAATCTGCAAACTACTTTTAGATCCCTGTAATTTGAGTCATGCTATTCCATTTCCTGCAAGTCTTCTCCTTCTACTTATTCTCCTTTTACAACTCCTAGCCATTTCTCAAAGCTCAGATCAAGGGCAAGAATTTGCTAGAAGCCTGGTCATAGCCCCTCAGATTTGGAGAACTGCTCTTTCTTGTACTCCTGAGCACCCTGTGTACCGCTGTCCTTTGGCTTGGAGACCATCATTTTAAAAATGCTCTTATTGCATGCTTGTTTCTTCTGTTGTAGGAGCTGTTCATCTTGATACCCATAGTTCCTAGGGTAGTGCATTGGACAGATGAAGTTTTCAGTCAATACTTATTGAATTAAGTGAACTACCTAATTATCAAGAAATATTTTGTTGAAAAATAGAAATGAGAACTTTCCAATGTCTACAAACACAATTCTTTAAAATAATAATTCTTTTTGGTTTTAATAAAATGATCATATTCATTAAAAATTAAACAGGAAGAAGTTTATAAAATGAAAAAAATTAGCATACTTTAATGAGGCAGGAAACAAACAACTAAGGTTAATATTAAAGGAAGGTTACACTGACATCTTTCTATGCTTATACCTGCATAGATGGAAACAATTTTATGAAAGTTGGATATAATATATTGGAGGAAATATAATTTTAAATTGTGATTTTACTTGAATTTTTCAAAAAGAAATCATACCATGAAACAAAATAGTGAATTTTGAATAAGCATTTCTTCACCATAAAAATATTCATCCCTGAAAGTCCTTTGTAAGTTGAAGAGAGATATCGTAGGTTCAGAATCATTATGGTTTTTCTCAGAGATTTCTATTTTATGCAGTAAAAGCTCCCTGCTATGACAGAAAAGGAAAATAGCTTTCTCACACATTACCTATCTTTTCTTTTACCACCTCCAGGGTATTGTTAGCTATATTTTAATTTTTATTTTGTTAAACACTGTAATATTATTATACTTTTAAAAGTAAACAGCCTAACCAAGAAGTGTTCTGATGTCAATTTTTCTGTATTAGATTTTTGTGTTATTTTTATTTTAAAGGGAATAATAAAAAAAAAGAACAATAGCAAAATGCCAACCATATAGACAAAAGCAAAGCAAAGCAAAAACAATAAATATGATACAGGATTTCAGAACAAAATGATAGGAA
>NW_004955424.1:3071440-3091809 GCF_000276665.1 Chinchilla lanigera
ACATAAGCATGCAAAATTGGTCAAAAAGAAAAAAAATAAGCATTAACTGTTCCTTTCAATAAACCATTACACATCAGCAGTACAGTTATCCCAGCTATCCCTCTATATACATATATATATTTTTTTTCAAAGGAAGAAACAATTGGGATGATGGAAAGGAGAAAAAGAAAGAAAGATGTATTAGTTTTTTAAACACATGTTTTTCAACCTAGAGATTCAGTTTTTTTTATCAAAGAAAATAATTTCCTATTATATTTCTAAACAGTCTTGATTCTATTTGATGGCATCTTTGTCCTAAGAACTAAATTTTATTTGGATCATTTTTATTCTCCCTATTGCCCTCTCTAACTTATACAAGCTCTATTCTTCTTTCTCCACATTCATGGTAAAACTGCATCTGTCTATCCAGAAATGCCTTTCTGGAAGGGCAGACATCCTTCTGTGTCTGTAGGAGTTCTGGGGCAATACCTGAGTACCACACATCCTTGGGTGGGGTGAGACAGTGTATGAGAATTACAGAAAAAGACAATGTAGAGGACTGTAACATCAACTACACAGACTGGTTGTTTTCAGCTCACAGACTCAAGTGGGAATCCCAATGATCTTGATTGGGCTACTTAACCTCTCGGATACTCCACTCCCACTTTGGTAATGTGGAGATAATGTTCACTGTGCTGTTGTCAGGTGAAATTAACAAAATATGATGTGAATTACACATCATAGGTTCTCAGTATACATTGAAAAAACCCAAAATAATTTGAGTCAAGTTTTAATTGTAAAATAAACATAGTTTACATTTGTGCTGGTGTTACGGTTTGTGTCTGGGTGCCCCTCCAAAGCCTCATGCAGGCATGGGGTAGGCTTTTAGCGTTTGTGATTGATCCATGATCCAATGCTGGGATTATGGGTGTGAGTGCTACACTTGCCCTGGGGCAGATAGTTTGCACAGAATGTAAGGGAGAGAAAGAGTCTGCTTGCTGCCACTCCTCCCTGTTGCTCTTGCTTGCTTTTGCTGTTTTCTGCCACCATGAACTTTTGCCCTCTGCCATGTGCCACTCTGCCTTGGAGCCAGCTGAGAATGGACTGAAACCTCCACAGACTGTGAGCTAAATAAACCTTTCCTTCCTTAATTTTGGCCATTGAGTATTTTGTCTCAGCAAATGAGAATAGATACTAAGAATGTGCAAAATCATCCTAGTTAAATGAGAAAATAGATGTAAAACTATTTCATAAGATGTGAAGTGCAACATAAATATTCGAATTAAGTACCTTTCTTGGGAACTGTTTTAGTTAGCAGATCCAAACAACTTTAAGTTTGTGTAATTCATAGTTAACATTAATAACATTCACATTGAATGTATATATGCATGTTTAGCCTTTCTCTACCTCATTTTCCCTTTGGGGAATATTGGAAAATTAATTCCAACTTTCTAGGACTATTAAAGTAGCACAGTGTTAAATAGCATCACATCACTGCTCTCTGGTAGGTTAATTATGGTTCCTAACTCCGTACCTCTCCCTTTATTTTTGTGTGAATTTGCATTTCATCCCTCCGAGGGTGAGTGTTCTCCCTGCGACCTGAGCTTGTGCATTCACCCTGCTCAAGTAGAAAACATGACACAAGAAAAGGGTGAAAATGTGCTCATACAGTTGGCTTTGTCTTTCAGATCACAGTTTTCTTGTGATCTGCTATTGCTACTGGCAAAGCTTCCTTTCAATGACTACTGTTTTTTCACTATCAGGACCTAGGGTGAAAACACAGGTGGGAAAATTGAGTCCAGCACTCTGTAAAGAATCAAATTTTGAATCAAACTCCCTTAAATTGAATTTAAATTGTCTGATCCATATCCACTTGCAAGAAAAAATGCTGAGTTCCAGGGAGGTTTGTTGCATGGTACCATTGTTATGATAGATAACCAATACTCTAACCCATAGCATGTGCTCAATATTAGTATATACGATTATTTATGCAGTTATTAATGGTACTATTACAATCATCTGAAAAAGTAGTTGATATTGAGCTAGAGACACAATGGCAAAGCTAGAGCATAAGTAGTCAAAATGGTTAGGAAAGGAGTAGTGAATGTGGTCAGCCTTTTATGAACAGATTACCTTTTGCATTTCAAATAACAACAAAGAAGGGGAGAGTTAGATTTTTCATGTTTTACTTATTTTCAGAAATAATTTATAAGTAATCTAACTAGAATCCCACAAACACATATTAGAATTAAGATTGATAGGGGCTGGGGATTTAGTTCAGTGGCATAGCGCCTGCCTGGCAAATGCAAGGTCATGAGTTTGATTCCCGGTTCTGGAAAAAACAAAACAAAACAAAACAAAAAAAAGAATTAAGATTGATAATGAAACAGAAATCAGCAATTTTGCTTGCTCTGTTGTAGCCAAACTAAAATGCAAGAGAAAGTGCTGTTAGATAATTTTGTAAATCATCAAATGCCATATTTGAAGCTTTGTAGGGTGATATAAATTTTGCCCTGGTTTTGCTTTTTTGATGACTGAGAGCAATCTGTGCCAAGAAGTTAGTGTTGGAGAGGTCTGAGTTAGCCTTCAAGTCTGAGTTCAAATCTTCTCTCCTCCATTTCTTAGGTAGGTGGCTTGGGCAAAAGAAATATGAGCTATGAGTCTCATTTCAATTACAATTTCTTAAGTGGATGTGTGAACCAAATGCAATTACAGGAGGACCTCACACAATGCCTTGTTTCTTCTGATGGATAGAAAAGGGTTTAAGGGTGAGTAATAAAGCGAGGTCATTAATATGCTCCATAAATAGTAGGACATTAGTTTAAGTCCTCCTCAGCAAGGGCTGCAAATGCAATGTCTGTGTCAACCATGCAGGTCCAACATGCAACCCATAATCTTCTCTGGCCAACCCTTGTTTTCCTAATTGGTATTTTACATTAAATCCATTTGCTTCCACTTTTATTTGAAGCCTCCTCAGCTCCACAGTTTCAGCGCTGCAGCCTGTCTGTGCACATGCAGCTTGATGTCCTGTCGTCTTCTGTCTTGAAAATTCTCCAGAATGTGCGCCACTCCACAGGTGGCTCTCGCTGCAGTCAGCTATTTTATTTTTACAGCTTTCTGCCCGCAAGCATTCCTTTGTTTCAGAGAAACTAGATTTTAAAAAATGGACTGGCGCCCAGAGTTTACACATCTTCATAAAAAAATATCATGTACTAAGTAATGAGTGAGTGAGTGCCAAACACCGTAAGTAATTACATAGCAACCTGCTCCCTAATGAATCAGAGTATTTTTATTCCATTTAAATGCATTAAAACACCAATTTCCTGATCTTTCAAGGGTAAGTGAAAATTCCAACCATTTATTTTTATTGTTGTTTAAATCTGCCACTTGACATGCATTTACAGAAAGTAAATGTACACATTTTGGGTCACTTTTAAAAGGAGAATCATCCATCATTTGGCTTATTTAATATGGGGAAGGACAACTGAAATGCATGATTTTGAAAATCGAATTTTGGCACGAGGATGTATTAAATACGGACCGAGTTATGCACGAAGTAGGTAGTGAGCTGAAATAGCCTGAACTTTTCTTTCTTGGATACCACTCAAGCACATCTTTTCAGTTTTAAAATTCAATAAAAGTAGGAATATGTTCATGAAGCTCCCTAGTGCTAAAAGGAATGGGATGATATTGGAGCCATTAAAAGAGGAATTGATAAGAAATTACTGACTACAAAGTTCTACTCAGGTATATTCTTTGTATTTGATTCAAAATTGGTCTCCTTCCTGGCTATTAATAACATCTCATAATTTGCTCAGTTTTTTTCTCATGTCCCAAGGGAGAACCAGACCACCACCGCCACCACCACCACCACCACCACCTCCTGTGTGGCTTCTACATATTTCTTGCACTCCCTAAAATTGAGAAAATTGTCCAAGGATACTTATCTGGACATTAAGGAATGGACTGCACCCATCGAGATACTCAAAAGTAGCATTTTATAGTTCTTTTAAGGGTTCCATCTTTATACACTTAAATGAAACGATAAACCTTTACCTGTCAGGACTCTTAGAAACAATGAATACAGTGAACAACAGGGCTCTTCCGGCCATGGCCGATTCTACCTTTGGATTGGCCAGGTTAATTTAATTGAACTCAATTCTCCCGTCAGCTGCCAAGTTCCAGATTATCCTTCTTATAAGCTACTTGCCATACTTGCTAGAGATCTTTGTAGTGTTAGCCACCACTGTGTACTTTTACCTCTGTGCATCCCTTTGCTCCCCTTACCCCACAAAACTTCCTGTCATTCCTTGTCTTATCTAAATGAGCCCTTCAAAATGCGTTACAATTTAATTGTCATTTGTTACAGCATTAAGAGGTGGGAGTTTGGTCTTGGTCCTCACGATTGAATTAACATCCTTATCTCAGCAGTAGTTTGCTGATAAAAAGCTGAGTTCTGCTCAGTTTTCTCTCAGTCTTGCATATGCTCATTTGCCCCTCCTGCAGCCCCAGAAGGTGCTCACCGATTCCAGGGCCATGCTCATTGCCTTCTCATCCTGCAAAACCAAATAAACTTCTAGTGTTCATAAATAATCCAATCTGTGGTATTTTGTTCTGAGAGCAGAAGATGGTCTCAGGAAGTCTGTATGCATGAAATCATGCTAGGAATTTAATGGTTGGAAAATACTATAAAGCATAGGGGGCAAGTGTTAAAGTGTCTGTATGACAAATAGATATTTACAGTGTTAGCACGACTGCAGATCACTGGCCTTATTCTCTTAGATTTAATCCATTTCTTCCCTTTCTAGGCTTACAGGATACAGCTTTTGGGGACTGACTTTTTTGTCCAAGCTCCCATAGTTCCTGGGTTCCCAGTGCCACCCCTATTGTAATAGTTCAGGCATTCTTTCAATGTCCTGGCTGTGTACATCTCTATTTTCGGTCTTCTCCGGGCTAGCTTAGAGACAGATAACAGACATTCAGATGCATATCAGAAGTGTCTTCTCTGCAGCTAAAACTTAGGATCTTTTTTTCCCTAAATCTGTTTCCTTTCAGAGATGCTTGCTACTTATAAATGCCTCAGAAAGTAGTCCTGTACTCAACTGCACCAGAATCACTCAAGGGCTTTTTTAGAACAATACCAATTCCTGGACCTGTCCCTGTAAATCTGTGGAGTCAGAATTTTAGGGAGTGGACTAGGGTTTTGAAAGAGTTAAACGCTCTTTAGGTGATTTCTGTACACATTAGAATGTATGGTTAGCCACAATAAATGGCACCACTAGCCACCCAGTTGTCAATGGCCACCCCTGGCAGTCAGTCCCCACTTTGTCTCTCACCCTCCTCACATTTAATCAATAACCTAATCTACAAATTTGCTCTTAGAAATGTCGTGATCATAAGAGATACAGTCTGAGAAAGTGATTTATAATCTGATTAGGTAGGACACTGAAGCATTAAATTAATTAATTCCGATGTGCAATTCATACTCTTCCCACAAAAACCTAAAGATAAATATTCTTTAGGGAATAAGATTCTGAGTGGCTGGATAGGGTACTACATCAAAGTACAAGGGGTCTCATTCTCCTGAAAACCTTAATCCCTTCCAGATTTCTAGCTCCCCTTGCCTGTCATCTCCAGCTTACTTTCTGAATCTCAAAACAGGTACTGTAACTTTCCTTAATTCCCCTTTTGGATTAAAAGGCACTGTGCATTTTATTCTATTCCATTAAAGAGCACACTATTAAATCATGTGTTCTGATTTCAGGGGATGGAAGCTAATTTACCAGGAGCTTAAAATAGTCCAGAACATTTTAGTTTTGTATAAAGTATGAGAAGAGGAAGTCCAGGCTGGTTTTTCTTGTAATTGTGTGCATTTGCTTGAATTATTTCTTGATAGACTCCTTTTATAATGGCCATTGTTATAGCTAATGCTTCAGAATATATTACTTGGTTTCTCTAGCATTCGTTACTTTGATTTAACTTTGATACCATGTTTGCTTTCTTCTAAACATGCAACATTTATTTATAACTTCTGAAAATTAATTTTTATTTTTTTTTCTGGTTGTAATGCAGTTACAATGAGTAGACAGAAGTTGAAAAATAAAGAAAAGTATAAAGAAGAAAGTAAATTATAATTCTACAGAATATATATCTTTGTATAAAATCAGGCTGAAAGAGAACTCTGGGAAACTCTCAGCATTGATTTAGCTGACAGTTCCCTTTCAGGAAACTGAGCAGTAACTGTTTATTAAACACATGCCTTGTGCCAGGCATGTACTGAAACCTAAACCTTTAGGAGTGACTAATCCCAGGTACAGGTGCTGTAATGGTTGATTGATTGTGTCAATTTGAGAAGTTTAGAAGTTTAATTAAATTGGCTCAGCAATTCTACACCCTAGGGTGTAGAGGACCTGCCCTAGGGCAGCACATCACCTGGATGGTATGAAGGGGAAATGAGGAACGGACTTGCTTTTGTTCTTCGGAGGACCTCCAGTCTTGACCTTCAGTTTGGATGTCATCTCCTGGCTTCTAGCACAGACTCTTTTTGACTTCCACCATGGATCCTTTAGCCTTTCAGCATATACTCTTCAGCCCTCCCACCATGACCCACTGACCTCCTGATACAAAGTAGCATGGGACACTGCAGTGACTTCAGACCTTGGGTTGAAACGTTTGGTCACCAAGGTACAGACACCTTCTGCACACTTCCTCACCCAACTCTGTGGCTGACCGTGTAAGCCAATCTCAATTTCTTACACATTTGTATATCTTGTGTAATCTAATTTCTTGTGTTATCTAATTTCTTACACATTTGTATATCTGTTTCTCTAGTAAAACACTAACTAATAGAGATTCTATAGAATTCCTTATGCAGTGGTAAAGTGTACAGTCTTGAATTTAATTCAATTTAATTTTACCCTTTGAGTTGTTTTGGCAGAATTCACTATGGAAGATCCTGTATAACCCAGTTCGCTCTTTGAACAAACATTTATTGGGTAATATTCCAGTCAGCTTAAGTAGCACCATCTGCTTTAACAGAACACCCTAAAAATCCTAGTAGCTTACTGTAATAAGACCTCTTTCTTGTTTGCTTTCTAGTCTGATGGAAGTTGGGCTCCTCTCTGCTTCATCTACTTTGTGATGTTTCCATTTTCAGGCAAGATCTTTAAGGTTGAGTGTGAACAGTTATGGGGGTTGTTCTAAGGACCAGACCTGGTATGGCTGATGTCACATATGTTCACATTTTTGCAGCCAAACCTAGTCACATAATCCCCAATCTAAGTGCAAATAAGGGATTTGGAGGGACAGAGAAGTGAACATGGATTTTGCAAAAATGTAGCTCCGTGCCATAGTTCACCAAAGTTCCACTTCAGTATTTTCCCACAAAAAGAAGCCATCCTCTCCCATCCAGTCAAGGTACAGCTACACTGAGTTATGTGCAATCCTTTCTGTCACTCTGGGATGACCTTTGTTTGGGTTAATGTAAAGAGTAGAGAGACAGCTGCCAGAGATTTGGCTCAATGGTGCAGTACCTGCCTGGTAAGCATGAGGTCCTGAGTTTGGTTCTCAATACCCACCCCCCAAAGAGTAAGAGACAGTTATCTATCCCCCTGTACCACTATGACATGGGTGATATTTCATAGCAAGAATCACAGGAAGAAAGGCAAGGAATGGGAACACACTACTGTCCCTGGTCTGCATTCATCTAAAATACCACTTAACAGATGCAAAGGCTTCTTGCTCTGGAGATGCAGAAGGAAAAGCACCCCAATTACTACAGAAAGAAGTTCTCTCTGAAAACGATTTTCAATAAGAAGTAGAAGTAAAATTTAAAAGACATGAAAATTAAGCTCATGTAGCCTGTTGGCAAAAAGACATTTTGTGTAAAATACCTGGAACAATGTCTGTCACAAAGTAAGCATTCATTTAACACAAGCTAACAAGATAGTTGTGTACTCTTGGCTGTAGATAATTAAAACACTAACTCAACACAGCTTTACAAATTAGGAAATATATTATCTCATAAATTCCCAAATCTAGACATGGTGTAGACTTTAATGCTGAGTTACTTAATTGGTCCATGTTTTCTCATTAATCTGTTAGAGGGCTTTTTGTAGTGAGGCTGTTAGTTCATGAGGGATAACGCATTTGCTTAGTCACATGCTGTGGAGAAAAAACAGGAACCTTTGTCTTAACTCTAGGATGAACTCTTTCTTTTTAACCTGATTGCTTAACTTAGGTCACATGACCATCAGAACCAATAATAACCCCCCGGGAAAATATCATGTACTCATTGGTTTAAACTTAGACTCCACCCCAGGAACTGAAAAAGGGGTTCCACATCCTGCGAGGTACATGGGCCATGTGAGGGAGGGTAGGTACCTGAGAAAAGCAGGAGCTGTGCCTGCTTGCCAACTAGTCTTTCATCTACTGTGTATTATATGTTGTGCCAATTGGATATTTTAAGATATATGCAATAAGGAAAACAATCTTTTCTATGTGTTCTCTTCTGAGTAAACCTCAGAGTGCTCTGGGGAATGTGAGAGACAGGTACTAATTTGGGGAAAGTGAGTCAGGAAGGTCCCAACAGTGAAGGGATAGTGAGCACATTGGAGTGGGCTATGAATGGGAGAGATAAAAGTCCCAGGCAGAAGTGACAGCATATGGAACATTCTAGAGATGAGCAAGCATAGTTGAGAACAGGGAAAAAGAAATTGCCTTAGGTCTGCACTGACATGGAATCCATAGCCACATAGGGCTACTGAACATTTGAAGAGCAGTTAATGCTACAGGTTGTATTGTTGGTATTTTTATTTATTGAGTTAAATACAACATTTTATTAAAATACATTTTACTCACTTACTTTTCAATTTCAAGCTTTATTCCTTTTGGCTAGTGCTGGCTGAGACAGACTGATATGGGAAGTGTAAGGATGGACATGGAAAGAGATGAGCTGGGGCATTAAGGACGGGCCACTGCACGTGGGTTCTTAGATGCCAGGCCACAGAGTTTAAATATCATCATCCTAGCACCAGGGAGCCATTGGAGGCATGATGTGCATTTCAGCAAGCTCACTACCTGCTTTTTGAGAACGGATTAGAGAAGGTGAACAGTTGGCACAGAGCCCAGAAGACACTTGGAGTACTTCAGGCAAGAAAGGACAAGGCTTGAAAAAGTAGCTGTGACAATGATGAATAAACAGATTAAAGAGATAATAAAGAGATAAAGTCAGCAGATTACTTTGATGGATTAGATGCTTGGTCAGGTGTGAGGGAAAATCTAGTGGGTCCTGTGGATTTCTGGCCCAGATACTTACGACCCCATGTTTATTGAATACAGGAAATACACAAGCAGGAAACAGGACAAAAGTCAAAAGAGTCATGATAAAAGACTGTGGTGAGAGAGGGGAGCAAAACAAAATGACTGGGAATGGGGCTCAGAGATATTATGTCTGCCGTACTCACACCAATATTGCTTCTTTGGGACATGGTCAAAATGAGTCGTACTATCAGTGTGGCTGTTCTTGATGTCTATAATTTTGCTTGTTTGCTTTGCTATGTTATTCTTCTAAGTTAATGTCTTTCCAGGACCAGGCCTGTGTTTATTCACAGTTATTCTAATCATTTAGCTTATGCTCTGACTTTTACTAGTGAATAAAGAATCCAAGTGTTTAAAAATTTCTCAATGTGTCTCATTATCATTATTATTAATGGGCAAGAGATTTTCCTTTTTACTTACTAAATGTGTGCCTTTCTGTGTGATCACAGCACAATGTCTGGGTTATCACAATGTTCAGTTGTGAGGCTTGAAATGAAAGATTTAAAATTCAAATGTGTGCTTTCCTTGCCATACCTCTGACACTATAATATTGATCACCATTATAGATGGTGATGCTTCCTGTACCTTCCAAGGCAGATATTGAAGGATAGAGAGATCTCTGTCCCTCTTGGTGTTTGGACTCATAGGTGCCATTGTGTGGCATCAGGAAACAGGCTTGTGCCTGACACAGGCTGTTTCTGAGAGTGCAGCTGTCTGATATTGAGAAGCATTTTGATTAATGACAAATTTCCTAAATTACTTAGATCAGGATTTTGTTATTTTTAAAACTCGTCTTGGCAAAGCCACTAGAGTAGTGATGAAAATTATAATTTCTTCTTTCAGTGTATTAGCTAGAGGTAGGCCACTAACATGTATACCCTTGTAAGAGACTGTCAGAGATAGACAGATGATTTGAATGGTGAGGGACTTGAAATATGCCCACCTTTTGGTGTCTAACCTAAATCAGAAAATTTATTATATGTATTCTAAAATGAGCTCATTTTCTCCTTCCATATGTATAATAAAACTCTCATAAACAATCAAGGGACCATTGGTAGATCACTCATCTATCATATGCCACCCCCTTCTTTGCCTGTGTTTTCTTTCTGATCCTTAAAACAGCTCTCCCAGTTATGCATCATTGTCCCCACTTTATTATTTTTTTCAGACTTCAGGTGTAAAGAATTGGATTTAGTGAGAACTTTAGTTTTTAACATACTCTCTGCATTGGTACATGAAACTTTCATTTGCTTGTCTGTCTGTTTTTAATAATATATATGTTGGTGAACATACCATCCAACAATGAAAGCAGATTTTGATGGTGTGGGAGACCCTGACTGACCTCCATTGTATATTAGTAGCCGTCTTAAGCATTAAGTTTCTGTTGTCTGAAATAAGTTTCTGTTATCCTGCCTACTTCCCCGTAGAGACGCACCTTTCCCTTTAAGTCAGGACTGCCCATCGTTACCTAGCTACTCCCACCTGTAGGGCTAGGACTGCCCACCGTTACCTAGCTACTCCTGCCTTTGTCCGGTTACTTGGTTACTCCCGCCGTAAGAACTTCCGCATTTCCCCGCACCCTATATATACATCGTACTTCCCGCCAATAAACGAGACTTGATCAGAATCCTGTCTTGCCTCCATTCTTCATGTCTCTTGTCCCTTTATCATCCCCACTCCCCTTCTAGAGTCCTTGTTGACTGTACCCGCGGGCCGGGACATGATGGTACTTCATATCTCTTTATTCTGCCTTCCTCTTCTCTGATTTCTTTCATTACAGGAAACCTCTATTTTGAATCTAAAATAAAAATGTAAGTCTATGTCTTTATCTGTTTGACAAATGCCTTTGTGATAATTAGGTATCTAAACACATCCCCACATGCATACACACATGCACATGAATTTAGATCTTTACCTCACACATACACACAAATTAACTCAAAAGAGATTATAAACCTGAATATAAGATGTAATAGTATGAACATTCAGAAAGATATAAGGTAAAACCTTTTGAACTTGAGTTAGGCAAAGTGTCCTTAACCAACACCAGAATCACACTCTTAATAAATATATTAATAAATTGGAATTTAGCAGCATAAAGAAAATTTGTGCACTTCAAAAAATTCTTAGAAAGAAATCATAGAGAAAATGTTTGCAAATTATAAATTAACAAGGAACCTGTATATATATATTAAAAGTCATATATATATCATATATGTATAAATGACTTTTAAACTCAGTAATAGGAAAAATGACCCAATTAAAAACTGCCTGAAAGACTTAAAAGATAGTTCAGCAAAAACTGAGCTAATAAGCACATGAAAAGTTGTTAAACATCACTGCTCCTTACAGAAGTGAAGCTTTTGATTGTATTTAGATACAACTTACACCCAGTGAAATAACTATAATAAAAAGTCAGATAATACCAAGTACTGGTGAGAATGTAGGAAAAGAAGAGCCTTATAAATCAATGATGAGGATATAAAGTGATGAAATTACATAGGATAAAAGGGTAGCAGTGAGTTACAAAGTTCAGTATGAACTTATATAATCCAGTGATTCCATTAGTAGGAATCTCCTGGAGAAAAAAGAAAACATAGATCTACATAAGGACTTATACCCACACGTTTATGGTGGAATTATTCATAGTAGCCATCTGTGTATACGAAACAGTCTAGGTTTATGTTTATTTTCTTTAATTCTTTAAAAGATTTCCTTACCAAGAGCTCACCTCCACTATTGTTACTTTAAAGGTTTGTGGTCTCTATTATTATTCCCTTTGCATGTAATATCCTTTCTCTCCAGAGCTTTTTGAATTTTATTTATCTTTGATTTTTCTTAAATTTTCTTGTGAAATATTCTTATCCTTATTGCTTGTGTTTGACATCAAGTGGCATTTTCTAGTCAGAGTTTTGTCTTTCTTTTGTCCTTTCTTTCTCTAAGACTTCCAATATTTTTTATTTTAAAATATTAATATTGTATTTATTATGCTTACTGTATTATTTTGTTTCCCTCTTCTTTAATACCCCTTTCTCTCATAGTGTCTGTCACATAGTTTGGTGTTTGCTTTTGACGTGATTGATCTCGTTTGTCCTCAAGGTCTTTGTTAAGAGGAAGAACTCAACACTTTTATATACACGTAACAGAGGGTTTATAAGAGGACAGGGGAAGCTCTGCTGTAAAAAACTACAGAAAACCAGTTTACTTCACACAAAACTACTTCTCCAATGATTATATTATTGTCAGCTGCTTCCTGTTACCCTCATGGTGGGGAGAAGACATTCCCTAGATTATAACTCATCATGTAGTTTGAAGGGAAGTGACAGGGGATTCCATGCCTAGAGTCCACAGTCTGTACTTACTTTTCTCAGCTCATTTTCTAAGAGCTGCAGAACTGCACACCTGTTCCACTGGTCTAAGTTTTGAGGAAGCACCTATAATTTCAAGGCAAGAGATGGGCTCAAAGTGTTTTCCCTAATTTCTCTCTCCTCACATCACTGACTGGCTCCTATCTGCTTTGTAACCCTTATCCTTTTCCTGCACAAAGCTTCAAATAGCCTTCTCTCTTTCTAAGTGTTTCCCACAGTTGTCTCTGTCTAGGTTTGCAAAAGTGTCTCTCAATAGTTCTCCCAGCCACCACTGATCTTAGGAGAAAAAGCCTGTAGATCATACAATTGTTCTTTCTTGTTGAGAGTCAAAATCAAGTGCTGGTTGTCAATCCAGATCACCAAGATGAAGGTCATAGGCTAAGTTAAGTTAAATAAAGTGTTCAAGAACCCATCACTGCATTTCATATCCACTCAGCTGACTCTGGAGATCTGTATTTTTTTCCCCCGTGGTTTGACCTGTCTCTAGGAGAGTTTACGTGCCTCGAATCTACATTTCAGTGGTTTTCATTAACCGCACTTTTTCCTTACATTCACATTGCGAACTGATGAAAAAGCAGGTGGTGAGGGCTATGTGTTGTCTTCAGGGAGACAAACTCTCTGAAACTCCCCAAATGAGCAGCTACAATAATAAGCAGCAACATGGCCTCTTCTGTGTTTTTCCACACAACAAATTCTCTGTTGGTTTCTCTGACCTTGAAACCTTTGTGCCACTGCTTTGCACAATTAGCAGAATCTAAATGTGTATTCAGGTCACATCTGTGCTGAATTGTTTTATTTATGTTGATTGATTGTGGATTATGACACAGCAGCCCTACTTATCCAGAGTAACTGGAGTGAGGATTCTTAAGGACAAACAGTGAACCATCTGCAGAAAGGTCGAGAAGATGGAAGAGGGTGATATTGCAACTTGATAATATAAACTCTAAGCAGGAATTTTTATTAAACCATAAAGAACATCTGTATCATCTTAAGACTGTGAAAGTTTAGGCTTATTAGACACTGCATAATGAATTTTGTATACAGTTGTCATAAAACTTTTTCACCTGCTCTGGTTCCTGAAGAGGACTATTTAGTATATTCCTTCCCTGGGAAGTGTTTAAAAATTTCCCCTTTATTTCTAACAGTAATCAACAGTAATATATAAATATCTTTGGAGTGTTTTGATCCTAACCTGAAGTAGCGATAGAAATTTTTTTTTTTAAATTCATATATGTTTGTGATACACAATTGCATTCATTTGGGGGAATTGGTACATATATATTATGTAAGAATATTCTCATAGAAAATTAAAAAAACAGTTTTTGGAATGATTGTGTCTTACTTTAAAAACTAGAAGAGTTATGCATGGCTTAAATACTGTGGTTTGTGACTTACCCCCATTCTCAGTGAGATTCTACACTTCCTGGTTATAGGGACACCACAGAGTTTTGTAGAACCGTTTAAGAGTTTCTGGTGCCTGGTCAGTAAGACATAGCTTCATGGTCTTGTGGCTTCCTGCTCTCCTTAACACGGCAATAAGCAGCTCTGCTTTGGAGGTGAGGAGCTAAACTCTGAGGACTGGGTCGTGCTCTTTAAACCTAAGGAATCATTGAAGGTGTGGGGGTGCAAGTACACAATAACAGTTTGGTGAAGATGCTGGTGAGATTCTCACCAAGTGAAGTGTTGGGTCTGACATTGTGGAGGGCAGAGCAAAGGCCCTGGCTAAGTCACTGACTCTGCAAGCACCAATTTTGTCTATCACAGGTCACACCATCTTAAAGGAAAAGTTTTTCAAAATTTCAGTTCTTCAAAATGTTTATGATAGTGGATTGATTTGTTGCTTATTCAGGTGTAAACAACAATGACAGCAGTAGCAGCAACAACAACAACAACAGCAGAAACAATCTTCTTCAGCTCCTTATTTAGGGCTTTTGCACTTTTGGCGAAGTTTTGATAACATTACAGAGCCCATGTCATGTGGGCTCTTTCTAAATTAAGGACAAGTAGGGGCAAGAACAGAAAAGTCTCCTTGGAAGGAACTAGCTTCTTTTTCTAGGAACTGTTTTTTTCTCTCTAGTATTTATTTCCCAATCCTTCTGATTTTTATTAAAAGAACCACGACTTACATTTAAGTATCTGCCCACATGACTCCAGAGAAATTCTTTTTAAAACACAGTGATCTCAACTTGTTATCCAGTGACTTGTTTAGGATGGCCTTGCAACCTGCTTCTGGCCTAAAAGTTGGCTTAAATCTTTCTCAAGAGAGAAAGCAAGAGACTCCAGAAAACAGTGTTCCTTTTCCGGCTTTAGTTACTGCCTTGAATGGGTGTCATATTTTCAAGCCATCTTGTAGGAGGTAGAGAGAAGAGATGGGAAGTGACTAGGATGGAAAGCGACTCTGATGATGTCCTTGAGCTGCAGAATAAGACCATACTAGAGCCCTGTGCCAGTTTCTTCTTCTCTTTTTTAAAAAATAAACCTTATATTTTAGAGTAGTTTTCAATTCACAGAAAAATTGAGCACAAAGTACAGGGAATTGCCATGTATTTGCTGCCTCCCACACTCCACACACAGCCTCCTTCCCTCAGCATCCTGCACTAGACTGGTATGTTTGTTACAATCAATGAACCTCTAGTCAAACATCATTATCACCCAAAGTACCCTGACTTACACCAGGGTTATTTCATTAGCATTCAGTCTTGGTGTTGCACATGCTGTATAATGACGTGATCCACTAATGCACTATCATATGGAATAATTTCACTGCACCAATCCTCAGTCACTGACTGACCTTTTTACTGTCTCCATAGTTTTCATTTTTCCAGAATTTTATGTATTTTGGAATTGTACTGTACCAGTATGTAGACTTTTCAGATTGGCTTCTTTCATTTCACAATATGCATTTAAGGTTTTTCCATCTCTTTTTGTGACTTGATGGTTCATTTTTCTCTGAGCTCCATTTTATGTGAAAATATATTTATTATATCATATATAATATTTTATGTGAATATTACATCCATACCACATATACATACTACACACATATATACATACTGTGTGTACATATTGTGCGTGTGTGCATGTGTGCGTGCGTGTGTGTGTGTGGGTGTGTGTGTGTTTTGATGCTACAGTTTAACTTGGAAGCCTAGAGAAAACTAACCAATATGGCATCTAAGCTTACATATAATGAGATTAGGAGTCAGGGTGCCAGAGCCCCAGGCTACAGTTCCAGGTCGGGTATTATTTACTTACACAATTTAGGGCAGAACATTTCATTTCTAGAACAAACAGTGCATCCTTACCATGGTGGGCACTAACACCAGCTTCTCCAAATCCATTTTTCTTAGATTATCCAGTTAATAATGAATGCACGGCATTCCCCCACATAGGGAAAGACGACAGTGAGCACTTTTTAAATTGATCTAATCAGATTGAAGAGGAGGAGCTTGTATGTTTGACAAAGGGAATCTCTTCAGCTACATATGGACAAAACAACGCATATTCCCTAAGCATCACTGGTAGTCTTCTTGTGGCTCTGAGAAGAAGAGTCATACGATAAAAGTCCCTACTGAGGATAGATGATGACAAAGAAGTACCTTCATTGTGGGCTGATCATGCCATGTGTGGAGTTTATTCCACCCTGGAACTTCTGTAAAAAATACACAATACATTTATTGTTGAGGTCACCTGTTGTCTTGACTTTGTCCTTTTCCATTCACATTATCCTAGTGGATACCAAGAATTCTTCTGCAGAGCAAACGAGAGACTGTAACTTAAGATATTTGAAAACACTGACACTATATGCATTTAAAATGTTACATTATATGCAATTGAAATATTGTTATTTTTCCATTACATTAAGCTGATACTTCACATGGACTACTGGGAAGAAGACAGGAACTCTCCCTAGGTCTTACATTTATTACATTCTCAGAAAAAACAAGCAATGAGCTAATGTTAACTCCGCTTTACAGATGGAGAAATGGAAAATCAAGAAGTCAAGAAAAGAATCCAAAGATACATGAATGATGCATACCAGTATGGACATTTAGCTGTTTTCAGTCAGTGTTCTTTTTTTTTCTTCCTGGTACCGGGAATTGAACTCACGACCTCGTGCTTGCCAGACAGGCGCTGTGCCACTGAGCTAAATCCCCAGTATCAGCCAGTGTTCCTTTCATGATGAGTTGCTTTATGATTAACTTAAAGCAAAGTAAAGATTGATCCAGAAGTGGTCATAGCATGAGTAATGACAGAGATAAAAATCCTATGGTGTTTAGGGAACAGAAAATGATGCTGCAGTACCTGGAGCTTAGGGGTCGGGTGAAGAGAGAAATCTCCAGGAGCTGAGGGGAAGAGGTGAGCCGAGGGGATGAGGGGAGCTGTCCCAGGGGCAATGCAGGGAGAGATGAGGGGGAATGATGGCAGCTTCCACATTAAAGCATGATAGAAAGGAGGTGATGTTTAGTGTTTTTTAAAGAAAAGGTAAATATAATAGCTATTGTTAGGTGTGACAAAAGTAAGGAGTCTCTCTCCACTCCTGTTTTTCTTTTCTCCCTTTGAAATATATAGCACATTCTATCCCTGACTTCACTTCCATTTCCTCCCTGTTATACTAACCTATATTATGTGTGGTATAGATCTTCTATCATTCTCATTCTATCATTATCTATCTATCTATCTATCTATCTATCTATCTATCTATCATCTATCTATGTATCTATCACCTTTCATCTAAGTGAGAAATAAAAATTGTGTATATTTGTGGTGTACAACATGACATTTTTAGATGTAATATGCTGTGACTAAGTCAAGCTAACATACACATTACCTCACTCACTTTTCTACTTTCTTAGTGGCTGTAATGTATGCAGGGTATTGTTAGTAACTATATTATTACCTTAAACAAGAGATCTCTTCCATTTATTCCAAGTGAAATTTTGTCTTCTTTGACTGACATTTTCTTGAACTCACCACAATTATCCCCTAGTTACCACCGTTCTATTCTCTGTTTTTATGAGTTTGACTTTTTCAGATTCTACATGTAAGTAAAGCTATGTGGTGGTTTTCTTTTGGTGTCTGGCTAATCTCATTTGGAATGTAATTTATATTTTTAGATGTAATCATTAGGACAAACACGTACTAAAAAAAGACATGAAGAACAATGTATGCTGGGGAGGATGAGGATTAAAAAGGATCCTTTCTATCCTTTGGGTGGGAAGATAAGCTAGTGTAACCACTATGGAAATCAGTATAGACATGCCTCAGAATACTAAAAATAGAACTAACCTTTGACTCAACTACTCCAAAAAGAGGTAAAGACATCATATAGTGATACATGCATACCTATGTATACAGTAGCATAACAAACAATGCCGAAGCTGTGGAAACAGGCTAGATCCCTGTCAGTAGATACATATATAAAGAAAATGTGGTATATATTCAGTCATAGAGAAGAATGAAATCTTATTACTGGTAGGAAATGAAATATAATCTCAAAGCTGTTTTGGTTTGCATTTCTGTGATGACTAAGAATGTTGAACACTTTTTTATATACTTATTGGTCATTCATGCTTCTTTTTCTTTGTACTTCTTTTGAGAGTGTCTGTTCAGTTCATTTGCCCATTTTTTATTTGGCCATTTATTTTTCAGGGGTTAGTTTTTGAGTTCTTTATACATTCTGGATATTAGTCCTCCATTAGAAGAGTAGCTCACAAAATTTTTCTTCTACTGTGTAGGTTGTCTCTTTACTCTGTTGATTGTTTCCTTTGCTGTGCCCAAACTTTTACATTTGATGCTATCCCATTTCTTGATTCTTGATATTTTCCCCATGCTATTGGAATTCTCTTCAGGAAGTTTTTGCCTGTGCCTGTGGCTTCAAGTGCTTCCTTTATGTTATTTTCTTGCAGTTTCAAAGTTTTTGTTTTTATGTGTAGGTCTTTGATCCACTTTGATTTGGTTTTAGTACCTAGTGAGAGATAATGAACTGATTTCAATCTACTCCTAGTGGATATCCAATTTTCCCAACACCTTTTGTTAAAGAGCCTTTCCTGCAATGTATGTTTTTGGCCCTGTTGTCACAATCAGAAGACTAACGGTGCATAGGTGTGTGTGGTTCTTTCTGTGTCTTTGGTTCTACGCCACTGGTCTACATGTCTACATGTTTTTGTGCCAGTGCTGTTTTTTTGTTACAATAGCTTTGAAGTATAAACTGAAATCTGGTATTGTGGTACCTCCAACCTTGTTTTTGTTTGTTCATTTTGCTTTGTTTCCTCATCATTGCTTTAGCTATTCTGTTTTTTTTTTTTCTGATTTCATATGAATTTTAATTCTGTGAAGAACGGTGTTGGTATTTTAATAGAGATTGTGTTAAATTGGATTGGTTTTGGTAATATTACCATTTTCATGATATTATTTCTTTCAATCCAAGAGCAGGAGATATCTTTTCTTTTCCTAATGTTCTCTTTAACTCCTTTCATTAGAATTTATAATTTTTTTTGTAGAGCTCTTTTACCTGCTTTCTTAGGTTGGTTTGTAGATATTTACTTTTCTGGACTCCTGTGAATGAAATTGTTTTTCTGATTTCCTGATTGATGGGTTTATCACTGTTGTATAGGAACACTATTGACTTTTGTGTGTTGATTTTGTATCGTGTCACTTTGCTGAATTTATCATTTTAAAAACTATTCTGGTGGATTTTTTTGAGTATTCTATCTGAAGAATTATATTACTTGAAGATAGGGATAATTTGACTTCTTTTTATATTCAAATTCTTTTTGTTCATTTACTTGCCTGATTATGCTGGATAAAGTTTCAATAACTTTATTGAACAAGGGATGTGAGAAAGGATGTCTTTGTCTCTTCCTGATTTTATGGGAAATACTTTTAGTTTACCCCCATTTAGTATGATCCTGGTTGTGGGTTCTTCATATACAGCTTTTATCAGTTTGAGATAAGATCCTCCCATACCTACTTTCATTAAGATTTTATCATGAAGAGATGTTGAATTTCATCAAAGACAATTTTTGCCTCTATTAAGATGATAATGTGATTCTTATCCTTGATTCTCTTTATGTGGTATTTTAGATTTATCAATTTATACATGATGAACCACTCTTGTATTTATAGGATGAGACCAACCTCGACATGGAGCATGATTTTTTAGATAAATTGCAAAGTTCAGTTTGCAAGAAACTTATTAAGGATGTTGGCATCTATGTTTGTAACAGATATTGGCCTTTCCTTTTTGTTGTGTTCTTACCCAGTTTTGATATCAGGGTAATACTGATATGGAATGAGTTCTATAGAATGAGTTTGTAAGCATTTCTTCCTTTTCTATTACATGTAAAATTTTAAGGAGCATTGGTGTTAGTTTTTCTCTAAGTGGCCGTTAAAATTCATTGATAAATCAAATAGGTCCTGGGCTTTTTGTAGTTGATAGAGTTTTTATTGATACATCAAATTTATTGCTTGTTATTGAGCTGCTTAGATTTTTATATCTGTTTGGTTCAGTTTCATTAGGCCATATGTGTCTAGGATTTTACCTATTTCTTTCAGAATCTCTAAATCTTTGGAGTGTGAGTTTTTGAAATAACTTCTACAAATTCTCTGATTTCAGGGGAGACTAATGATTTCATCTTTTGCATGTCTAATTTTGTTAATTTAGGCCTTCCCTCTTTCTCTTGGTAGGTATGGATAAGGGTTTAC
>NW_004955424.1:3092154-3168394 GCF_000276665.1 Chinchilla lanigera
TTTGTCTAGTTGACCTGTCCTCTTGTGAAAATAGGATAGATAGGTGAACCTCCTATGATTGTCCTTTTGTGTGAAGCAGTGTTTGTCTTATGAAACTGAAAGTGTCAGTGTCCAGTGCCTGAGTATTTATACTGGTTTCTTCTTGGTGAATTGTTCCTTTTAATAACATGTGATGACATTCCTCATCTCTTCTGACCAGCTTTAGTTTAAAGTCACCTTTGTCAGATATAAGTACAGCTTTTGTTAGCTACAAGTACAGCTACTCCTGCCAGCTTTTGGTCCCCAGCTCAATTTCTCACTTTCAGTCTGTGCATATCTTTGCAGATGAATTGTGTCTCTGGGAGACAACATAGAGGTGAACCTTGTTTGCTAATCTAATTTGCCAGTTTGTCTTTTAACTGGGGAAGTAAGGCCATTTACTGTGTCATTATTGAAAGGTTTGCACTCATTTCTTTCAGCTGTTTTTCCACTGCTTGATTCATTTCTATTTCTCATTCATTGAACTAATTCCCCAGTGAGATTTATTCTTTCCTTTGGTCTCATAATTATCACTGTCCTCATTGTCTTTATTGAGGATTCCCTGAAGTATTTCCTACAATGCTGGCTTGGTGATCATGCATTTCTTTAGCTTAACCTTACCACAGAAAGTCTTTATTTCTTCTTTGATTTTGAAGGATAGCTTTTCAGGATATAATAATCTAAATTGGCAATTATTTTCTTTCAGGGCTTGAAAAACTTCATTCCAAATTCATTATTTCCTGGTCTATAAGGGTTCTGTTGAGGAAACTGCTCTTATTCTGGTGTTTTGGCGCTCCTTTCTAACAGCTTTTAATATTCTCTATAACGAGTTTATGGAATTTTGTTCACGATGGGGAAGCTTGCTTTGGTGGTGTCTATGCGGGGTTCTAAATGTCTCCTCTGCCTATCTCACTCCTCAGATCTGAGACATTTTCTGTAATGACTTCAGTGTGCAGACTTTTTTATGCCATTACCCAGTACTTTCACATCCTCCTTGAAGCTGATGATTCTTAAATTTGTTCTTTTAGAGCTGTCTAGAAACCTTTAGGTAGTCTTTTTTTCAAATTTCATTTTAAGGGGAAAAGAGCAGAAACAAAATAACAAAAACAAAGACAAAAACAAAATGATACAAAAGTAACAAAAGTGATACAGAATTTCAAAACAGGATCACAGGAAATTAACAACGGTTGTTATATTATGTATTGTTACCCTCAAAGTAGTTGCTCAGATTACCAGATATAGGTATTCAAGATTGATCAAACAAACATTAACTGTTCCTTTCAATAAACAATAGAAATTAATAGTACAATTATCGTAGCTATCTTGTGTGTATATATAGTTTTTTCCCCTTTCTTTTTTCTTCCTTTTTTCTTTTCCTCATCCCACTTGTTTTTTCCTTTTGAGCAGTTTCTTTCCCTTGGGTAATCTTACTTTTGTCATTGTTCTTCTTAAATTACTCAATGAATATTCTGGTGCATTCATCTTGTCTTTAAGTCTTAATATCCTTTCTTCTGATTTATCTTGCCCACTGTCAAGACTTTTAATTAAAATTTTTATTTGAGTTATTGAAGATTTTTTCCCCAGGATTTCTGTTTGGTTCTTTTTCAGAAATTCAATCTCTTCATTATAGTAATATTTTATGTTTTTCTGTGTCTTCCTTAATTTTTTTAATTACTTATTTGTATGTTCTTTGAACTCTTTGATAATTTTATATCATTTAAAAATTCTTTGTTTTGGATTTCATCGACTTCAATAACTGTGAGCTTAGTTTTTGGAGAATTCAAAATTTTTGGAGGCATCTTCCTGCCTTGTCTCCTGACTGTTGTATCTTTGTGTTGAAGTTACAGAGTAGTTGGGATGAGAAGATCTACAGATACTGCGGAGATCTCTTTGGTAAGTGCTTTGTCTCTGTGTTGTGCCCTTGGATTTAAGTGCATGGAATTAGAAACCATTTGTTTGACCTAATCAAAGTACTAGATTCCATCCCTGTCACTACGGTGTGAGGAAGGAACAACCATCAGTTATATCAGCAAAGTATCCATCATGTACCAACATGTTATTTAAAACTTCTTTAAGCATTTCTCTACTGTTTCACTTACCCAAGCAGATAGAGGAATTGTAATAACATAGGAGAGGCTAGGAAGAAGGAAAAGAAGAAATTAAGAAACAATAAAAAGAATGGGAAAAAGAGAAAGAAAGGGAAATGATAATATTTATATACTAGGAAAGAAAAAGGCAGGGAGGTTTGAAAGGTTTGCTGAGGGGAAGGAAAGAAGAAAAATAGCGAAGGGATTATAAAAGGAAAGTAAAAGAAACTATAAGAAGATTAAATCCAGTTAACAGATTAGCAAAAACACAAAATTGGAAGACCCAAGTATCGACCTTGATGGGGGGAGAACCTGACATAGAAAGGAAGATTGCCAAGAACAACAGTAACCCCAACACTCATGCTGTTACCCAGGCACATACGCCTTCCACACACAGTGAAAAAGGGAAGAGAATAAATTTTAATGACAATATTTATACGCAAGAAAAGAAGGGGGTTGGAGGAGAGATTTGAGAGGGTATGGTAGAGGAAAGAAGGAAAGAAAACAGAGAGACTAAGACTAGGAAGTGAGAGATGGTATATGGAGGCTAATTCTAATTAATGAACTAATAAAAATACAAATTTAACAAACCCCAAGTAACCACACATGTGAAAGAATATCATGTGACATAATAAAACATTACAAGAGCAAAAGCAATAACTAGTACTCTTAAACACTTATAAACACACACACAAACACACACACACACTTCCCTCTGCGTGTTAAAAAAAGTAAAAAAGTTGTGGTGATCTTACACTACAGTTAATTCTTAATGTCTGATAAAAAGGAGAGAGGGCATGAAAATCATTTATTTTTTATTCCAGTGTTTTCTTCTGTCTATGTCCAAGCAGGGGAGGTCATCTAAAGCAGGTAGGAGCGTGAGCTTTGCCCTTCTGTGTTAGTGGATGAATGCTCAGAAAGATTCACCAACAGCAGGATCAGTTTGCAACTACCAACTTAATTCCTTCTGCACCTGGCAATGAGGGCTTCAGAAAATCCTGGATGTCTGCTGAATCTGTCACTAGCAATGTGGGCAGCTCTGGTACATGGCCCATGGCTCCATGAATTTTCTGATTATGCTTTTGGAGACGTGATTGTCCAGGATCTGTGCGCTGCTGTATTTACTCCAAATGCTTCCCAGCAGATTGGAGGGGATACTGGCATGCAGAACCTGTGTTTGTTGATGGGGCCATGGGTGCCTAGCCTTTCTCTGGTCTCTAAAGCAGAGCTCCTAGACTCAAATCCCCTCTCACCGCAAAACACCCCTTGTGGCTGAACTCACTGCCAACCCCTATATGGAAAGCACCAGTGTCTGACACTGTCCATTTGCCCAGCTGAGGTTTTCTCAGCCCAGAGTTTGGTCTCCTGAGACCTGGTGCTGGACTTTTTCTCCTGACCTCATGACTTCATCTTCACTGTATCAGTCACCTCCCTGGGACGACATGAACTAGAGAGGTGGGTGTCTATTTCTGTCTTGATGGGACAGCAGATCTGCTGACATTCCTCCTTTCTCCCTTGTATCATATCTTGTTTCCCCCTCCATTCCAGTTTCCAAAAATTCTTAAGCTTCTGAAAGGTACTTTAACCACTTGTGTTATGTTTGTGTGTCTATGTATGTGAATATTGAAGACAGTTGGTCTTAGCAAATTAGAAGGTCCCGTCGACAGATATGAAACTTCAAATGAGCCATAATTAGGCATCTCTAAATACACATTTCTTCTTACATCGAATGCCATGTGATGAGGGGGGGCATCGTTTTATCCTGGTAAAGTATTTTAGGATGGGATTTTGAAAACATTAATAACCAGGAACTTATCTATCTAATAAAAAGGAGAGCCAAATGTTTACTGAAGCTTGTCACTGTCAAGATCATTGTGTTCTGGTTTATAGGGAGTAAGAAATAACCATTATGAGGGAATTAACATGGCAAAAATATAAATCTTGCAAGTAATTAGGCAGCTGTATATTTATCAGTACAGAATGTATTTTAATTTTTAATCAGGGCTTTTGTTCCCACTGACAAAATAATGGCTTGTTTGCAATCTTCCACTGAAGCAGACTTCCCAAAATGGGAATTGGTGCATGAGTGGCCCCTCTGTGTCTCGTTTGCCATGAAGTCTGATGTATCGGTAATCCCCTCAGTGAGAGGCCCCAAGGAAATACGTGGTGCTTTCAAATCGGCTGTAATTTTCCTATATATGATTCACAAGGTAAATAAAAACGGTTGGTTTTAGCAATGCATCCCCATTTACTGGGAAATGAAAAAGAAATATTATTATAAATGTATTGGAATTACTCTATGAGAAGCCAGAATGTTTTTTATGGGTCTAGAATGCAGATTAAATCTCCAGAGAAACCTCAAATTTGAAGAACTGCAATATAGATTATTGTTCCGTTGCTCATAGCAGAAATCTCCCTATCTATCTCCACCTAAATCTTGAAAAATATGTACACAATTTAGATGCAAAAGATATGAGGATTTCAGAAACACACCTTTGCATCCCTAGCAATCACTTTCTCAGGAAAGATTATTTGCTAAAGTGAATAGATATAAAAGTGTCTGTGGGGTATTTAATAAAACAGTAGGGGGAGCTTCAGAATTTAATCAGAAACCCAAAACTACTCTGACTTGCTGTTTACTAACTATGTGGCATGAGCAAATGGTTTTTTTTTTTGTTGTTGTTTTTGTGGTTTTTCTCCGGTACCAGGAACCGAACTCACGACCTTGCGCTTGCCAGGCAGGCGCCTTTGCCGCTGAGCTAAATCCCCAGCCCCTCATGAGCAAATGGTTTTGGCTGTCTGTGATTTTGTTCCCTCATTGGTACAAATGGGATCATTTTACCTGATCAATAATTTTGTTTGATTATTATGGTGATTTTATGATTCACGGCAAGAGAAAGAAGTAGTATAAGGAAAATGGTTTGACTTCTGATTTTAACACTGTGACATTTGGCAAATTATTTCATCTTTACAGTTCCAATTTAATTCTGTGAACACAGAGATGAACATCTCAAAGAGTTCTTGTGAGAATTTTCCATGATCCAAGTAAAATTTCTTGGACTACTTAAGAATATAATCACATCTGTTGAATGAGGAAATACAGTGAGACAATTTCTGTTCTTTTTATTTTTCCCTCATTAGCAAAATGTTATCTAAATCTCATATGACTCAAGCTTTATGAAAAGCCAGCAAGATTAGATACAGGATCTCCTTCCTAGGACTTAGGGACTCAAAGCTTGAGAAGGATAATTTAAAAATAAGTAAACCAAACAGTCCTATAATGGGTCCTTTAAAAAAAAACAAAACTCTAACTGACCTCAGTTTTACAGACTATTTTAGTCCAAAACCTAGACAATTTAAAGTTATCTCCATTCTATAAAGGAGAAGGAAGAAGAAGGTCTGACTTCATGCCCCCAGTTTAGAACCTCTGCCTGAGGACATCTTCCAAAGAAGTCTTGTAGAAATGCTGGGAAGGTGCCCGGTGAGTGTGTGGAGCAAGAACTCAGTCATCTCAGGAACTCCATATAGACCTGGATCTTGGCCTTGAGTAGAACTTAGAAATGGCCTTGAGTTGCTTGTGGGTGGGACATGTGCTGCAAGCCTTTGTGGGTGACCATCAAAATGTCCTCTGCTGTGAGAGATTACAGCTCATAGGTCCCAGGACTAGCGATGTGGACATCTAGCGCAGGGATCACTCTGCCAGAACAATGCCCAGCTTTGCCCAGGCCCAGCTCTCTCAGCCCACTTTCCACACAACCCCCAACAGGTGCTGGACATCCCTTTCCTGCCCATCCATGGCTGTGCCTGAGGACTGCAGAGCAGCTCCACGCAGACAAATCGAATGCGAATGTGCCATACATGAGACCCACTCCCACACTGGCTGGAGACCTCCTGCCTAGCTTCCTGGAGCCTAAGTCCAGCCTGTGATCCTCAGTGGATGAGGTGGAGTGGGTAGGCAGCATGCTGCTGAAGAGATTAAAAGAGGAACTTTGGGCTCCTCTGTCCACAGCAGCCTACTGCTCACAGCCCCTCCTCCACCCAGACCTGCTGGGCCAGTGGTGCAGTGATACTGGCCAGGTCTGTGGCCTTGTCCCTCCTGATGTAGGTGTTGGTACAGATACGGTGCAGGCTGAGTCAGTCAAGTAGCAGCTCTGTGAGGAGTAACAAGTGCTTCTGCATCTCCTCTGCAGAGGATGGGCACGTGAGCAGTGCTGAGACAGCTCAGTGAAGCAGAGTGCCTGTCCCCCTGTCTATCAATAGGTCCTCCTCAGGAGTGAGCTACTTTTCAAAGAACACTGAACACCTATGTATGCACTGGTTCTGAGTCAAGGTGCAGACACCCCAGATAGTGCCTTCATGGAAGGGGTCATTAACAGTGACAGAGGCTGGAGATCCTTTGGCTGAGACCTTCCTGTTCTTATTCACAAAAAAAACACATAATTCAAATAAACACCACGAAGGAAAGTACAATGAACTGCAGCATGGGTTGACCTGGAAAACCAGCTGAAGGCTTGCTCCTAAGGAATTTGAGATGATATCTTACCTGCGAAGCCCAGGAGATAAGCCCACAAAAGACCATGGCAGAGGAAAGCTCCAAGGGGCAAGCAGCAGCCTGTTGCATGAACCCATGAGAACCTGTGGTGTTGTTTCTTTTCTTTATTGGAAATCAAGCCCAGCTGGGAGGAAGTCATTGCCATTTTGGTGACCTAGATCCAGTTCTTTCATTTCTTCTACCCACGTTCCCTCCTTATAGGATATGAATGATCCATTCTTGTGCAGGACACTTTGTAGAATAATAAGACCTATGCCAGTGGCAATTATCTGTAGTGAACCAATGGAGCTAAGGTCTCTGTAGTGGTTGATTGATTATGTCAACTTGAGAAGTTTAGAAGCATAACTAAACTTGGCTCAGCAATTGGCTCAGCAATTCTACACTGTAGGGTGTAGAGGAGCCACCCTAGGGTGGATCATCACCTAGATGATATAAAAGGGAAATGAAGAACAGCGGCACTTCCATTCCTTTTGGAGGGGCTCCAGTCTTCACCTTCAGCTTGGACTTAGTCTCCTGGCTTCTAGTGCAGACTCTTCAGCTTCTGACTTGGATCCTTCAGTCTTCCGTTGCAGACTCATTGGCCTCCTGGTAAGGACTTGCATGGAACTCTGCAGTGAACTCCACACCCTGGACTGATTCCTTCAGTCTTCAGTGTGCAGACACCTCTGCACACTTCCCCACACAACTCCCTGGCTGACCATAGTAAGCCAAACTTGTAACTTCTTCTTCTTCTAATTTGTACATCTTGTGTTATATCTGTTTCTCCAGTAAAACCCTGACTGATACAGTCTCTGTGGGATGGGATGAGCTCTCTGTGCTCTTGGAGATGCAGATGTCAAAGTAGATCTGCTGATTGCTAACAATCAGGTCACCTGGCCAAGATTCAAACCACCTGGTCTATCTGCATCCAAGTGATGCTCCTGTCACTGTGTCATGGGCTGTAGTATGATAGAAACTGTCATAACCTGGAACCTGCCACTAACAGTTGTATGTTAGGACATTAGATGATGAAGGACATTAGGACATTAGAGGATGGACATTACAGGAAGGACATTAGATGATGAATAGGACTCTAACGTGTCTACCCACTGTATTTATCCTGTGAGATGGGACCAGGTACATGGGAATCTTGCTGTCTTTGCAGATGATTGATAAATGTATGATATTTTGGACCCTTGAAGGGTAATCCTCCTTTGGATTAGACCCAAGACAGGCTAACTTTGTACTAAATTTCACTTTGTAGTGAATGTTATCTGTAAGATTTTTCTTCTACAAGATCTAGAACACAAATTCTCACTCAACCCACTGTCTTCCATCACTACTCCATTATGACATGTACAGTCTCAATGCTGTTGAATTTTAGGCTGTGCAGAGTGCATTTCATGTTGATTTAACTGCATCTTGCAAAGTGGAGCTGAAGGAAACAGTTCAATGTAGTGGGAATTTCAGCAGGCTGGAATGTAAAAGACACATATATCCCAGTTTTAGGCTTGTCCTTTAGTATATATGTGACTGTATCACGACTTTCTCACCTGGGAAATAATATCATGCCTACTGAATGAGGAAATTTTGATGATACAGTGTGACAATGGCAGTGCGATACTAAGTATTAGCTGGAACATAGTAAGTCTTCAAAACTAATTGATTCTTCAAATCCTTTTATTCTCTATAGAAAGTTACAAGTGAGTCATTTTCTAGTACCAAGAAGACATATGTGGAAGGTTGTTCTAATTTCCTTCCGTTTCAGCTCTGGTAAGTATCTGGTAAGTATCTTTGTTTCTGGACTGTCCTCTGCAAAAATGTCCATCTCACAGAACCTGGTAGAAACCTCTGATTGGGACAAACTGGGACGAGCATGGACCCTGTCACGTGATAGTACCTTATGCATCTTCCTTGGCTGCCTCATGTGCTCATTAGGCCAAGAGGAGCCATGAGGCAGAGAACAATCACTTTCCCCCCTCTGCAGACCACACACTAACTGAATAAAATCTATTCTAAGCAAGGTAATGCTGTGAAGCAGCATATTGGTGGCTGTGGATACAAATGAAGGCAAAGACCAAGTATCTGAAAAAGCTTGAAGGATGAGGTTGTAATTAGAAATTCCACACTGGCCAGAGCAGATAAAGTGAAGTAGGAGAAGTTCGGGGAAAACAACAGGTTTTGAGCAGGTGTTGGTAAACTGTAATGAGACGGATGATAAATATTTCAGTTTGCGGGAGCTGTGTCTGTGACACCTACTCAACTCTATTCAAATTAGCCACTTTCCAAAGAGCAAGCATATCATGAATGGGCATGGCTGTGTGCCAGTAAAAGTCTATTTATTTATTTATGGTCACAATGATTTGAATTTTATATTATCCATTTTCTAAAAATTATAGAAATGTAAAAGTAATTTTTTATTCCCTTATAGTACAAAAACAGGGACGGGTGACAGTTTGCTGACTTGATCTGGAGCTGTATCCATAGAGTTACAAATAATAGGGAACTGAGCAAGGGGAGTTATCAAAATTGCAGGAAACAGCCAGGAGACTTTCCCAAGCTCTCTGGGTATCAGATCAGTGTGCCCTGCCTCACCCAGAAAATGGCGGTGGACTTTACTTGAAAGTACGGTCTGATCCTTAAGTGCAGCCTGGGGCCGTTAGGATTTGTAGAGAAAATCAAAGAGAGTAAGGACTGTTTACAGACAGATTCTGGTTCCAACAGGCTGTGTTCTATTTTTTTGCTATTGTTTAAAAATATTTTCATTCAGTTACTTGTCCCTCTTCTGCTGCTTCCACCGATCTCTTTTTATAAAATATTCCCCTATCTTCCTATTGTCCTCCTGAAGGAACTGTCGGAGCCTTCTGAAGTTTCGATTGCTATACAAGGAGATTTTGCGTAAGGTGAAGGAGCCCTTATATGTTTCACACAGGGAAGTTTACTTACTAAAATAAACCAAGCTCCTGACAGTCCTGCTCCCAGTGAATATCATATAGCAGATTTTCTAGCATGCACACTATAAATGTGGATCTGTAAATGTCCTCAAGTAATCCCACTCTGGCTATCTGTGTTTTTCTTATTTATTTACGTATTTATCTTTTTGAAACAGGGTCTCACTATGCAGATCAGGCTGGCCTTGAGTTCACTTTGTAGTCTAGGCTGGTCTCAAACTTGCAGCGGGCCTCCTGCCTCAGCCTCCCTAGTGCTGGGATTACAGGCATGCGCCACCATGCCCCATTGTTCTTTTCTTCTTTATTTGCATAAAACACCTGAAAATGAGCATCACCGAAGACAGTGTCACACCTGGATGACGAGAAGTTCCATCAAGTACTAACTGAGTTTGAACACGTTCGCTGAATTTTGCCTGGTAAGCATTTTCCAAATGGATTTGATATTATATTCTTCTCTATTATCTACAGTTGGAAGCATTTTAAAAAATTTTTGAAAACAAATGTTGAACTCATTTGTATATCCAAGTATGTATGCTGCAAATTCTTTGAAAATGTTATCGTGTCTTTTAAAAACATTCATGTAGGTGTACACACACACTGCAGCAGGGGGCACAGAGAGATAAGACATCTATAAATGTGACTTCAGACTTCAAGAGCTTATCTTTGAGCAAGAGCAGTGTGATGCAGGAGAAAGACCACTGAATTTAGGAAATCAGACATGCAATGCAGGCTTGGGTCCAATCCTAATTAGTTACAAGGATAGAAACTTTGCCTAACATCTCTGAAACACTATTTCTTCAAATTTAAAAATGGGGTTATTTACCTGTGTTCTCACCATACAATTATTTTAAGAACCAACTGAAATAATGAAAAGTGTTTTATAAAAAGTAAAATGCTATGCAATTGTAAGTCTTACCTCATTAACATCATTTTCTCCCTTGAGGTACCCTGAGTCTGTTCAATGATTCTAGGGATAAAGAATTTGGAAACCAGTAGCAGAAATCATCAAAATAATTAACTTTTGGAAACTTTTATTGACAAGTGAAATATACTTACTGAATTTTTCCATATAAATCTGGGAGATCCACTTGAAAGTGCCTTTTATTCAATTCAAAAAATACCCTCAAATTTCAATGAATGGATATTCACTAAATCCTGAAATGAGATTTTTTCCAACATAGTCCACAAATATATATTTACTAGTTTTTCTGGAATTTATTGCAACAGAATATTGGGTCATTTAAGCACCAGGACTCTGATGCTCCCCTTTGATTTTCAGAAAGCAGAACAATGTCTTTGCCAGAGTCCTGGGGGGAAGCAAATTTTTTTCCCAGCTTCTATAGAAGGTCAGACAACTGGCCAATTTTACCAGAGTAGTCAAGCAGTTAGCTGAACTAATTGCTTCCCTGAAATGACTTTCTCTGACTGAATATACTAGGTGTTTGAGTCTAGAGGGCTAATTTCACATTACTTGCCTGACCAAGTAACATACAAATCCTCAGGCAATATAGTCTAAAACAAAACAAAACAAAGACAATTAGAAAGTGGCTATAGAAGCTCTTTTAATATATTGAGTACCTTTTTTGTTCCAGTACTCTTTTCACTCACAGAATCAAAAGACTCTGGTTTTGAATATATGATCCCCACAGAGGATTGAATCAAGCCATTTATAGGAAGAAGAATTTCTTTCTTTATTAAATCAGTGTAAAAATTTTCATTATAGTATCTGCTTATTCATCATGAGAAAATAAATATGAGATGAGATAAACAAAAATTACTAAATAATAAAAGGAAAAGGGCTCCCGTGTTTTTATTGGTGTGGTTTTGTAAGCAATGTTGTGCAAATAAGCATTTTTCAAGATACTTATTTGGCACGATTTGATTAAAATTGGTAGTAGACATAAGGCAATGCATGGTACAAGATACTTCTTGGAAATAGAAATTGTGCAGACAATAATATTTAAAAGGGTACATACACCCAGATGGAAGAGCTAGAGAACCATAGAAATGTACCACTTGAACATGTGAAGATTTATCTTTATGCTTGTGTACTTAATTCTTAATTGTATTCCAATTATATTTCTTACATCTGTGTATGCAACCCAATTCTATCCTCTCCATTCCAAACCCATAAATCCAAATACCTAGCTTTCTATCTGCATGAAAGTCTCAGTGGCATATCTAAGGCAAAAAGCTCAAAACTTGTGATCTTTCCCTCCTAAGACTGATCTTTTAGAATCTTCTTTCAGAGTGACTGACAACAATATCTGTCAAGAAATAAACCGGAAATGGATGATTTTTGAAATTTCATTTCTCTTCACATGTTAAAGCTAACTCATTTCTTTATTTTTCATCCTTTGTGTTTATCAGCACTTATATACACCATTATTCTCCAAATGCTTAGAAAAGGGTGGTATAAACAACCAACCAATCAACCAATCAACAATCAAACAAACAAGCCTTCCTCGGAGATGGGGCCATGTTCAGGGGAAGGAAAGATACAATGCCAATAAACAGATGCATATTATGAAGAGTATTGAAAAGCAGCCAGTCATATCATAAGAGTTGGAACAGAGGAAGGCTAATTTAGATGTCGTGGCTACAAGTGTCTCTTCAGGGATTTGATTTGTGAGCAGAGAAAATTCTGGCAAGAAATGCAGAGCAGTGCAGGTAGAGGAACCAAGAAGTGTAGTGGGCTAAAGGCAAGATAAGACTTGATGTCTCCAAAGAACGCAAAACAGACTGGTATGGCTGGAACATAGTGAGAAAGGGACAAGAGGAAGTGAAGATAAAAAGAAGATCTGAATCATGTCACAAGTTAACAAAGTCATCTCGGTTGGTATGGAGCTTGCAGTGGGGAGAAACTGGGAATTTATTATTTTTTAAAATGATCATTATGGCTGTACAGGGAAGGAGACTTGGAACATACAGAAACAAGCACCATTTAATCGTTCATTGAAGTAATTCAAAGGAGAGATGGTGGCAGTTTAGACTTGGATTTTTGTAGCTAAGGTGAGGAAAGTAAATATATTGATGAGGTATTTTGCAGGTAGAGAAAACTCACAAGTGGCAGCTATGTTGAAAGCAAAAAGTGATGACCGTACATCAATCAAAGATGATGACTCGTGTTTTTGGCCTGTGCTGCTAGGTAGAAAAGCACAGTTATTTGTTAATCCGGGGCAGACGCAGGTGTTGGTGATGACCAAAGGCATTGGTGGTAGTTTTGGATGGGTTGGGCATGTTTGTGAGACACCAAAGAAAATGACATTAACGGGGAATTTGTAGGAGAGCCCAAGGATGGATACTAAGTTTGAAATAGGATGAGATCCTCTCTGGAAACAGTGGGACTAGAGAAGTTATCCAAGAATAAAAATCTGGTGCAGTTCACAATTCAGAGGTAAGGTTTAGTGTCATGTTGTATCAACTTAAGACCCTAAATATTTCTCTATCTCTACTGATACTAACATCCTCATCCAAACTATCACCATGTTTCTCATAAGCTACTGAAATTACTTTTTTACCTTAAAACAATACAAGTTTATTATCTTACAATCCTGGTTGTTACAAGTCTAAAGTGGATCTTATGGGGCTGAAGTAAAGGTGTTGACAGAACCGAGTTTCTTCTGGAAGATGTAGAAGAAAACGTAATTCTTTGTTTTTCCCACAGTACGAAGGCTGTCTGTATCCTTTGGCATTTGGCTGTACATCACTCTGACGTCCACTGCTACTGTTATATCCATTCTCTGATTTTGCCACTGCTGCCTCTTTCACTTTGTTTAAAAAATGATTTTTACATTAGTTTCGTAAATGGTTATCCTGTACTTTCAATTAGATCTGCATACTCCAGAGAGAGTGATCTTCACATGCTTAAATCATGTTACACTCTCATTTTAATCACTTCCATGGGGTCTCACCATACTTAGAGAGATGAACAAAGGCTGCTTTTGACATCATAGCTCTGTGTGGTTTTCTCCACTCATTATACTACTCATTCCTTCTTGGTTTTTACTGTAATTATCCTGGCATTTTCATCAGGTCCTTCCTCTCACATACAGTGTGTGAGATCTCACCAGATATACCAGTTTCTCCCTGCCATCATTCCTAGCCACATGCTTGCTCTTCTGCTTGGAAAGTTATCTCTCTTCTTTTAGCCCAAGTAATTCCAACCAATCTTTTGGATTTCAACTAAACTGTCACTCCTACTAGAAAATTCTACTGAAACTTCCATATTATACTTATGTATCATTTGAAAATTGCAGAAAACCCAGTACAAAATGACTTATAGATGGGTAATTTGTTGGCTACTGCAATATAAAGTCTAGAGTAGTTGGTGTCAGAAGTGGTTGAAGAAAGATTGTGTTTATGTCTCCTGGGCCTAGGGTCTCTGTGTTTTGGTTATGTTATTCTTAATGTTGGCAGTGTTATTAAAACGGCTCTTTCTTCCATGTTGCAAGATGACAACAATAATTGCAGTCATTCAATTTTTCCATCCTGCAGGAGAGACTTAGGGTCTCCTACAAGTCTCCGGTAATGCCTTCACTCATTTTGGGTTGAATGCTGTGCCTCTAGAACAATAGTCTCCAACCTTTTACACACCAGGAACCAGTTTCATGGAAGGCAATTTTTCCATGAACCAAGGGGGTGGTGGTTTGGGGATGATTCAAGCACATTACATTTATTGTATACTACTTTTATTATTATTATTACACTGTAATAGATAATGAAATAATTTTAATTTAAGTAGGACTTCTAGTATTTTCTTTCAAACACAGCTTTTCTTTCTTTTGCTTGCAGTCTTAAGCATCTTCTGCCGTGTCATCATTGGCTGTTTCCCTCTTTTGGTGAGAATTAGATTGTAGGTTTACCCATAAGTAATTATTAGCAGAAATTGTGCTGTGGTTGGTGTAGAGTGAACAAGGCTTGAAAGATTGTTTCACACCTCAGAAAAGTAACCTGTCCTTTTTTTGTTGTTTTCCTTGGGCTATCTTTCACTCTAATCACTGTGCTAAGGGGAAAGATGTGTATTCTTACAGGAAATAATACAGGGTTTGCTGTCATAAATAGCTTTTGTATAAGTACTCTCTCATGCACTGATTTCTAAATTGAATGGAAATTTTCTTTTTTTAAAATTCATCTTCAGGTCTTGCATCTGCAAATCTGAAAGAATACCAGTGAGGATTATGTGCAGTTTTTGATAATACAAACCTCAAAATATGCAGTTTAAGTCATAGGAAGGTTTATCGCTTGAAAAAAATATTCTGAGAGAGGAAACCCAAGGTTGTTATATGGCTTCACAAAGATGTCAGAGATTCAGGTCAGTTTCAGCTTACTGCTCTGATACATTGACAATGTGTCTACATTCTAGCCAGCAGTCTGCAAGATGTAATGAACAAAATGTGCAAAGAACACATAGGAGCTTTATTTGGGCGCATTTTTAGAAAACTGTAACATAGCATCTCCACTTACTTTTCATTAGTCAGAAATGAGTCACATAATCATCCCTCAGTTTCAAAGAAAGTTGGGAAATTATGTTATTTACTGTCATCTAAGATTTTGTCAGTACAAACAATACTAACAATAACAAAACCCAAATAATGTTAATAAAATATTCATTTCATGATGTCCATTTAATTATTAACTTCTTGTCTTTCTGATCTACTCCTATTTACTCCCATTGGTGTATTTTTATCAGATGGATTCCAGTATTATTTTGTGTTAAATCTTTAAAGATTCTGGGTGTTCACATTCTTTGCCAGATTGCTGCTACAGTAGTTCTTATGTACGCAATAAATGCAGATAATTAGTTAAGTAATTATTAGAATAGACTGCAATTTGGTTCACAGTAGGTATTTCAGACTTCGCACACCATAAGAAGAAGCTAAACTCTAAAAGTTACAGAGACAGATTTAAGAACTCCAAAGGGCAGTGTTGAAGATTAGCAATAGGCTTGACCATAATCTATAATGTATAAATTCAATTTCTTTTGTTATACTTCTTGCATCATGACTTCACATAGATAATGTATTAGCTTTCCCATTGCTAAACACGATACCTGACACCAACAATTTAAAGAAGGAGAGGTTTCATTTGGCTCACATTTTAAGGAGATTCAGCCCATGGTCATCTGGGTCCAAGGCTGAAATATACTGGTGGAAGAGCATGGTGAGGCAAATCTTCTTAGTTTACGATGGCCAGGATTCTAAACAGGGAAGCAGTCCAAAGAGGAGGGGATGAGGGACCAGACATAGATCCCAAGGCCATGCCTCCAGACATATTCAGAAACACCCGGAAATGAGTTCACCAATCCCCCAGGAGGATCTCAAAACCAATCAAGTTGATACCACACCCTAACTGCCATAGTTACACTTTAACCGGTGCTCCTTCCACCAAGATCTGAGAGCTCTCAATTACACCTTCTAGCAAAAGCTGTTTTCTTCTTTACTTTATGAACACTGAGTAAATGAATGATGAGGCCAGCCTAAAGCAATTAGGTTCTTGGTGGAGTAAGCTTTCAGCACTGTTGCAAAATCAGATACATAGAATTCCAGAAGAGTAGTATGCAGAGAAATTGTCAATGCAAATAGTTCTGGAACTTACTCTTTCTATACTATACTCTTTCTAACTTATTCTTCACACTTATGAAGCTGTCAGGGCAAAGGATTTCTTTTCCCTGAGTTTGAGATTCTGAATGTATTAAATAAGAAGGTTGGACTCAATATTGCCAATTTCATCCTGCAAGGGACAGGATTTGTGTAGTATTTTATGTATCACTCAGTCGTGCTAGTCACATAAAATGGAAGGAAATGGATGATACCACTAAGAATGGGCAATATAATGATCTTAGATAATATCTAAACTTTTTTAGTCTTAAGCATTCTGATTCTCAGAGGTTATACAATTCCCTATTGCCTGCTAACTTTTCATGTTTTTGGATAATGGGATGATGAGCATCAAACCCCCATGTGTACTGTGCCATGCTACATCCTTGGTACACTACTTCTAACTCTTTTCTTATTTATTTCAAGAAAACACAACTTCAACTAACTAGATGAGAATAGAATTGCTCCTTAGTTACTCTTATGCTTGCTTTAAGTTACACACAAAAAAATCTAAAAAGTGCTTTATATATGTTTAAGTTTGAATTACTTACAGTCTTCTTCATTTTGGTTTTGAGAACGAATCTCCTAGTTTATGCACTACAGATACTATAAATCACTTTTTAGCAGAATCCAAAGAGGATCTGCACTTTCTACACAAAATGAGGATCTGTGTGAAGATTACCAACGTGAGTTTGGAATATATTCCTCATTTTTCTTCTATGTGTTTTTCTTTCATCTTGGTAAATTAATCCACGTGTTCTGAAAGAAACAGTTTTTGTTTGCAGAGATAGTGCTGTAACTTTAATTTAATAGACTAAAATGGTGGGGGTTTATGATCACCACTGGGGCTGTGGCTTGTTTGAGAAAATGATGAACAACTTTATTAACTGTGTGGTATGTATCATCATTATCACCCTAGTGTGTAAGCAGATGATTCATGGGTCCTGAGCCATAAGTAAATGTGTAAGCAGAGTTTAATTTTGTGATAAAATAAAAGTTATAACACAGTTTATCTAACTTTTTATGGAACACATAATCCTTATTGTGCAGAGTAAACAGGCATAAATTGTAAATGGTTCAGCTTAAGGTTCATGTTTAAAATTACTTTTACCCAGACACATAATATTTTTGTTCTCTCTGCATCTTGAATCTATAACAACAGCACTTGGGAACCAAGTAATGGACTGAGAATTGGGTATTTACCACTATTTAAAAGCAGAATGTATTATTCTCTAAATTCACTATATCACTAGATGGCAGAAGAAAGAATAGGTTTTTTATGTTCCAGAGGCAGGAGTAAATTGCTCAGAATTTTGTTTAATACAAAATTCATAGGGGCATGAATCTGAAGATTGAATATGTTTATTAGCACATGGAATTTAAACATACAACTGTAATAATTACATTTATTATTGTGCCTACTAAATATCTAAATCAGGATTATTTGACTAATCTGCTGCTTGCTTATAAGATTTGGGTTGGACTAGAGAGAAGAAATCTTGTGTGGTGGATGGAGCTTTTGTGATAAAAATGTTTACTGCCTCCCAATGACAAGCATATGCTTCCCTATCCCACTGAGATGGGCTTTAGCCCTGTGACTTGGTCAGTCCAAGAGGCATGAGGGAAAGTGATGTCTACCACACTAGAGCATAGCATTCAAGGGTCAGAGTGAGGATCTACCATGTTCTTTTTTCCCTTTTGTCTGAACACTGGCATGTTCGAGAAATGCTTCTCGGTCTTGGTCCTGGAATAAGGATAACCAGAATAGAACCATGGAAAACCTACACAGGGTTATGTATGAGCAAGAAATAAGCCTTTGTTACATAAGTCACTGGCACTTAGGTTTGGGCTTTCACAGAGTAGCTGAACCTAAGCTTAGAGACCTACCAGGCAATATGAGCAAAGGTATTTCATAGCCCGCACAGATATGAGTTATCCACCGTAGAAGCTATTAAATTGTATATGCAATGGGGATTCATAGTATATACTATTAATGACTTCGAGACCAAGCACTGAAAATACAAGTGGATAAACAGAAAAACATCACAGCATAAGTAACAGTATTCTAAAATGCTAAAGAAATTGTAAAACTACATAATTAAATTATAAAATGTGACTGATTCTATGGAAGCCATTCTTCCCTTGATGAACACTTAGGGGGCCCTGTACAAAGTCTTTTGAAAGTGTTATCTTCTTTGTAATTAAAGTAATTGATCCTTAGGATGTCAACTTCCATGGGGGGAGGGGAACCTACAGTACTGAATGAGGAAAGCTGCAAACTGTAGCTGCCATTGGGTAATCCATAATACATATTAGGAAAGGGTTTGAGATGTTTTATAGGAGATATCTGTTTTACTTATTTTTTACTATGTGCAACTGGATTGCCGATTTTTTTTTTTTAGTTTATTAGTACACATGTGTAGTTCATAATGTTTACGTTCCTTGTGGGAAGTTGGTACATGTACTTGTTTTACTTTTCTCCTTTAGTATTTCTGAACGTTATTTGAACATGGTATGGGAGACATGGTCTTAAACTAGTCAAAGGTTAGTAAAGCATAATCTAGCCTACCCCCTATTACCATATTTTAATGAAAAATAAAAGCAATATATGAAAGTTCCACATTGGGGCACAAGGATGGGGGAAGTGTGGGGGAGTTGCTGAACAGCCAGTTTCAAAACTCTAATTCAGAACATTGGTGCTATGTGGCAGAAGTGAACACTGTGAAGTCCTGATTCAGTAGCAAGGACAATCCTCCTAACTGTCCATTTTGTCCTTGGCTCCTTCCATTTCATTTTATCCTAAACATTTTCACTACTTAATCTCTCGAAGGCCATTGCTTAATTTCCTTCTCAAAATCTTCTGTGGCATTTCATTCCCTTCAGAATGATAACTATGTAATTGATTTGTAAGAAGTTGGTATTATCATAATATAGATCTCTACTTGGGTGACTTTTATTACATTGTCATTGAGTTCTTCCTTTATTCATTTAACAAGCATTAACCAAACGTCCTCTCTGTGTCTCATAGGATGCTAAGCAGTGGGTTTTGTAGTGGAAAGAATTTGGAGCTTGATGTCAGAACTTCGCATTCATATTCCATTTGTTACTCTCTAGAAATTTAGATAATGACCAAATCTGAAAAGTGCAAATTGTATTTGTATCATTCAGATTTCATCAGAGTAGTGAGGTTGGAAAGACTTCACTGGAGGAGTAGATGAAAGTAGATAGTCAAACAATGTTAAATGACTCTGAATGTAAATCTAATAGAGGATTACAAAGGGTAGATTCAGTCCTTGAAATTTGAGATATTTAAAAACAATCTAAGAAGAATTAATATAAGTGGAAATGCAAACAAAGAAGCAAATAACACAGTCTGGACTGGACTGCATTTGGAAGCAAGGATCTGCCTTTTTGTGGTGCTGGTTTGTCATCAGAGTGCTTGAATGTGCCTTTTTGTAACTGGACACCAGGGATAGAAATCTGGTGTTACCTTCTGTGGACTGTATATAAACTGGTAAAATTCCATAAATTCCTTTAGTCTCTTCTTTCTCTTTCTCTCTCTTTTTTTTTGTTAAAATGATTCAGATAAAGGTCTTATAAAGTTGATGTGAAGTTTATCTAGAAATCTTCATGGAAGAAATGAGTCTTTGATGTGAGTCTTTAGAAAAGCATAGATGTGAGACATTTGAGAAGAACAGACAGTATCCCAAATCCAGAAAGAGGTGGGGAGGAACAGGAAACGTGCACCCAAAGGAGGACACACTCCAGCTGGCTTGGGCATTTACTGGGATGTGGTGGGAGCTACAGCTGCTCCAGGCCAAATGCTACAGGGCCTATTGTGGGTAGAAGATCAGAACATCAGATTGAGGCATTTCGAGTGGTCATGTTAAGACAGTATGAAAAAGTCCAATGCTTATGGACAACCTGGCTACTGAAAATAAGGTAGGCAGGCTGAGCTTAGCAAGCAAATGTGGGGTGGACCATTGGAACAAATGGGACACTTTTGCCCATCTGCCTCTTGTGGGAGGCAGACATAGTCACACAGGTGTGTGCAAGAGTGCAGAGCCATGTGCAGAGATGTACATGGAAGCTGCACACCAGGAATCCAGGGCAAAGGTAATCATGAAGGCAGAAACTGCCTTGTTATCTTTGGTACAATGCCTGGCAGTATTCAACCAAAAAATACTCAGCAAGTGTGCTGCAGTTGTGTATCTGGCTTGATTCCCAGGCAGCAGGGGATGACTCTGCTATTGCCTATTGCTGAAGCAGAGTGCAAGAGAGAATAAAGTTTCTCTGTAGATTATAGAAATGAAAATTTAGCATAAAATAACATCTTGAATATATTCTGAAGAAATCACTAAAAATGTCCAATTTCTTAGTGTCAGTATATTTATACACTATTCTTCTAATCCTATTTCCTTCATTCGTCTTTCACTTCTTTTCTACCTTCTAGTTTTCTTCTCCTTTTCTTCTTCCAGTGTACCTCTTCCTCTTTCTTCCTGCTTTTATCCTCTGCTTTATAAATTAAATTCCTCCTTTTTTCAATCATTCTTCCTGTTCTGCTTAGAAGAATATATCTCTTATTAAAGAGTGGCAGTAGAATTCATTTGAGGGTCCATTTTGATGGGCTGCACCTTTTCTGAAACATGAGGGTTTGTGTTTATTGAAAAGGATTGTAAAGCAAATACTGAGCTCCCTGTAATCTCAGCACTCTGGCAGGGGGCAGCTGAGGCAGGAGGATCACATATTTAAGACCAGTTTCAGCAATTTAGCAAGTTGGTGAGACCCTGTGAAAAAACAGAAAACAGAAGCAAAGAAAAAAATACCCCCAAAACAACAAAAGAAGTTCATTATTCAGTATTGTGTGAAAAAGCAAACAAAGCAAAGCAAAACAAAACAACCTCTTTGACAGATTAATCAAAATGATTTTAACTAAAACAAGTCAGTGTTTTGGTGATAACAGCTTCTCCTGAGTCACGTGACGTCAGGCCCTTCACATTCCTCAGAAAAAGCAAGTTTAATTGTAATTAGCTTGGGTAGCCTGTGGGACAGTATTGGCAATATCTCCTCGTCTGTCTCATTTTCTCTTTAAAAATTAGATTTGAGCTCCACCAGCAAGTGGAATATATTGTTTTAATTTTATTTGTATGTTGTAATTTTTAAAAGAAAGATGCATCTGCTGCAAGTTTCAGATACATTATTTAAAATATTTTATAATTTCTGTGATTAATACAACAATTTTCTTGAAATTAAGTTATTTTCAGATTAAACCACTTATCTCTAATATTAGGGTAGTAACACTTGTACAAGATTAAATACTCTGCAGCTGACATTTCATAATAGAGCTGATGATTTTGTATGTGTGTTGTGAAATCTGTGTGCTGTATGGAAAACTTGCCAGTACATATTTTTGTTAAGTGAGGTAGGGTGAGAAGTATGTAAGTGCTTAGTTATTTTTTCACCTGAGATAAGGGATTTATCAATTGTTTTTACTGTTAATGTAATGAAAAATGTTCACTTTAAATGAGAGTAGTTTATTATAAGCCAACAATATCACATATACAATAAAGATTTCAGGCTATTAAAAGTTCTGTATTCTACCTTTCAGAAGATAAACCTACTATTTTGAGACTCTTGATTCTCTAGGTGTGTCGAAGTGTCTATCACCTAGTTGTGTTTTTCACTATATAATTTGTGCACTGCTTTAGTAAGTAGTGAGCAATTTAAACATATGGATAATGTCCTTTAAGCAAATAGTGCTTGTGATGTTGCTTCTGCCTTGATGAATTCCAAAAAGTTCCTTGTGTTCTTTCTCCTATTTGTTTATTGTTTGTATCCCTTAACATCAGGTGACACTTAAGTCTACTGTACCAAAAATTTGTTTTTGACCCTAGAACGGAAGTTATGATACTGTCAGGTGATCAAGTGCTGAAAATCAGATTTAGGTACCCTTGGCGGTGCACTCTACGATTAACGTTCTGAGGGCCCTCAGCCTTCCCAGGACAGCCGCAGTATCTGCAAAGCCATCATATCTCACCCACGAAATCAGATTTGTTTACGCAAAGGATGGCTGGGAATGAAAAAGCTCATCTTAGTGGAATTTTGCAGAGTGGATAAGTCCAGATACAGAAACCAAACAGATCAATGTCTTCTGAAATATCGACCCCATTGTTCACTTCATTTGTAATTAGCTGGGACGACCTTTCAGTTCCTTGAGAAGATTTTTCTTTATTATTTGGAGCTAAGTACTTGCTTCCAAAACTTACAATGGTACTTTAAAGAGAAGCCTTGTATATATTGGCTTAAAATATCACTTCAAACATGTCTTTTATTGTCAAAACAATTGTAAATAATTATAATTTACTCATGCTTAATTTTAAATTTTTTCACAAAAGAGTGACAAACAAGAAAAAATTTATTTGGTTATTCTTTAAGGCTATTTGTTCACATTTGTTCAGATTGTTATATAAATAGACTAGTAATCTAAGTCTCTTGATCATCTAAAACATCATTTTTTCCTAGCAGCCTCACAGTCTAACTCCCTATTCCTAATATTGTAGGCAACTAAGTTAGACAGAAATATTATAGGAAGTCAGATAGGTCTAGGCCCTTGAAGGAGCCAGCAGAAGAGGAGATGCCTTGTGACTATGGTAGAGACAGGCACCTCCAGTTGAGGGCCAGACCTCAAGACAAAAGCTAAAATAAATTCACCCACCTACTTCCCTAGGGATGGACATCAGGGATTGATTTTCTAAACAGGTGTCTAGCACCTTGAGAAAGCCAGGAAGAGTCTCTAACCCAACCCCTACAGAAAAGCCCCTGTTCTGTATTCATGCCCACTTGCTATGTGACTTGTTTCCCTATTTGATTCTGATTTAGTCAATTTTACCTGAACAATTATACTCATAATCTTATTGGCTGATCATAGTTTTGTCCCACCTCACGCCCACCTCACAATTTCCCATTTCCCACCTTAGACTTGGCTCATATTGTGGATTTACTCTATTAAAATCCCTAGAAAATACAGGGTCCTTGGCAAGTCACTCGGGACTCCTTCTGTCTCTCTCTTGGACAGAAGCTCTCTTTCCCTCAATAAATATTTTCTTTTCTTAACCTCTGTTGTTCCTAAAATTCATTCTTCAATTTTAGAGAACACAAACTAGTTATCATATAGCTAGCAGATTGGGAGTTTCTTTTCCTTATATCACTAATATAATTTTGGCATATGTGTGTATATATATATATATACATATAGTGTGTGTGTGTGTGTGTGTGTGTGTGTGTGACTGTGTGTGTGTGTGTGACTGTGTGTGTGTGTTCAGCTTTTATATGTTGATCAAATATAAAATGAGAGTTCCTGATAAAGCCTAGAGGCCTATTATGTTATACACGTACAAAGAGATGTAGACAGCTATAGATTCCTTTTTTATAGTGGAATCAATATTAATTTTCATTTGCCTCAATTTTTTGGATTGTGAAAAGCAGAAAGAAAAGAAACATTACAAACTTATAATTTTCCAGATCTTTTGCTAAAGGACTTTTGCACAGTGATTAATTTAATGCTCAAATAATCCTGTAAGGTATAAACTATTGATATCTTTGTAGGTAAACAAATTAAAGTTCAGAGAGAAAAAGAAAGTTCATTTAAAATAGTATAGAATTATGTGGAGGAAACTTAGATCGGATATCCCAGGCTAGTTTGACCCCAATAACCAAGATTGTTCCCCAAATACCTCTACCACAAAAACTTGTAATTCCCATCCCTTGAATATATGGACTGGACACTTTACTTACTGGAGAATAGCTCCAAAGGAAATGAGTTTATCAGATTCATAATTTTCTTCCTTATTATAACTTTGCCACAAGTAGTAAATGTACATGCTTATACACAAACATACAATCCCTCTTTGCTGGACATGAATGCTTCCCCAAATCAAGGCAAAGTTTGTTACATTCCTACACTAAGTTCATTAGATAGATGATTAAGCTTTCAAATACCCTTTATTGATTTGTCTCCCCCACATCATTAGATCCCAGAATCCTGGATTCCTTATCACACTGGTCAAATGTGATTTCAAAACACTTGGTGTACTTTCTAGTTAAGATCAGAATACTCTCCATATTCTCTATTGTTTATCATAGGGTAGAAATTCATTGGATTGGATTGGAATGGACTGGCCTAGACTGGACTGGATTGGATTCCATTCCATTCCATCCCATCCCGTCCCATCCAGTCCCATCCCATGTCATCCCATTCTGTTCCATTCCATTCCATTCCATTCCATTCTATTCTATTTTATTCTATTCATTTTCACAAATCCTAAATGCCCAGTTTAAAAATTCCTCAATTAACATTTCTTGATGTACTTTGTTTATTTTCAGGAATCTTAGTCCCTGTCCATCAGGGACCCCTGTAGTGAATCCCCAGTGTCCTGGAAGGTGCTACGGCATGCGGTGAAAAGAAAGTGCAAGAGACAAGAATGGCAGTGCAATGGGAAAGTGGGGTGACCAGTTGTTCACAGGGAATAAAAGGCCCTGAGGCTGCCAGAATCTCAGTACTTATTAATTGCATCTGTGTCAAAGACAATGGCTAGCAAGAAGAACAAAGCATTCTTGCAAGGATGAGACAAGGGGCAATAAGGAGACTGTAGTTTCCTCAGGGGAAAACTATTTACTACGGTTACTATGTTGCTTAAAAGTCTTATCATCCTCAGCAGATCCTGTCTTGCCATGTAAGTGCCATAGTATCACTAGTTGTAGTGCTTCACCTGTGATCAGAAGAAAGTAGAAAGTTTCTATGTTCCAGTCTGACTCAAAGGGCAGGAAAAGGACAGCCTCAGACATCTAGACTCAATTTATAATCTGTGGTCCTTGACAACTGTCTTAGTTACTTTACCTTGTTGGGACGAAACACCCAACACACAAAGTGAAGAAAGGAAAGATTTTGTTCAGCTCGCAGTTTGTAGGGGTTTCAGTACATAGTCAGATGGCTCCAAGGCAGGGTGGCATGGCAGAGGGGCATCACAGAGGAGAAATGCTCCTTGGCAGAGCAGGCAGGAGGCAACAAAGAACAAGCCTCCCTTTCCCTTTTATCCCATCAAAACTGTAAGCCTTGTGGGTGGGGCTGCCCACCCTCAGGATGAGCCTTCCCATTATCCACACCCAGAGCTATGATAAACCAGTTAGTGGACTAATCCATCACCACACACCCTTAATCCCAGTATCATTCACCCTAGAACCAGCCACCTGTGTAAAGCCCCACCTATGAGTATGTAAAGCTTCAGGGGTTGTATGTAGATACAAGCCATAACAGTTACCACAGCTGTTCCATTACTCAGGCATTTCTGCATTCCTTTTTAGTATAATTTTTTTTTCACCTTTCAACTTTCAAATAAAAAGTTGCTAAACCTGAGGAATAAAATGACAGAGATATTCAAGCTTTCATTATTAAACTGACAAACCAACCATTTTATATGTTGGGTACTCTGATATCATGCCAGGATAAGAGTTTCTTGGTTTTTGTTTTTTGCTTTTTTGTATTCCAGTTTTCAAAGTTTTCCTCGTAAGGAAGTAAAAAAAAAGAATGACTTTAATTATGTAGTTTTTATATCCACCAGTCTTTAAGACGGTGTGCAGTTTTAATTGCACAAGAGATACAATACAATTATGGCCTCTTTGGAGGGAAACGACAGTGGTGTTAGTACATTTCAGTGCTAAACTGCTGCAGATGAAACATTCACTGCTGCTTCAGGATGATATTTACTCTAAAAGAAGCTGTGATAAAGGCTGTGATGGCACAGCTCTGTCATTCCTTTTAAAGACCTTCCTAGAAGTCAAACTCCTAAAATACTTATAGAGTGGGTGGAAATGTATCCAACATATGTAGGGAAAGATAATATTTTCTATTGAAAAGAACAATTATGTTCCCGAATATAAATCCACTCTCTCCACATATTTGCTTACTGAGACTTCTGTCCCTGAAGTGACTTCTTTATCCTGGTAGATGCTTTATTATCCTTCAATATCCTATTTAGGCATCACCCTTTACTGAAGCCTTCTTCAATTTTCCCCTTCCCCCAAATCACTGAAAGTACATCCCTTTAGTTATTCATTCATTTATTTAATAGTCTTTTCTAGCATATCTACCAAGAATTGAGACTATAAACACTAATGAGATTTAAACTTTATCCTTCAGAAGTTTTTCCTCTATTTGTAGGAGCTACACAGGTTGAGAAAAATAAGTGAAGTGCAATACCTGTCAAAGCTTCTATTAGATAAGTTTATATGAAGGATAATGAGCTCATGATAGTAAGAACTGCTCATCACCCTTTGAATTATCAAGGTATCAGACAGACAGTAGCTCTTCTGGGGCTCTCTGGGAGAATGGCTATAAACTCCAAGCCTTCCTTGAGAAGGCTTCTGAAGAGGTGATCATGTATGCCATGCATGTTTGCATGCACTGTTCCTATTTCTGGATGCTGTATCCTAACTAATGGCCTAGTGTCTGGTTGCCTGAACCATGATCAGGTGTCCCTTTCAAAGGAAACTTGCTTGTACTACTAGGCTTCTTGTGGCTGTCGTCTGACCCATGTCCTGTTTATTTCTCCCTTGATAGCCACTCTCCAGGACAGCCCTGACTGCAAAAAAAGTAAGGTTAAGGTGAGACAGAGAAGAGGAAGCACAGTCCACTGGTTTGCGTCTGTATGTTCTACAGCAGAGCGATTACCAGGAAGTGACGTAAAAGGTAGATAACAAGGTCAACAGCACTGAGAGGATGTCTGACTGGTTTTAAAATGCATATTTATGAACTGACTTTCCTTCTCTTATCTCACTTCTTCTACTCCTCTACTTCTCAAAAAACCTACTTGTATATTGTTAAGGATAATTTTCAAAAGTGAAATCAAGACTCTCATATGATATAAAATGAGTACATATCAAAGTTTTAATCCTATTTCACAAGGAGGCAGAGAGCTAGAACCTATCATGGATGAGTAACTGGTATAGTTTAGATATAAAATTTTCCCTAAAAGTGTCCTGAGTTCCGAGGTGGGAGTTTTGGAATGTAAGTGAATCACAAAGGGTCTGACTTTATCAGCTGATGAAATCATAATTTGATGGCATTACTGGGAAATAATGGAAACTTAGAAGGTTTGGTGTAGTTGAAGGTCCATAGTTAATATCTGTGAAACCTGTATTTTGTCTCTGACCTCTTCTTTAGCTCTTTTCTTCTTTCTCTGCTTCTTGGATCTCATAAAGTCAATTTCTTCTGCCATGCCCTTTTGCCATGATGTTTTTGCCTTGGAGGCAACCAACCGTGGACTTAAACTTTTAAAACTATCAACAAAATAAAGTTTTCCTCGTTGAAGTTGTTTATCTCAGGTGTCTGTTCACTGCTACTGGAAGCTGAACGGGGTAATACAGCTAACCTCATACTAAAAATGTATGCAGAGACTATATAAAATTACAAGTGTTCATTAAGATGGGATTTCAAGTTATACTGAGAAATGTGCATATTTGCCAGTTTAGTTGAAGCTGTTTGTGTTTCGCTTGGTAGTTTTTTGTTTTACAATATGTGCAAACTGGCCTAATTGTCACCAGGACTGGTTATTGGTCACCCTCACAATAGGTTGGACATGTTTGCAATTAGTCCTCCAAACCCAAGCAGATTCAATCAGAAACATGCGGTCCTTAATCAGGAAAATGGTCTAGGCTGAAGTAAGTGTAGGGATTGGTGGGTAAATATTACACCTCCTTGCCTGTGGGTAAGATAACACTGAGAAATGTTTACTGTACTGGTTGGGAGTCCTGCAGGGAGAGTAAATTCTAATTATCCAAGGAAGTCTGACTGGTTTTAAAATGCACATTTATTAGCTGACTTTCCTTCTCTTATCTCACTTCTCCTCCACTTCTCAAAAAAACTACTTGCATATTGTTAAGGATAATTTTTAAAAGTAAAATCAAGACTCTCATATGATATAAAATGAATACATGTCAAAGTCTTAATTTTATTTAACAATGGGGGAACTGGGAAAATGCCAAAGCTGAATCAAAGATAGATAAAACATAGTATTTCTAATTTGAATTTCAGATAGGCGTTATTTACATATATATTTTTTAAATTAAAAAAAATTTTTTTTTGGTACCAGGAATTGAACTCAGGACCTTGCACTTGCCAGGCAGGTGCTTATGCATCTGAGCTACATCCCTGGCCCTGCCTTTTATATTTTTAAAGATGTGATTATTTCCTAAATATTGTATGGGATCTTACTTCTACTAAAAGTGATTGTTTATTTAAAATTTAAATATAATTATCTTGTATTTTTATTTGTTACATACTCTATTTGTTAGATATTCTAAAACTCTATTCAGAAGAGTTTTCTGACTACTGTAGAGAAATACCAAATAAAGAGTGCTGTGAAACAAATTTACAAATAGATGAAACACTGGCAGAACCGGTCACTATACACAAGATGATATTTGATTGCATTCCACCGGGGACAATTTACATGCATATAGACAAAAATCATTTGCATTAATAACAGTTTTCTGCAACTTGCAGAGCTGTAAGATATATAAAAAACAATCACAGGCAGAGGGTGAGCTAGATAAGTCACTCAGCAGTCTTTTTGAGTTTTACCTAAATTAAAATTTTTATAATTTTTCCTGATAATGCAGTAAGCATTACCAGAAGTCTGCTTTCAAGAGAACACAGAAAGTTTTTTGGGGGGCAGGCAGAATGGTAATTTTAAACAATGGGGCAGAGAGAGGTACATTATGGAAACGTTGTAAGATTGTGTTGAGTGTATTAGCAGGTTGGGGGTTAATTAAAAGCCTGTGTATCATGTTGAGTAACTTGAGCTCTACCATGTAGCAAAAAATCTGGAACTACTGAAGAGGTAACAGGCTTGGGTTTTGATTTGTAAAGTTTAATTGACTAATAAGATGAAGGATGAATTTCACAGCTGTGAAATCAGAGGTCAGAAACAGATGGAACAGGGATACTATCATTTGTGTTTAGATTTTCCTCCCAAAGCCTCACTCAGTCATAAGGTGTGCTTTTCAGAGGTGGCTGGATCCAGAGTGTGCGGTGCTGGGATCAAGGGTGTGTGACTGCTAAATCAGTCCACTGATTAACCAATTAAATCGTGATAAAATAGGGAAGCCAGTCACATAGCAAGCAGGCTGAATACAGAACAGGGGCTTTCCTGTAGGGGGTTGGATTAGTGACTCTTCCTGGCTTTCTCAAGGTGATAGAGACCTATTTAGAAAATCAATCCCTGACGTTTATCCTCAGGGAGGTATGTGGATGCATTTGTTTTATCTTTTGTCTTGAGGTCTGGTCCACAGCTGGAGGCACCTGTCTCTTCCACAGTTGCAAGGCATCTCCTCTTCTGCACTGGCTCCTTTGTGGGCCCAGCCCTATCTGACTGCCTATAATATTTCTATCTAACTCAGTTATCTACAACGCTTTCCTTCTTTCACTTTGAGTATCTGGTATTTTGTGTCAGTAACGACAAAAGTAACTAACACAAGGGAGTAAGTGCAAACATGGGCAAGAGAACAGATAGACAAAGGGAGCAGATGAGGAAGCTGAATAGTCAAGAATAGTAATCGATGTTATGTGGGGTTGAATTAGAAGGCACAGTCTAGAGATTATTATTAGAGTTCGCTTCAAGGATAGTAGTGCTGCTAGCAGAGAGAGACTATCAAAGCCCATGGTCAAAGATAACCAAATTCATCTTTTAATACTCAGTATCTCTCAGCAGGCAGCTAGATAGATGGTCTGGGATCACGAGGATGGTCAGGGCTAGAAACATAGACATGGAAGTTAACTTAAGTTAGAACTCAGAGAATGAGTCAAATCACTGAATCATCCAGGGGCAATAGTAAGACACTAAGGGGGGCAGAAGTAGAAAACTAAGCAAAAGAAGTTGAGAAACAGTGTTGGACATGAGAGGAACCAGGAGAGAATCATCTTACAGAGCCCAGAGAAAAACCACAGGAGTGTAGGAAGCAGAGAACAAGCAACTATGACAAATGCTATGGACCAGTATGCTGTAGGATAATAAATCACCATAAAGTAATGAACGCTGACCATGAACCACTGAATATTGTTCCCAAAGCATGCACTGAGATGAACAAGTTCACAGATCCATCTCGGAATAGGTTTGGGAATTTTAAATACCATATAGCCCTCTTACTGATCTAAAATAAACTTCACTTAGACATTTGAGAAGTGCTGTGATGTTTCTCTCAAAAACACAGGCAGAGAAGGATATGATTTTACATTATTTATTCTAAAAGTTACCAATCTGTCTTGACTTTGAAGTACTTTCTTTGATGTATCACCTATTCATAGACTGTAGCACATGTGCTCGTGGGAAAAATGCATGGGAGAAAATAAGAATATTAAGAAAAAACATTGGTGGGTGAAGAAATGTAGGCTCTTTAAGAGCATTAATAGCAATTGACAATTCTTTTTGTTTGTGCAGTTTACATTATCTTCTACAAACACTATTACATTGAATCTGCACAGTAATCCTAAAATGGGTGCTATAATTATGCTGATTCTATTGTTGAAGAAACTGGTGCATAGATAGAGAAGTTAAGTAGCCTGTTCTAGGTCACATAGCTAATTAATGGCAGAGTCAGACTCTGAACTCAGGCTTCGTAAGTCCCAGCCTGTTCCATCTGAACACAACCAATCCCATTTGCTTATTTATTGACTATTGAGCTTATATACTACAGCAGCAAAATTGAGTGATTGGAACAGACAAATTAATATTGGCCTGCAAAATCTTAATTAAAAATATACTTTCTGACCCTTTATAGAAAGTTTGCTTACTCTTGTTCTTTAAGAAAGTCAGGTTTCTTAGAGAAAAAAATGAGACTAGTGGGTTAAAGAGTAGGTGTTACAGTGACATTATATCATAAGAAGGCGCAGGACCTGGGAAACCAGAAACATTCAATTTAATTAATGAGTCTGTTATGTATGTTGCTCAGAAAAACCAACACACAAGGAAGGATGTTCTGTTACAAGAAGTTACACAGAGCAGAAATCATTCAACAAAATAAAGGGGTGGAGCAGCACCACTGTCTCTTCACGGTAAGAGAATCCCAAGTCTCAAGGACACACAGCTAGTCCTTCTGTTAAACAGACAATTGCCAATCCTTCACCTTCATCCTCATCCTCCCTAAATGACCCCTTATTTCCAATTTGTTTCTTCTCCATAGCAGAACTCTCTGTTCGCTCATTTGCCTTTACAGGCTGCCTTGAAATGTTAGTTCACACAACGCAAAGATTAATAGACCCTTTCTCTTGCGTGTGCATCACAACCGTGTGCGTCCCTGAGAGAAGTACTATTGCTATGGCTTGAGGAGCCGAATGGTTTGAGCCAACCAGTTGTGACTAATAGGTCAATGCATGTGGGCAAGATTTCTTCTGATCTGAAGAGCTGCCATGATCTCTCCAGGACTCCCTGTACTACTATCTTGTTTTATTTATTCATGGTGTTTAACATTATCAGATATACTGCATATTTGTTTTGTGTTATCTTGACCGTATTTTCCAGTAGACTACAGTATTCATAAGAAGAAGGGTGCTGATTTTTCTGCTGATTCAGCTACACTGATTTTTCTCTGACACCTAGAACAGTGCCTGGCACATAGTGTATGTTCTATAAATGTTTGTGGAGTTAAAAACAAATGAATGAATGAAGTAATTCAGGCTAAGTTTATACTTTATGGTGCCATATACTTAAGGCTTCATTAGCCATAGAATAGCTTATATAGGACAAATGGGATTTGGCTCCCAACTAGACCCAGAATCAGAGGGTAGGAGAACAGGAAAGGATAAGCAGAAAGTAAGGAAAGTATGCTGTCAAGCAATGGAAAACACGGTGGTGGTGGAGATAGAACAGCAGAACAAATTTAGAAGTGGAGGCAAGAATATCATGAGACAGTAAAAACTGATCATGAGATCTCAGTAGAATGATACAATTTTCCGTGAATACTGTCCGTGAATACTGTGCCGGGTTGAACTGGAGGGCTGAATGCAACATCAGCCTCGAACACAATGAATTACTGAATGTTGTGGCTTAGATCTAAAAATGTTCTCTCATGTGTTTGAAAAGTGATTATTAGGTCATGGGGATTCACCCCATGATGCGTGCAGGAGGAGGCAGAGCTTGCCTGGAGTTGGGTAGCAGGAGGCATGACCTGGTGAAGGGCATTTTGTACCTGGCTCCTTTCTTCTCTCTCCCTGTCTGTTTCTTATCTGCTACAAGATGAGCAGCTTTCCTCCAACATGTGTTTCTGCTTTGCAGACAGCCAACTTTGGACTGAATCCACTGGGCATTTTGAGCCATATAAACCTCTCTTTCTTTAAGTTGTAGGGTATCAGATATTGCATCCCAGTGATAGGTGAGTGATTGATACAGATTTTGGTACTAGAGAAGTGGTGTCATTGCTGTGAACTTATCTGACTAGGTGGTTTAGAAACCTTTGGAACTGGTTTGTGGGAGGGGTTTAGAAAGGCTTGGAGATGCTAGCTAGAGAAGCCCTAGAATGCTGTAAGCAGAGTTTGATGGGAGATTCTGGTTGGAGCTCAGGAGATCAGATTTCTGATCGGAATGCAGAAAGTAAAGGTCAAGCTTAGGAGATTTCAGCTGGGAAAAAAGACTATTGGAAATTAGGCTAAATGTCAGAAAATTTGTCATTATTTTGCCTATTTCCTGAGATGTTGTTGGAGTCTGAGATTAAAGTTGATGAACTAATTAATTTGGCAGAGGAAATTTCAAGGCAGCCCAAAGTTTTGGCTGTGGCATGAATACTGCTGGCAGCTCTTAGCTAGATTTAAAGAATCAAATACAAAAGCAAATATGAAAAATTTGCAGTTTAATCAGAAAGGATGCGCCTGCAAAGTTGGAGTCTAGGAGACCAACTGAAAAGATTAACATTAAAAGAAGCCACAGCTGGGTGTAGTGATGCTTGCCTGTAATCTCAGCACTTGGGAGGCTGAGGCAGGAGGATCATTGTGAGTTTGAGGCCAATCTGAACTACACAGTGAGACCCTGCCCCCGCAAAAAAGGCAAAGCACTTTGTATCAGGTCAACAGGAAACATGACTTGAAATCATCTCAGGAATTTTCAAGACCCACCTTTGGGAGGTTCAAGGGCACAAAATGTAAGCTTTTCATTTGAGAAGGCATCCCTTTCATTTTCTCCTCTTTAAAATATCAGGACTCTTGGTTAATATGTTAAGGAGATTTTCCATATCTGTTATGTTAAGGAGATATTCATATATCTCCTTATATCATATATGTTAAGGAGATATTCCATAGTTGACTCCTGAGTCCTCTGCAGATTCAGGTTAGAGATGTCCTGGGTAATTCTCCCCTAGTGAGTGGAAACTATAATCCCTTGAATCAGAATTTAGATTCTTACTGAAGACTTTTTCCTTCTTCCAATGTATATGGGAGAAGTCAAACCAGAACTCAAACCCCTAAATTTGCTAGAAAGCCTTTTAGATCACAGGTGTCATTTAGGTCTTAGAATTTCAGTGGAGAGGTCAGTGCCTTAGAACCATGGAATAGGCACTAGATGTTCCTATATTTTAAAGTAAAAAGATTGGAATAGACATGGAAAACATGCCATGAGATTGTAAAATCAGTTCTGACAAAATAAACCAACCATTCACTTCCAGTCAATTTAAGAGAATGAAATTAGATTTGGGAGAGAGACTTTGTATGTGGCACTGAAGCCATGCTCCTTTTTTCTCAGAGGGATGGAGAAAATGTACTATATTACTTAAAGTAGTCCACGTAAAGGGGCATCAACATAACTGCTGAGAGAGCTTGATATGCACCCCTGATAGTTGGAGCACACAAGGACTGAAGTTTGATTCTGTTGGGAGAAGCCTAAAAAGATTAGGTTAGGTGGGCATAAAGGAGGAGAGCAAAGGGATGCAACTTCTTTGGAGAAAGTTTCTTTATTCTCATCAACAGAGAAACCAAGCATACATGTTCTGAAGGCTAGCCCCAGAGTGGACTGGAAGTTTTCTCAAAAGGGATCTCTCTTTTGCTTGTTTTGTAGCTCTATCACTTTTGCTGGACTAGATTCTTTAATACATGGTAATGACAACATTTAAGTTGTTCATTTATCTATTTATTCCTAAGTATGTGTGAATCAGGTGATACGTGTAAAACTATTTGTAGCAGTACTGTCCATATAACAGCAGAAAAATATTTTTTCAAGATGCACGTGCTTATTAATAGAAAAATTATACAAAAATAGATTGTGGTGCTTCACTGAATGGCCAACTATATCAGTGAAAGTGAATAGAATATAGACACCTTTACCAAAAGTTGAGTTATAGGTATATAAATCATCTGGAATAAACAAGTCTCAGAGGAACACATATAGTTTACTCTCTTCTAAAATTGCAAATGTAAAGCTAAACAATACACTGTTCATGAGTACACTGGATGATAAACCATAAAAGAAAGACAAAAGAACAGGAGCTATATAGTTCAGTATCATGGTAACCTATGGGGGAAGATGGAAGGCAAGGCAGGTGGATAGGTTAGAAGAAGTAAGTTATAGGCAATGTTCTAGTTATAGGTTTGGTTGGTTTCATTATTAATGCAATTGAAGAGATAATATAATATAACATAATGGCACATGTGTGAAGCAATAATGAATCATAAACCAATAATTATAATCTAGTTCTGTGCATTCATATTTTTGCTTTTGTTTTTTGTTTTTCTTCTGGTACCAGAAATCGAACTCATGACATTGCACTTGCCATGCAGGCGCTGTGCTGCTGAGCTAAATCCCCAGCCCCTGTGCACCCATAGTTTATTTAAAGGAAAAGAAAGAAAAAGAAAATCCTGGAGATCTAGCTTGCATTTTCAGCTGCAGCTGGGGAAATGTGAGTCCACAAAATAAGCTCAGTGAATGAGTAAATATTCCCTTCTGCTTGCACCTAAGACATCTGGCTTGTGCCAAGTTACCTTTACCCCGCCTCACACATGTGTATGGGGAAAAGCTTTCACTGGCTGTTTATAACATGATAATGTCTTGTCAAAGTCGAAGGTTAAGTTGAAGATGAAAATGAAAACATCAGGACTAAGTTGGGGTAAACCAAGTGGAAGTGATCGGAAAGACTAAGGAAAAGGTTTTATCATCAACTTAATTACTGATTTTGCTGTTAATGCTGATGTTCACAGTTGTTTCTTCAGCAAAGGTTACTCTGTCAATGAATAAAAGACAGAGGGTGACTTACCAAATACAAGACTCTGAGGTGCAGTAGTTCCAAAGACCCAAATCAAGCCAGAGATTTCAAGAAACTGATGAAGAAAAAACTGAGAGATCCTTAAAGAAGACATTTCTTTCAGCTTTATAGCGTGATCTTACACATAAAAAATGTCCCACAGTATGTTAGCAATAGAAGCATTAGAATTTATTATTGAATTACGTAGCTTTCTCAGGGTTTTTTGGATGTCCCTGAGAGAAAAGAAGAGCTCAGATATGCCTGCAATTGGTGGGACATCAGAAAAGTCATTGGTAAGTCTATTCAGAGGGATCTCCGCTCAAAGAGGTTCCAGTATCAGTCAGAATCTACACAGCCCAGGAAGCACCTCTGTCTTCACTCACCCGCCAGCACACTGAGCACAGAACATCATGACATGAACTTGTTGACAGAGCTGGGAAATGATGCATATGGCTTGAATGGAATGAGGTCCAAGGGAGATGCGAAACAGATCTCACAGGGCTTGGATCAGGAAGCACTGACTTCTCAAACCCACTCTGTAAAACCAAATAACTGATGAAGGGTTTTCTTTTTAGCATCTTTAAGTTGACAGTGCCTGTCTTTCCCTGGACTACAAACTTTGTTGAAGAAAAGATCATGCTTGCTTAGTGTCAAACGTACAGATGTCTGCGTGTTTCTTTCCTCCATTTTGCTCTGGTATGAAAATGACTTCAAATTTCAGGAGGTCTGGCATTGGTTACCTAGGCCTCAGTCTAAAGAGTGGAAACAAATATTCACACATTGGCCCTGGGAGGTGAGGGAAACGATTGTGACATTCGGAGTACTGACATGTTCAGAAGAGCCGCTGCCTGTGAAAACTGACTTACCAAACTGGAGAGCACCCCAATCAATTTAAAAGCTCTTTGTAGAGCATTTTATGAAGTAGCTAGATCGAGGTATTGAACGTGGCAGATGGGCCCTTGGAATGTGGCAAGTGGCATCTGGTGACAAGAGTCTGCTTTCTCTGAGTGCTAGTCATTTGAATTTTAAATTGGTCAGAGGAGAAGGGAGAAGACGCGCAGGTCTGCCTGATTTGTGAGAATGCCGTTGATTTTTCCTCTGCTCAACAGATGTTTACCTTGGTGATGTTGCAACGTGGTCAGCAATTATGTGAGATTAGCAACACTGATTTTTAAGGCAGCCATTATGGGCACTGAAGTGGTTTTCAAATGGGTACTAACATTTAGTCACTGTATAAGGAAACGTTTAAGTAGCTCAGAAAATGTCACATTGCTTTGCTTAGATACCCATGACAAAAAGCATAGCAATAATTTAAAGCCATTCCTAAAGCTGTGTTGTAGATCTGCCAAGGCTGAAGTTAGCTAAGAGGCTTGAGTGGGGGAACTGAGCTCACTCAGATACATTTTGGAGTGAAAGAATAAAGTCAGCTGTCAAAGAAAATATCTCATGGACCATTTGCAGTGATTGTGGCAGTTTGTCCCTTGTGCCCAGTTGGAGGGAAGTCACACTTCGTTTATGCCAACTCCTTACATTTCCCAAGTAGGAAACTTAGGGCTGGCAGGCAACTGTGTGAGGGAGATTACTGCTGAGGTAGACAAGATGGCTTGCAGAATCTGTGGCCCATGAGTGTAGACCCAGAAGGTGCTCACCTGAACAACCTTCTAGACATGCAGTGTTTCCATGAGCCTTTATACTTACAAGAAGAGCATAAGTCATTACTTTGGACATTCAAACTACTTTATGCGCATTTCCTAGGGAAGCAAAGGCATTTGGCTGACAGCTGTCACAGCTGGCACGGTATCGTGTTTGTGGAGGTTAGCAGTGGCGGGGGTGGGGAAGGTACAAATGTAGCTAGTGTCTGGGAATTACATCATTCAGCAACCGTGATCCTGTTTCATCAGTTTATTCTGCTTATTCTTTGCACGGGTGAAGTCTACATTCACTTTGGGAGCACCGAGGGGACTTTGAATGTTTGTACAGTAAACGAATTTTCCTCAGCATGGTGCATAACTTATCCATAAGAGTCACTGGTTTAATGTTGAATGCTTGGCTATTGCTGACCCTTGGCTTACTTAGATTATGGCCAAAAGGAGGTCAGAGGCTCCCAAGTAAATCTTGTCTCTAAAGCTGGGGAAGAAAAGTGAGTTTTGCCAGGCTGGCTGTGTTTGTGTGGTAGGTATGAATAACTCGTATAGGAGAACCAGGAATAGTTACAAGCAAAGAAGATGTGTGCTTTCCTCTGGGGGTGAAGGAGGGATGCATCTCACTTTTGTTTTCTATGCTTGTATCTTGTTTGATTTTTTTTGCCAGGGGCATGCATGTGCTAAAAAGTGAAGTTCTATCCAAAGGCTATGGAATATTTCTGTATTCTAGCTCAGATGTTCATTGTAAAATCCGAGGCTGATATTTGTTGTTCTTTGTTTTTTTTTTTTCCTCTTTTTCTCTTCTACCTTCAGGATATATATTCTTAAGGGAAATAGAAGATTATAGTCTAAAATCTGGATGCCAAATATTTAACATCTGAGCTATGTATAATCTCCTGTACTTAACTACTTTCAAAAGCAGGTTTTCAATGTGTATGTCACAGAAGATATATAAATATACTGCTGTACTACTCATTTGAAAATAAATCAGCTAGGCCAATTAATTAGGCTTGTGAAATACTGGGAGATTTTTTGTTTTGTTAAGCTTCCCTATTCTTCACGCGCCCACTCCAACTTCACATTTTTATTCAGTTCCAAGTATGCACAAAATATCTGTAAGATGAATAAATATTCTAAGATGAATCATATTTAAATGCTGCCCTTTAGAAGTTTCCTTCTGATAGGTGGAAAATATAATGCTGCATATAAATTGAAAAACCAAGATCTGTGGAGTGCAAAGGAATGAGTCATAGCCTAAGGAATATCTGACTGAACATAAAAGTGTTTCAGTTGAAATGATTATTATTCCCAAGATAATGATGTATCTCATCTCTTATAATGATAAAATGATTAATACTAAAATCTGCAGTGAGATACAGATAGCATTAGGCTGCTTACCCACGTAGCTGGACTTCAGTCCTAGCTGGATCTAAAATGGCCCCAAAGCCTCAAGTACTTGAAGGGCGATTGGATTAGGGGGCATTATAGTGAGCTTGGTGTTGAGCAGTGGGGTCTTGTAGAAAGAGCTAGGTCACTGTTGGTGTGGCCCAGAATGGTGTATCTTTCTTCCTGGCTTCTCCCATGACTGCTCCCTCGCTGCCATGCCATGAGCAGGTTTCCTTCACCCAAATCCTTCCACTATGCCTTCCTGACTTGGAACCAGCAAACTGGGTAAAAAACACGAGCCAAAATAAGTGTCTCCTCCTTTAAGTTGCAGGTGCTGGGTATTTTGTCCCAGGTATGAGAAAGTAACTAAGGTAATTAGGTAGGCTTTTAACAATTTTCAGACTTCAGTATCCTCTCTAATTCCGTGGTTTGCCTCACTACACAGTAGTGGGGGTTGCGGGGAGACGGCGCTCGGATAGGTGAGTACACGTGTAAGGATCACTACTGGACTATTGCGCTGTGGTGGAATTTGTCCTGTGGTGAAGGGAAAGGTTATTGCTCTGAATCCGGAGGTTGAAGTGCTCTTTTCTGCAAATAGTTTTGAAGCTCATATCTATGCTGTCTTGTCTTCTTTCACTATAAGTGGTTAGGAAATGGCTTCAAAGTCTTTGTTTTAGAAAGAAGACTTAGAAAGGCAAAGAAACTCATACAACTTCCCAAGAAAATGATGGCTGGACATTATTTTGTCCACAGATTCAAGTCATGTTTGTCCTCTGTCTTTGACCCTGGAAGGGTTTTTCAGCTTTAGCATGCTAAGATTTGGATCAGAAGGTTGAGAATTTGGTTGGTCTATTGGAAAAATAGTGAACAAAGCCAATGAGGTGGTTTTAGATTTCAGTTCTATGTTCATTTATTTGGGGGGAGGTAAAGGTTTCTTTACAGCTCTATGAAACCTTGTCCAACCAACCAGGGAAGTCCAATACTATTTGAAAAGAATCTCATTTAAGTAAATGAAGTAATTTTGCTTGGACTATTGTCTTTTTATTTCCCTTGGGAGCATGGAAGCAATGACTGCAGGATAGCTGAACATCTGTTTTCAGGATGGTGAGACTAGTCATTTTGGGGTTTTATTATTTTCCAAAAGAAATAAGATTGACTTAGCTCTAGTAGTTTCCTGCATCTTTTTCTTTTCTTTTGTTTTCATTTCATAAATCAATTCACTCTGTCATTTGTCATAAGCAGAGGGAGCAAGAAACTACTTATAGGAAAATTCAGCATTCTTTTATTTTTCTCAAGTACCTTTCTTAATATCAAGTCAAAGCCTAGAGATATGCTACATTAAAAGATTGTCACTTGTTAATTAATTAGTTAATTAATTAAATAAACAAATATTTGTTGAGTGTCCTCTATGTAATGCTACCTTTTGCATTATACTTTAATTTAAAGCTTTTAACTTGAAGCCCTTGGATAATTAGAGGGTTCAGGCATGACATATCAGGAGGCGACACATACCCTGAAATTGTAAGGGAATTTTTCTATATATATTTTTCTAAAAATATGGATCCAGACTTTCAAAGGATCTATAAAGGGATATGTGACCTAAACAACATAGGAATTACATTGACATCAAAATTTTTTATGGTCACTGGCTTTATATTTTTATTACTTTGGTGTCTGCTGGTACACAAAGAAAGGAACAGGATGGAAGGTGAGATACAGAACCCATGTGGGAAGCTGCTTCTGTTTAGCATGTACTGAATCAAAATTTATGGGAGAGGGGTAGGCATTGATTGATGAATTGCAAACAGGCTTTTAGGTTGACCTCCCTCCACCGCATCTTCATCCCCAGGTTGAAAGCCTCTGGTCTGGGAGGTAAATTTTATAGATAAATATTAAACACACTTCAAGGCAGGGTGAACTGCATTCTAAGAAGAGAGCTCATTAACATGCACTGGCAAGCAGAAGAACCTGTATGAATGTCAGAGTATCTGCGGCTTTCAGCTGGACCTTGAAGCGTGAGAACAATTCAATAAGAATGGAACAAGAAGCCTTGAAAATCCTGAGTGCAAACATTCTGATGCTGGGAAGGGGAAGGAAAATAGAGTTTTGTGATTTTTCTCTTGTCACAAAGGTTTTCAAATAGGGAAATATGTAGTACAGCAGGCAGGCGCAAATATATTAATATGGAACTGTAGATAAGGAACTATGCAAGTTAATTTATTTGAGTTGGCTGACAATGCATTTCACAATTGATGTAGCTCTACATAAATCTACTCTCCTTTTATTCATACTCAAGCCTACTGTAAACAGTATGTGCAGTTTGACTAGATTTGAGCAAGGAGATGGATTTCCATGAGCCAATTGAGTTCATCAATATAATTTTTTAAAAAAGCCTGTTTATTAAAGTCTCTCAATAAAAAGCCAAACAAAAGCAAACAATAAAACCACAACCATGTAGGATTTCTAGAATATGCTGACAGGGGTAATGTTTGTCACTTAGGCTGACAATTCAATCTAAATGATCTGGGGCAGCTTGATGTCATTAGCTAGTATTTGGCTAACTACGTAGCATTTTCTTTGTTAATTTTGTTCAAGAAACTATCTGTTCAATATTGTGTTACTTTCCTATGCATGCACGACAACTTACCACCACACATTTGGTGGCTTAAAGGAACAGAAATTGATTTGCTCACAGTTTGGGAGGTGTAAAATCCAAAATCAAGATTTCAGCAGGGATGAATTCTCTCTGTGGGCTCTAGAGGGACATCTGCTCTTTGCCTGCTCCAGCTTTTAGTGTCTGCAGACTTTCAATACATCTCTGCACCAAGCCTTCTTTTTCGTGCATCCGTCTTCTATTTCATTTCTCAAAACTCCATTCCTGTCTTTCCTATAAGGGCACTTGTTATGGTGTTCTCAATTTTCATTGATTTCTGTCTTAAAATTTACAATTTCTTTTGCTCATTTGGATTTAACATGCTCTTTCTTTCTCTGTTTTAGTTTCCTAAAAGGAACTAGATTATTGCTTTTAGATCTTTTTTCTTTCCTAATATATGCATTCAGCACAATAAATTTTATTCTAAGTACTGCTTTCACTGCTTCCCTTAAATTTCAATATGTTGTACAATAATTTTACTTTAGCTTGAAATTTTTCTTTTTTAATTTCAAGGTTTCTTCCATGTGTTATTTAGAAGTAGGGCATTTAATCCTCAAATATTGGGGAATTTTCTTCAGTTATCTTTCTGCTATTGATTTCTTAGTTTCATTCTGGTCTGAGCGCATGCTTTGTATGATTTCTATTCTCTAAAACTTATGAAGGTGTGTGTTATGGTCCAGAATGTGGTTTCTTTTGGTGACTGCTCTATGTGAATATTAGAAGAACATTTGCTCACAGTTTGGGAGGTCTAAAATCCAAAATCAAGATTTCAATGTGACTGTTAGAAGAACATTCTGTTGTTGGATGAAATATTCTGTAAGTGCCATTTAGATTCAATTTATTGTCTGTGCCAATAAGTTCAATTTGATCAATTTTTGTTTTCTGGATCAGTTTCCCACTGTAGCAATGGATTTGTCTGTTTCTCTTTCCACTTGTATCAGGTTTTATTTCATCTATTTTGATGCTCTGTTGTTGGGCCCATACACGTTAAAAATTGTTATGTAATTTTTGTTGAATTGAACCCTTTATCATCACTTAATGTATTCCTTTATCCTTGGTCATTTTCCTTGCTTAATAGTTGGCTTTGTCTGAAAATAATATAGCTACTCCAGCTTGATGAGTATTATCACATTTTATCTCTCTTCATTCCTTTGTTTTTAATTGTTCTGTGGGCTTAATGTGCGTTTCATATAGACAACATTTACTTGGGTCTTGTGTGTGTGTGTTTAGTTCCTCTGACATTTTCTGTCTGTTAACAATTCACGTTTAAATTGGGAAGTGTATGGTTGGTTGGTATCTGTTATATTTCTAGCAGTTGTCTGTGCATTGTTCTTGATCTTTGTGTCTTCTTTTTGTCACTCATTCTTTTTCTGCCTTCTCTGGTTTAAGGAATATTTTAGATGCTCCCATTTTCTCTCTTCTCTTGGCATATCCATGAACTTCCTTCTAAATCATTTTAGTAATTGCTCTAGAGTTGGTAATATACTTTACAACTAATTTAAGCCCACTTTCAAATAGCACTCTACTGCTGTATGGGTTTCACAGATATCTTAAAATGGGAATCCCCAATTTGCTCTTCCCATTTCTTATTACATTGGTGCCCATTCGTTTTGCTTATCCACCAGTTATAATCACCCAGCACATGGCTTCTCTTATTATTAGTTTCAAGAAATTATTGTCTGTTAGCTCATTTAAGGGGAAAATGATTTCATTTTACCTTCATTTATACCATCTATGTTGTGCTTTCTTTATGTTTGCATGTCTGACATATATCACTTCTGTCTGAAGAAAATATTTTAGCATTTCTTGCAAGATAGGCTTAATAACAAACTATCTTGATTTGATATTTTGTTTATGTCAAGGACATATTTTTCTTTACTTTGAAAAACACTATCACTCGATACATAATTTTAATTGTTTGCCAACTTTCAATGCCTTAACTATCCCACTCCACTGTCTGTCTTTTTGCTTACATGGTTCTGATGAGAAATTCATTGTAATTCTGATCCTAGTTCCTTTATAAATATTGTCTTTTTTTCCTTCTTTTGTTTCTTTCAACATTTTTTATGTATTATATTTGGAATCTAGTATACCCATGAGTAGATTTTCTGGATTTCATCCTGCTTGAACCCAGAGCTTTCTGGACCTGAGGTTTTCCATTTATCAGTAATTTTAGGAGATTCTCAGCCATCATAGCTTCAAATATCTATATCTATATCTATATCTATCTATAGCTATATCTATCTATTATATCTACATCTATATATATTTTTTTGATTTGTTGCTTCTTTCTTCTCTTTCTGATACTCCCACTATGCATATGTTGCACCTTGGATTCTTTGTTTCACTTTTTTCACTTATTTTTGGTTTATTTTTCTGTTTGGAAAATTTCTTTTGACATACTTTCAAACTCACTGATTCTTTCTGCAGCCATTTTAAGTGTATTGGTGAGCCCATTGGAAGTATTCTTCATTTCTTTTGCTGGTTTCTGATTTCTCACATTTCCTTCTGACTCCTTCTTAGAGTTCCTATTTCTGCTTACATTTCCTATTGTTTTTCTTGCGTGCTGTCCACTTTTCCATTTGAGTTGTTTTAAGTTGCTAGTCTGATAATTCCAAAACTTGTGTGATGAGAACCTGGTTTTAAGGCTTGCTCTGTTTCTTCAGAGGGTGCATTTACATTTTCAGCATAAGTCTTTGTGAAAGTCAGACATGATAGGTTATGATAAAAGTTACTGAGGCAAATGAACCTTAATTGTTAGACTTATATTTACTTGGCTAGGAGCATGTTTGCATGTTTGCTGTGATTTCAGATCTTGAAATATTTCTTAGTGTCTTTGTTTTTTTCTCTTCCATTGTCCTGGGTCTCTCTAGAAATTCGTCCTTAGAGACTCTTGCTTTTGCTTCAGCTGTGGTCCTCTTGTTTTGTAGGCAGTCTGTTGGCATGGCGGGAAAGTGAGGTGAAGTTGAAGTATTCTATAATACTATGGACAGGTCTCAGCCCTTTAATGTTCTGTGTCCTTGACCGTGACTTTCAGAAGTGGTTTTCCAGTTCACCTTTCTCCATTCAGGTGAAACAACCATAGAGGAGACTGGAGCTGGGTAATTACCTTGCTCCATGTCAAATAGGCTATGTTAAAGCCAGACTTGGTTGCACTAAGATAAAATAATTTTCCTTGAGGGCAAGCAGTTATTAATGGAGGATAAACTACTCTGAACCAACTTTAAAATTGTCACATTCCCTATTCCTGAGCTATAAATGGTAAGGAAATTTTCCTCTGATCTTTACAAAGAAAATTCACTGGGGATTTTGGAGTTAAAACTCAAAAAAGGATTTTTTTCTCTGAAATCAGTCAATGTTCAGTTTCTAGCAATTAAGTTAATTACCATTTAAGCATTCCTGTCAGCCTCTGGTAGTGGCCTCTATACTCAGCCATCACCCTGTTTTCAGGGTGGTAAAAGTGCCTTGTGATCTTAATTTTGTGACAGCTGTAGGAAGAATTATTGATTTTCAGTTTGTTTGGCCTTTTTATTGTTAGAAAGACAGGAATAATGACTCCAATCTCTTCACATGTTGGACCAGAAACCAGATAATTATAAACCAGGTATTAGGGGGTAGGAATAATTATCAGGAAAAACAACTGCACTTAGCAGTCTCCCACATCTCTTCCAACTCTGAACTTTTTTCTAATTCTACAAATATTCACCTTATAAATTCAAGGCATGCAAAACCATCATTTCATACCTTTGAAATTACCATTTGGAGGTAAGATAGCAGTAGACTGGAGAAAGTCTGCACATAAACCACAAGTTCATCTTTGGTTTCAGTTGACCACATGTGCTGTGGTCTACAAAATAGCTGCCACATTTTTCTAGAGCTTGGCTTCTTCACCTATGAAATAAAGCAGGTGAGTGAAATGCCAATAAATGCTAACAGTCTGCTATTTTAGAGGATGATCCTTTAAAAGACTCATAGCAAAAAAGTACCTAATTTATTGCTCACAACCCAGGTTCTTATACATGAAATATTTAATTGTCATTGAGCAAATAGCTATTTAAATGTCAGTTGTTAATCGAGGTGTTCTCTCTGGCAGCCTGCCATTTTCTAAATGGAAAGGAGAGTTCTTGCTGATGCTTTCATTTGTTTTAAACATAAGAAATATGGTTCCAGGTGGCTGGGAGATCTGAAAATGGGATAAATTGGCCAAAGCTGATTAAGATAAATTTTTGAATAACTGTTATAGTTTCTGGATGTCCCCCCAAAGCCTCATGCTGTAATGGGGGGGAGTGAGCTTTTTGGAGGTGGCTGAACCTAGAGTTTGTGATTGATTCATGGTCTAAAGCTGGGATTAAGGGTGTGTATGCTACACCTGCCCTAGCGTGGGTGGCCTGCATCCAATATAAGGGAGGGAAAGAGGCTTGTTCCTTCTTCCTTCCTTGTTGCTTTTGCTGTTTTCTGCCACATGAACTGTTTCTCCTCTGCCAAGCCACTCTGCCTTGGAGCCAGCCGACTGGAATGAAGCCTCTACAAGCTGTGAATTAAATAAACTTTGACCCTTTTAACTTCAGGTATCGAGTATTTTGTCTCAGCAATGAAAGAAAATTAACTAAGACAGAATTTGGTACCAGAAAAGTGTGGTTGTTGCTGTGACATTACTTGGCCATGTGGCTCAAGGGCCTATGGAACTGGCTTGTAGGAAAGAAAACAATTAGAAAAGGTTTGGAGGTGCTGGTTGGGAAAGCAGGGCTGGAACACCTTAGGCTGTACTGTATGGAAGATTCTGGTCAGAGATCAGAAGACCAGAAGGCTGATAGAAATCCTGCTGGTAAAGACCAGACTTGGGAGGTTTCTCCTGGGAAGGACTGCATTGACTATTGGATTCCAGATGGTGTGTGTTATTCTTTGGTAGAAAGTTTGCCTGCATTTTGCTCTTGTCCAGCGACTTTACCTGAGAGTAAGATTAAGGGCAAAGTAATAACTTATCTTGTGGAAGAAATTTCAAGGAGGTCAAATGTTGAAGTGGTGGCATGGCTACTTTTGGGGGCTTTTAGCCAGATCTGTGTTGAGAATCAAGAGGAAAGAGCCCAGCAGAATGATATAAAATGTTGTGAATTTGGGCAGAAAGGAAGCTCCAGTAAAGCAGTGGACTACAAAGATAGAGCAGAGGAGATCTTGATTGCTGAGCAGGAACTGCAAAATAGAGAAGATGGTCTGATGGCATCATAAGAAGCAACTGAATTCCACCTTTTGCAGCATCAAAATTGCAAAAGTGAAAGGCTTTGCTTTGAGAAGAAAGCCATAGAGCACCACATTCCAGAATGGTGGCAGGCAGCCTAGAGAATGTGTCTCGGAAAAGAAGACACAGGGCGCACAAAAACACACACACGAGACCCACACAGAAAAGAAAGAGAGACCCCACGACACCGCCACACCGCACAACAAACCGGCACAACATACACAGCACACGCGTTGGGGCACACACAAAAGAAAAAAAGTGGGCGCACAAAAAAGCTTAGACAAAAATCACAAAAAAACCCCGGAGACCACACACAGTGCCCCCCAGAAGACAGCAGGGGAAGAAGCGAGGAGGAAGAAAAAAAAGCAACAAGGCCCCACAAGAAGGGAGAAGAAAACAACAACGGGGGTCGAAGGAAAAAAACAACAACAAAGGAGAAAAGCCCCAACAAAAAAAAAGCCGGAGGAGCAACAACCACCAGCAAGGAAGGGGAAGAGCAACCCAAACCCTTTGTGTCACATCTTGCCATAGATTGCTTCAGATGCTGCACATAGAACGATAGGACCCAATGTTTGCTCTGCTGTATTGTAGACTTGCTTTGGTCCCATTCCTTTGTATCTTCCTGCTTGTAACTTTTGGAATGGAAATGTTTATCTTGTACCATTGAATGCTGGAAGTGTTTAACTTTCTTTTCCTTTGTACAGGGCTCATAGCTAAGAGTTTGCCTTACATTTTAGAGGAGACTTGGGACTTGGTCTGTTCAGCAGTGCTAAAACTGTTAGGACTTTGTGAACTCTTACAGAAGGACTAAATGCCTTTTGCATAAAGGAATTTACCTGAACTGTTAGGGAGTCAAGGATGGAATGTCATCATTTGTGTCTGAGTGTCCCCACAAAGCCTCATGTGATCATAAGGGGGGTCATGGAGGGCAAACTTTTCAGAGGCAGCTGAATCTAGAGTTTGTGATTAATTCAAGACCTAATGCTGGGATTAAGGGTGTGAGTGCTACACCTGCCCTAGCGGGGGGTTATCCTGTTACAATATATGGGCAGAAAAGAGGGTGCTCCCCCCCCCTCTCTTGCTGCTTTTGGTATCTTCCAGGGCCATGAATCATTTCCCCTCTACCACACCACCCTGCCTTGGAACCAGCTGACTATGGACTGAAACCTCAACAAACTGAGAGCTAAATAAACCCTTTCCCAATTAACTTTGGTTGTAGGGTATTTTGAAATGAGAAATGTAGCCAACACACTAGCTATTTGAAAGGGTAACACAAACTAAGAGTATCAAATACTTATTTTTAACTCAATATTAAAATTGTTAAATTTGCCAACAGAGTCAATTGGAACATAAAAAGTTCAAGCAGTTCCTGGCTATTTATGTTATCATGTTCAAGAAAAGCAGAATTGTTTTCCTTTTTCACTGTTTTAAGTATCGTTTGAATGAATTGACCAAATAGACTTTCTTTGGTTATTACAAAATTATTACAGAATTGTTCTAAACAATAAATTGAGTTTAAGAAGAAAGCCCTAGAGCACGACATTCCAAAATGGTGGCAGAATTATTCTGAACAATAGAAGTACAGAATTATTCTAAACAATAAAATGACACTTTCTTCTGTATTTTCATCTTTTAATCAACTCAGTTGTCATTTATGCAATATGTAGCACTATAGGTATTTATTTTAGAATCATCTGATCAATTAATCAATCAATCCTGAAGATTTCAGTTTTGTATGGGAGTAAAACATCCTCATGAATCTTCCTCTTGAAGTTTACACTAGAGGTAGAGAAACTGATTTGAGGGTCATCAGCCTACATAGGTGGGTACATGCTACCAATATGGAGACCTGAGAATTTCCAGTATTTAACAAGTTTTCAGAGGAAAATCACAATGAGAGGAAGACAAATATTGACTAGGATAATGCAGAGAGATAATTATAGAATTAAATATTTATTTTTATTTGTTTGTTCATTTATGTTTGTTTGTTTCCTAAGAAGCAAACAAGAGACCAAGTTGGAGTTCCAACAATGTATTAGGTGAGTAATTCTAGGAAGTACCAGACAGGAAGTGACAAAGTAAGACACAGAAGAAAAGAAGTGCAAAAAAAAGTGTATGTTATCAAGTTGTAGTTATGAGCAACTGAAGCTTAACTTCAATATAGAATTCTGGGAACCATGTACCCCAGGGTGTCTTGTCTGAAGGGGGTTAGTCATGGTTAAAAGCTATTTTCAGAGATTTTAGATAATCTGGCAGTTCTGGATTATCACATGTTTAGAATGAATGGTCTTCAGGAGGTTGGATAGAGTCCTCGGGCACGAGTGTAATGCATTGGTATTTGTAAGTCTCAGTTGTCCTGCATAGGAATGCTGTGTTTAACAGATATGGAGAGGCCATTGACAGACTTGTTATAGTTTAGGGCTGTGAGAACCAAAGGAAGAGAGAATTTCTGGGAAGAGGAAAGAGTAAGGAATGTTAATGCAGATTGGCATATCAAATAAGTAAAACACTTGAGCACTGTAGGAGTCTTTACAGTGAATTATATGTAAGGGGGATGTGCTAAAGGAAATGGAATAAAATAGAAATAAACAAACAGAAAATGAATAAGCAATAGAGTAAAATGCCAAAGGAGATGAAATAAGTGTATGTGTAATTAAAATAAAAAACTTTCCACAAAGACAAATTAAACAAAATTATAATTAAAAATAGAAATGCCCTTTGTGATGTAATTCACAGATTAACTTTTCCAGGATGCTCTTCTCAAACTGTCACAGTGGTGTAAACACTACTACTATTACCTCCTAATATACCCTCTGCTCTTTTTTATGATGGAATTTCCCATCTACACTCCAAATTATTTATTTGCTTTTTATGTAGGGATGATCTTGGATACTGAGAAAAGTTAGAGCTCTGTTTGGTTCATTTAAGCAAAAAAGAATTGAATTAACTTGTGCCCAGCCATCGTATGACACGTTAATAGAAACTAGACCAGTGTCCTGGGGGATATAAAACTGATCACACAGTGTCTATCCCAAATCAAGGTCAGTCACATTGTTTTTGTTTCCTTCTGACACAGTCGTAAGTTGTTGGCATAGCAGCTCATCTTCAGAACTTGGAATAATTTCTTTAGAGCAATTACATTTTTCCTAACAGGCTCTAGATGGAGATAGTCATCTATTTCTTTTGTTTTCTCAGCAGTCGAGATGAAAAACATACTCAACAACTGAGAGAAAGTAAATTGCAATTTTTCCTCATTTTAATGTCTCAAGAAATGGTTTAGAGTATTATTTAAGGCAGATAAGATATGAAAAATATTTTGGAATTTTAATCCAGACAATTTATTAAAGTGGGACATTATTACCTGTCACTTCTTTCTGTATATGTGCATATTCTAAAGAAGATAGAATTTACCTTCTAGAATATGAAACAGATTTAATAAAAAATGAAAAGAACTTAAAGCAATTCCACTTATTTCCTAAATTCTGCACTTAGTAAACAACATCAGAGGGCCAGAAAAGTCAATTCACAATTGGAAAAGAAAAGCAAAATTTGTTAATGTTTCTGCATAAATTCTAACACTTAAGGGTTAAGAAATTATTATTATAATTATTGAAATAGAAAAAATATGAGTATTCCTGTTCTCACAAACAGGCTATTCTGTTCTTTAGGGCAGGAAGGGAAAAAAAAAAAAAAAACAATGCATATGTGATCTAGGGTGAGATATAGAGCAATGAAAACAGAATATAACAAGCTTCTGACACTGGCCAAGCATAGGACTTCTGTGAGCTGCTACTTTCTCCTCTGTCCAAGAAGAAAAAAAAATTTGTTTTATCAGATCACATAGACTAAGGTGAGCAAATCAGTAATTGTGACCAAGTGGGGTAGGGGGATGCTACTGGCCTGCAGGATGCTTAGGATCTGGTGCTGCCCAGGATCTGGGGTAGAGTCTCGTGCTCCTGCCACCAGCTCCAGGTTCTTTTTACCCTAGTCTGGCATGGGAGCTCTGTTGGAGGTTGTGCAATCTCTCCCGCTTGTACTGCTGTAGTGCAGCGCGTGCACCCCGGGACTCTGAAGCCACCTGAGCCAGCTAGGAGCCCTGGTAAACTAGCAGAGCTTCTGCCTTCAAGCTTTGGTCTCCTTCTTGAGGATCCTGATGGGCTCAAAGAGTAGAGAGGTTCAGACTGCAGGTGGTAATGGTTAATGGAGGATAATGGAGGGTGCCAGGGCCTGCACATCCTGCCCATCAGTGGGGGACAGTAAGAGGTTGGATAACAGGCACCTAAACACAAGTGAAATAAGTTCTAGCCATCTGCAGCACAGTGGGGTGACTGCTATTCACAGCAGGCTGCTGTGTATTTTATGAATGACTGAAAGAGAGGAACTTGAGAGATTTGAATACAAAGTAATGATAAGGAGATAGAAATATTACCTTGATTTGATCAAAATCATATTGTAGATATGTATTGAAATATCATACTTTATCCCATAGATACGTACAATTACTACCTGTAATCAACCATTTAGGTTAAAAAATACCTTGGCACTGTAGGTGGAAGGCTGGAGGACTGTCTTAGTTGCTTTCTTATTGCTGGACATCTTGTTGCCCAACATCCACGAGTTAAAGGAAGACAGGTTCATCTCAGCACACAGTTGGTAGAGGTTTTAGTCCATAATCAGCTGGTTCTAAGCCCAGGTGATAATACTAGAGGAGAAGCAGCTCATGGCAAAGCAGCCAGGTAGCAATGAGATTTCCTTCTTCTTTCTCTTTTTATTCCATTCTGTCTATAAACCTATAGGTTTGTATCACCTATTCCCAGGTTGGGTCTTCCCTCTTCAGTATGTCCATCATCTGTACCCAGAACCAGGCTAAACCAATCAGTGGACTAATCCTGTATCAACACTTCCGTGATCCAGTGCTACACACTCATGATCCAGCTACTCCCAAAAGCCCCACCTATGAGTGCATGAGGCTGTAGGGAGACATCAAGATATAAGCCATAACCAGGATGATGTGGGCAGGGAGACTGCTTCTACCTGTTCCCTGTAAAGACAATAAGGGACTCCTTCATCTCGTACAACACCCAGGCTTCACCTTGGTGGTACGAGGACCAGATCTGCACCATGCCTTTCTTCCTTCAGATATTCACCATTATATCATGCTGAGGTCTGCCATTCTGGACGCGCTTGTCCCTTGGGGCCTCAACAAAAAGGACAAGCTTGAGACTTACTTTGTTTTTTTTTTTTTTTTTTTTTTTTTTTTTTTTTTGGTTTTTCTCCGGTACCGGAAACTGAACTCACGACCTTGCGCTTGCCAGGCAGGCGCTTTGCCTCTGAGCTAAATCCCCAGCCCCCTTGAGACTTACTTTAGATCAGATGCTACTGCTGGTAAATAAAAGGAGATTTCATCTAATTTTCATCGGGTACTTAACAGAAGTTTCTGAAGTCAAGGCTGTTCAACAGAGGTCCTAGAGATATATACATGTCTACTATCAAAGCCTGTATCCTGCTCACAGCTTGGTAACCTGGATCAGGACAATTCCAATGGGTATATTACAGGAGATGACTGGAAGCTTTCTGACCACAATTTTCACTGAAAAATAAAAGCCACTAATATTTTATCTAAACTACAATCTTCATTTTGAAGCCACTCTGTGGAGAGAAACACACACAGCTGGCATCATTCAGCTGTACCAATGCTAATTCCAAGGTCCTGGAGCCCTCTCTTTCTCCTTGCAAATCTGTAGCTTTCATCTCTTTGTGGCCAAAGTATTTTTCTTATTCTTTCAACCTATGCTCTCCCATTCTTCCCAACAGTGGAGGTAAAAGATGAACTTACAACTCTCAGCGTGTTTAATGTATAACACCAATCTTGTGCTTGGCTATCTCCAAAGTACTCTCCTCTGGCACTTCAGCCTTGCCCAAGGAAAACTGGATTGCTTTGCTGGATTTGTTCTAAAACTGAAGATTGTATTCCCACAAAGGAAAGAAGATGTACCCTAAACCAGTATAGGGCACACATAGTGATGCTGGCTAGCTGATGGAATTGAGGCACTTTAGAAATGGCAATGGAGCCATTCCAGACTTACCGCCTAACCTGGACCAAACAGTGGAGCAGCCAAAGGCACGCTGCCTAGACAGACTTCCCACTGACCATATCAGGATTTCATAGAAAATGCCAAAGCAGTCTCTCAGAATTCAAGGGTGCATCTTAATAGTCTTTCTGTAAGAAGTTGAGTTTCTGAGAACATGATCAACTTGTTGTTGTCCTAGGGGAATGTACTCAGAAAAGAAAATGCAGATTGTTACTTAAGATTAAATAATAGCAGAAATAATGATCATTTATCTCTATGCTTTTGCATTGGGAAAGTAGAGAACATATGTAAAAGGCAGGATGATTAACTTAAAGAGCACTGTCGGAAGTGAAGTTCCATAAATGTTTTTGCACACTTGATTAGGGTGGGAGCCAGTTACAATGAAAATTGTTTGCCACTGAAGTAGTTCTGTTACAGATTTATTGCCACCCCCACCAAAAACCGTGGGATAATAGTAGTTGCCATCTCTTAGCTGCTGGGAAATATTTCAGGACCTCCAGGGGATGCCTAAAACCTATGAAAAACTATGTTTTTCTTGTACTTATAAACGTATGATAAAGTTGAATTATATGCATTAAGAAATTAACAATAAGCAAAAATGAAATAGAAAATTTATAACAATGTATTATAGCAATAGTTATGTGAATGTAGTCTCTTAAAATAGCCTCTTGCACTGTACACACCCTTCTTGTGATGATGTGAGATGATATGCCACATGGAGGGATGAAGGCACCTAAATGACCTAGGCACTGTGATATAGAATTAGCCTACTGTTGACCTTTTGGTATATCAGAGGGAGGATCATCTTTTTTGAGTGATCCTGGATCACCACGCCATAATTGTATCATGATTGGTGCTCAGGAGCAAATGGTATTCATAGTTGGGTCTCTACGAAAGTTGACAATTTTTTTTCTGAAATGTTTTGGAAGAACATTGTAATCAGAAGTTGTTTTTCTTTTTAACTCATAAAATGTTACTGCAAAAGTTGTAATATTTCTGTGATGAAGTGGCTTTAATGCTACATTCCAACTAAGGACCCTATTCCATGATTTTGTCTTGTCAGGCCTGGGCCATTGGAACTACTTCGGCAAAATTTAGCAATGCCCACTGTCTTGGTTAGTTGTCTCTCATTGCTGAAACAAAACACCCAAAGCCCAAAATTAAAGAAGGAAAGCTTTATTTAGCTTACAGTTTGTGGAGGTTCCAGTCCATACGTGGCTGGCTCAGAGGCAGAAGATAGCAAATCAACAAGAGCAAAGGGGGGAATGGAAGTCAAATAGCAAACAGCCAGAGCAAAAGGGAGGAATCCCAGCAAGCAGCCTCTTTCCCTCCCTTACATTGTAAACAGGCTACCCCCACCTAAGGGGTGTGTAGCTCTCGCATAATTTCCATGCCCTCCTCTTCCACAGGTTCAGGATGTGTACAAAGTAAGCACCCTGGCTTCCTGCTGAGTCACTTAGCCAAACCTCTAGACTCCCCAAGTTGACACAATGTATCAACCATAACACCCACATTATGAATTCTGCTGCAATTTCTTCTAAATCTTTCTCTTCCTTTGTGAACGACTCAGTGAGTTCTTCCTATTCTTCATTTGTCAATATTCTTGGTAGCCTTCATTATGTTCTTCCATATTTTTCACCAAGGATGCTAGCAAATCCATTTCCCACCAACTTGTCTTCCTTTGTGAATGGCTTTCCTGACTTGCCCACCAATCTCTAGGAAGCTTTTGAAATCATTCATGACTTCATTCTGTAATTCTTCCAGCAGGGATTTACAAGTTCTGGTTTCAATTTATCCATTGCAGCACTGATGAGTGCTATTGCCTCAGCAACAGTGACTGGCTTTTAGAACTGCATTATGTCCAGATTAGGATCTCTGTCAATTCTTAGTAGAATGCTCTCAAATACCAGGCAGGTGTATGCTGCCTTGAAACCAAATAATTCATCGAGGGGCTGAAGTAATAAGCTTGCATTTGGAGGTAAACATACCCAGCTCAACGTTTTCATTTTCATAGCAAGTAGCTTTAGGATAGTTGGATACAATGTCTATTGTTAGTAGGCTTAAATTCCAGCCATTTTTCTAAACATTTTTCATTCACTTTTGAGGAAGCATTGGTGTCACCATCATACAAACAAGATGATGCCCATGGTTTCTAATTATGCTGCAGAACTATGGGTATATTTTTTGTTTTTGATATCATGTGGGGTTTTTGTTCTGTACACTTCACCTGCTTTCATCATATACCATATAGTGTTAGCACTAGTGTTAATCTGTCTATAACTCTGGTCACTGAGCACCAGAGTTAATCTGTCCTTCCATGTTCTGTCCCCTTGTGCATCATTTGCAAGTTCATGAAAAAGTCCATCTTATTCCAGAAGGAGGTAGTTTCATTGCAGTTGAAGTCCTGCTTTGCATGGCATTCTTTCTCCTTAACTGACCAACTCTGTTAGTAATCATTGGCAAATATAGCCTCTATATAATCATTTTTTATCTTTTTCACTCCAAAATTATACCTGAGCCTGTGTAGCAAGCCCTTATTTGAAGCAATACCTTTCATCACTTCTTCTAGGGGATCCCTTGCTGAAGACTATCCATAGGTTCATAACTTTCTGAAGCAATGTGTGGACATCCATGAGAGGTTTTCTGCTCATAGCTTCTACTTGCCAACTTAATGCCTTTTCTGTTTTATCTGAGCACTTATCCTATGTATGACCATAACCTTTGTGGTTTGGAATGTGACAGCAAATTCATCCAAGTTTCTTTTTTCTTCACAATTTTATGGATTAATTTATTCCTATAGTGGATATAAGCAACTTCACTATACATATTTTTCTTACCTGATCAGCTTTTATCTTTTTACTTAACAGCAGCACTTTTCAGCTTTTCTTTGACGTATCTCAATTTCCAGCATCATTCTACTGCCGTTTATGGCTGTTATTAAATAAAATAAAGGTTACTTGAGCACAAATACTGTGATATACAATGGTCAAGATGTTATTAAGTGACTAACAGCGGGAAATGTATATAATCTGTGATGATTCACATCCTGAGTGAGTTGGAGCAGGGCGCCAGTAGATTTCATCCCGCTACTCAGCATGATGTAAAATCTAACAATTATGAACTATGTTTTCTAGAATTTTCCCCAAGTGATTTTTTTTTTTTTTGGTTTTTCTCCGGTACCGGGAACCGAACTCACGACCTTGCGCTTGCCAGACAGGCGCTTTGCCGCTGAGCTAAATCCCCAGCCCCCCCAAGTGATATTTTCAGATGGAAGCTCACCCTGGGTAACTGACTGAAGCTGTGGAGAGGGAAACAAATGCCATGCGTGTAAAAACTTCATAGTAGTTCTTGGTGCATGAGGGGAGAATACTGTACTGAGTAAAGAAACCTTAGTCACATCATGATTGCTGTTAATTTGAACTAGGCTGATAATCAACTTAATTGTATATCACTAACCTTCTTGATAGTCTCTGGAACCTGGTTCTTCCCAGGCTTTTTAAAGGAGGATTCATTTGGTGTATTAGCACTACAGAACCCATTTAACAATGACTTGTAATTTAGTATCTTGGCAGCTTGTAGTTTCAGACAGTTTTAAGCACTGCATCAGCCACTGTCAAGAGTGTTTGCAGAGGGTTAGCTGATAGAGCACTTCCCAAGGTTCCATTTGCTGGTCAATTCATAAGGATCAGGATTTGTCTGTCAGGTTTGTTGTGGGTTTGGAATTTGAGTTTATGAGTATAGTTAACAGGATGGGTGAATTCAGTAACCAGAATCAAGAGAGTAGTATAACGTAAGCTGCTACTCTAATAAATTCACAGAGAAATTGATAAACAAAAAAATGACAGTGTTGTAAATGGAGCCATATACAAGAGAGGCATCAACATCACCTTTGAATATAAACAGTTTATTTCTGGACAGATTGAGCCTACCAGTGGGAGCTCAGTTCCTGGAAATAGGAAAGTTGTGTATCTAACCCCTTGATCTGTTTTCCTGATCTTGAAAAGCCAGCTGACTTTCCTGCTTCTTTGTTACATAATCTGCAAAAGTGGACCATGGGTACAGATCCAGAGGTGAAAGTTTCTGTGAGTACAAAGTGCTGAGATAATTAGCCACAGGAGATTGCTGTGCTCACACAAGTTCAAGCTTTCTGAAAGTACCTGGCAGGACTGTTCTGAGGCTTTTCAGGCTTGTATCTGCACTTCTGAGGTGGAGAAAAGTTTCTCATTTTTTAGGTGATGAAGACCTAGAGTTCAATAGGATTTTCTTCCTGCCTCCTCCAGGTTGACAGTAGGTCAGGATAAACAGCAGGAGGGTTAAATTGCTTCTCTACAGCAGACTGGGAAACCCCATTTGCTCAATCCAGGTTGGTTGTTTAAATGTAGTGATTTTTTTCACTTATTTCACTTAAGAGGGCATGCACATGCACATACATGCATGCTCGAGCGCTCACACACACACACACACACACACACACACGCTTCATATCTGTTATATTACTGATTCGAACAATTAGTATCTACTTTTTTAAATTGAGCATTGCACTGTCAGCTCCATGTGTGGCTTTAACTTGTGATCCTCCTACCTCAGCCTCCCAGAGTTCTGGGATTAAGGTGTCATGTGCCAACAAACCTGGCTTTGGTATATATGTGTTTTAGGGTGCAAGCAAGCACTGTATGAGGCAAGTGAACACAATCAAAGGACTCTTTTAGGAAGTAGGTGGTCAAAACCATCATTCAAATAAGTGTCAGGGAAAGTTCTTGGAATAATAAGGATCAGACAATTAGAGGAAGTGAGCAACAGAGAAAGAAAAGGAAACTCCAAGCCACCATGTCCCGAGATGTGACAGGATGCTGAGTTCATGCTGCTCCGAATGAATGTGTACGGAGCTTAGGAGCTGACCTTACAAAGCAGATTCACTTAGCAATTGTATTTCCCGGAGGACATTCCTGTCCTACTCCTCCAGTACACTAGAATAACTTGAGAACATTAAGATTTTGGAATTGGATGGGCTTGGGTTTGAGCACTTGTACAAAGGTACTAACCGTGGCCATGGGCGAGTTATTACACCCTTGAAGTGGATTCTATGGAGCGGAAAAGGCCTCTCCTTCAGGGCTGCAGTACCCCTTCTCCCAGTTAATGGGAATGTTAGTGATTAGAAACTTTGAGTCCTTCTCTGGAAATCATCCTTCGTACCAGGGACCTGCCTTACCCAAGGTTATATTCCCTCTTTGGGGCAGCCTGTTTACACTTCAATAATTTGTAGATGCAGGGGTTTTCTCTTTTCTTGATTTGGGCAAATCTAAAGGGGCAGTACAATTCCTTTACTTCCTATGAGATTACCTAAGAATATAGTCCTTGTTGAGACTGCATTCAAGTCAGCTTCTTTTTCTGCTCAGCCAGGCCTCTGCTCACTTTGCCAAAGAGGGCTCTCCCCTGTGCCATTGCTAGCTGCAAATACCTGTGTCAGGGTCTGTTTCTCTCAGTAATTGCATGAAACCCTTTGAGAATCTGTTTTCTTGCAAATCATTGACCATCTCACAGTTTTACAGCGAGCTTAAATATACTAACTCATAGCATGTTGCAAGATTCCTGACACAGTGTGAGCAGAGCAAGGAAAAATGCACTCCTTTTATTCCTATCACAAAGGGAGGGAGACCTTCCTCCCCAAGTTTAATATTTTCTGCCATCACCTTTACTTTTTTTCCCCTTTCACCACCAAATTTTTCAAACAGCTGTTTTGTGCTTGTATACTCTTTTCTTTTCTGGGCACTATTATTATCTGCCTGTAATTTGTCTTTATTTCCCTGTCCATATTCTGATTCTTTCATGTCGAATAAAATGTAAAATGAAGGCCCAGTACTATGTATTTCTTGGCATCTGGGATAACCAGGAGTGCCTCAAATGGCTTAGTCACATGCTCTTCTTCTCACTGTGCACTTGGGAATACGATCTTTGAGCCAAGTCAGCTTCCTTTTCACAGGGACAAGACACAGTTCCTGCTTATCCCTGTGAGGCAAGGTCAGTTCCCTGCCAGCCTACATAGTAATTTAAACAAGTTGGCTGCTCGAAGTGGGAAGAGGAGCCCCTCTAACTGTGGATACTATAAAACCTACCTCCACTGCCTCTCCGTGTTAACGCTGTTCCTGATTGCAACCTGGTATGACCTCATATGGCATGAGGTGTCCTCCTCCCCCACACTGTGATATATGTGGCTAACAAATTTCTGTTGATCTAGTCTACCCAGTGTCAGGTGTTATGGTATATCTGTGCCCATAACCCCAAGGCAGGAGTCCATTCCTCATCAATGAGATGAAGAAGAGTCTATGAAAACATGAAAGGTGAGGTCCCTTTTTAGTGCCAGGATTACCCGTTGTAAACACAGCAAGCTTTATAAACATGGCTTATGTCACTTGTAGGATGTCTGCAGCTGCAATAGCACAGGTATGTCAGCCAATTGCACCTCATTGTAGGAATTGCCCTTGGTGGCTCCTGCAGTTCTTTTCACCATGAGAGTGCCTAATTCCCTCTCTAGTTTGCCCCTATTATATGTCTACATATAAATATTAAATACCCAGAGTCTTGTAGAAAATGAAACGAATTCTGTGCTTAGTCAAAATAGGTAAGCATAGCAAATTTATTCTCATAGTCATCAAAACAACTTCCTTCACTCAAATCCAACTTTTATCAGAAATTTGGTTTCTTCCATCCCTCATACTCATGTGCACATTTCCTTTACTTCTTTAATCTTATTACTCTTAGATCTTTCTGTAGTTTGGCTTCACTTCCAAGAGCCAGTTTCACATTTCTAACTATCACATGTAGAGGTGGCTGTGTTGTCATTGGCTCTAATTCTCTCTCTTAAATAAATCGTGTTTCCTTCAATATGTTTTTTTTTTCCTATGGCTGGCTTCTTCCTTTCTAATAGTGTCTTTCCCCACCTACCTGTCTCAGTCTCCCTGGCACATAGAGAGGAACATGTGACTGGTCTTGTCACTAGACTCTGGAGAGAAGCACAAGTGTAGCTTCTAAAGCACACAACTAAAGACCAGTATCTTTTCTTAATTTCTCTTTTCTTCCCACCAAACCCTAGAAGCCCAGGTGTCATGGTTATGGGGTGAAGGAGAATGTCTTCCCTATAATAGATTTTACCTGAGTATTATAGATTTAAGTTACTGAAATGTCCATGTTTTTTTGTTTCCAAGAATAGCAGTGCCTATGCTCACTAAGAAGACCCCCTAGCAGGGACTGTGATGTTCCAGAATTGGCATGCACTGTCCAGGGAAGGTAACCCTGGCTTTGCTATAGCATCTGATTCTGATGCAGACATCTGATGGCAATATGCCTTACATGACTTTTTAAAGGAGAAACCATCTTCTCAATTTTAAAATACTGGTTCAACCCAAATGTCCATCCACTGAGGAATGGATAAAAAAGTTGTGGTATTTTTATACAATAGAATATTACTCAGCAATAAAGAAAGATAAACTTGAGGCTTTTATAGGTAATTGGCCACAATTACAGACCATACGCATAAGTGAAATAAATCAGACCAGCATATGTAAACAAGATATTGTTTCACTAGTATAAGAACCTGAAAGAGTAAATAAAATTAGGGGGAATGATAGAAATTGTGAAATGAAAAGAAACTGCTCAAAAGTAAAGAGCAACTGGGATGAGGGAAAAGAGAAAAGAAAGAAGAGGAAAATTGTGTATATCAGGATAGCTAACACAGTTGTACTACTGACTTCTATAGCTTTATTGAAAGGAACAGTTAATGATTAATTATATCATCAATCTTATGTGTCTATATTTGTTTCCTGAGTAGCCACTTTGAAGAAATCAATTCGTAATATAACAACCATTGTTAATTTCCTATGACCTTGTTTGAATTTCAGTATTGCTTGTATTGTTCTTGTGTTATTTTGTAAATCTATGTGTGTTTGTTAATAAGTTTTCATTCTTTTATTTTTTAAAATCAAATAAAAAAGCCACAAGGGAGAGGATCAAGTTAAAGAAAAATAAAATACTGGTTCAAAAATTTAAAACAATATTTGAGCCACATTCTGCTCATGAGTTAATTACATGTAATTCATGAACTGGGCAATCTTCAAGTCTTTCTCAGCTTCCTAAAATCAGAGGAAATAGATGCACCCACTGGTCAAAGGGGCAGCTATTCATAAGTTGGTCCAGAATAATATGATAATTCTGGATAATATGATCATCTCATTATATCACATTCTCACATTAAATGTGGAAACAGCAGCTAAAATAAACAACTAAAATTCCATACAATGGTTCTTTATCTTTCACTCCTACATGCTAAAGCTTTTCCTACTATTTAGAGCTCTCCTAAAAATAGAGCTGCCTGGCCTCTATAGTCCTTCGTACCCACTCTAAGCACCTTTGTCTTTACATAAGAAGTACTATATCCATTTATTATGTTTGTATATCTCTGTTATTGTGTGATCATCTTCTGTGCTTTCAATCGTTAGGAGAAACTTGGTTCATTCAGTGATACCTTCCTTGCTCATTAGAGTCATCACTACACCACTTTTACTTTGAATTCTGTATAGTTCAGAACAAATAATTTGCCTGGAATAGTTACCATGTATTCCAAGTTCATTAGCATTCTCTCTCAAATTGGAATGAACAATGGGTTGCGTCTTGACTCAAACCACTTTTATACTCCTTACAGTGCTCAGCAATATATTTCTGTGTATTATCCAGAGAGTTCTTCCTTAAGACTGTGAATCACTTTAATACTGCTCTACTGTAAATGTAGTTGATAACACCCTCTTACTGTGGACAAGTGAGGTCATAACTTGAAAACAGCTCATGTCTGGTGTGGGTAAATAGAAGTGGGAGAGGGGGAGAAAAAAACAAAAAAGAAAATGGTGGAGGTTAGAAAGACAAGGGAGGGCTGGCAGCTAGGAGAACTATATGTTAATCAATATTTGAAAAGAAATTTAGTTTTTTATTTTGCTTCAGACAGCTTAATCAGACCTCTACATTCTACAATATCTTTTGTGCTACCATTAACCAAAGGAAAGCAAAAATGTCATGATGGTCTAACAGAAAATTTGAATCCTTATATAATCTGACTTACAAAAATCAAGCTTACTTTTCTAAGCACTTATCTGCTAAAAATTAAATATACATGTACTGAAAATAAATTCAGTAGGCTTGGATAGTAAGATAAAACAACTATTTTTACATACTAAATGAATCCTTTGAAGATATTACAGAAATTTAAGTTTTCAAAAATAGGCCAATTATTTACCCTATGTTCATTTGGTCCATCTTAAACAGGCATTAAAATGGACTCCACATCACATCCAACAAATAGTAGAAACACATCACTGAGGCTGGGTGTGTACTGGTGTGTACTGCACACATATCAACTGACCAACGCAGCTATGCAAGCTAATTGCATAAGCACCTTGGCAAGAATTATTTAATACCCGGGTTGTGGGAAGCAAGAAGTGAAAGAAGGGGAAGTTATGTAAGTAAGTATATACAGGATAGCTAACATAGTTGTACTACTGTCTTCTATTGTTCTACAGAAAGGAACAGTTAATGATTACTTGTTTGATCAATCTTGCATGTCTCTATTTGTTTTCTTAAGAAACCACTTTGAAGACATCAATAAGTAACACAACAACCACTGTTAATTTCCTACAACTTTGTCTGTATCTCTGTTTTGTTTGTATTGTTCTTATGCTATTTTGTAAATGGATGTGTGTTTGTTAATATGTTTTCCTTCCTTTATTTCTTAAAATAAAAAAAAAAAGAATTATTTAACCTCCCTGGAACTGAATTACAAAGAAAAAGCAATGGGAAATACATTCTGTTGTGAACAGTTGCTCAGGGTTTTTTTTTTTAAGGTAAAAAGTATAATGCTTCTGAGACTTAAACGTTGTTGAATATGAGGTCAAATTCAACACTTTATAAGACAACTGGATGTAGAGAACATATTCAACATAGTCAAATGGAGAACACATAGTAACTGCGTTTCAGGACTCTAGCAAATTCTGGCTTGTGTAAGTCCATTCCTATTGTTTCAGTCTAAGGTTTTATATATGATTCATTCCTTTAGGGATGGAGATTAAATAAAATAATGTTATATTAAGCTTTTCTGTTGTAATAACTTGAAAGTAAATACAATGGAAAAACATGAGTCCTTATGTACTCAGATATTTGAGGGCAACTTGATTTTTGTTGTGACGTTGTACTTTAAATAATACTATGCTGAAAGTAAAACTGATTGCACTATAGTTTTATTCACATAATTCAACTATCTTACTGCTAAAATACTCTAAAATGAATCCAATAAACATTCTCCACTTCCAATTGCTGCAGAGATGAATCCAACTACTTTCATCAGTTACAACGAAACTGGGCTGAAAACAGCTGTGTTAAAACTCTCCAAACCAAAAAGTCATCCAAAATCTAAAACACCGACAGTTTTCATCCAAGATGGAAAAAGCACCTAAATAAAGCAAACCATCTGATTAATCAAGCGACAAAGCAACAACTGCTTCTATTCAAACCACAGAACGCTGGCATATTATTTGAGCTAATGGTTACTTGAAACTTCAAATTTCTGGTTTCGTTATTATTGGTGCTTCCTAGAGTCACAGTTTTGATGTCTAATGTGGCAGCTCTAACAGCCCCATTGCCCAGGAAAAACTGCAGGCAACGCGTCTGTGATTTCTTTTCCATTTACAAAAATGGCACCATTGATCCTAATGTGCACTGATTGTCCCTTCTGTAGACTCATATCAGTTTTGCGATTGTGCGATCTCTTCTGTCCAGATGTCTTTGTTTCCATTCCATATGTAAATGTTTGCACATAGAAATTAGTTGGAATGCTGGTGTAAGATAGATTTCTTCAGTAACTTAGAATGCATGCCTTAAGGCCATCTGTCCATCTATGATGTACTAACATGGGCTGACCTATCTAGGGGAGGCTCCATGTCTCAACTATCTTCTGAGGTGCAGACTCTGAATGGATAATCAGCATTGGGGATTGTGTAGGATGCTATGATCTCATTTAAAATCCTATATACAAAGGATAAGAAATATATTTATAGAAGTGGAGCCTGTACTCTTGTGTTGCAAATTTACCATTTACCTTACACTATTGTACAATGAAGACTTATTATCAATTCTTGTGTCCGTCCCAGTAGGTGACATGCCAGTGTTTCATGGGTTAAAATGGAATCTTTGGTTTTGTTAAGACTTGTGTCACCCAACTGGGCAGATAAATAGGCATATGCATCAGTAAAGCCACTTTTGCTAACCTGTTGGAATGTTGGTAAAAGTCTAATTTCTCTTGCATGACCAGAAAAGACAATCTCACTTTCTCCGACTAAATCTTCCACACCTTGAACCTCATGCTCTATGACTGCTTTCTGGCCATTACTTAGGGCTTAATGGTTCCTGTGGTAGACTGACAACTGGTGGCCAACTTGTAACACACAGCTGAACTTAGCCAGCGTGGTTTTGGGTGTGGGAGGCCCACCTGAGGGTTGTTGCTGCCAGCATAAGAGGCCGAACTGAAGAGAAAGAAGTTTAGAAGCTATTGGGTGCTGTTAGGAGCTGTAGGGAGCTGTTGGTTTTTCTGGAACAGCTTGTCATGCTGACTTTCCTGATGAACTCAGCTGTTCTTGTTGTTGGAGGAGCTCAGGACCTCAATGTCACTGAGAATGGCTATGGTTCACTTTGGGGGAGCTCTGGTCCTCACTTTGAGCATCGCTTCCTGGCTCTGGAGGGCAAGATGGTGCACTGCTCAGTCCCCTGGAGAGGCTTATTGCATTGGCTTTCCAGATGGGAACTTGGCTTTCCCATCATCAGAGGAGATTGGGATCTCACTGTTGCTGAGGATGGCTGTGGTCCTTTTTGGCGGAGCTCTAGTTCTTACTTGGAGCATCACTTCCTGGCTCCAGTTCAGATCCCTTAGCCTGCTAGCACAGATCCTTCATCTCACTGGCACAGACTTTCTAGCTTCCAACACTGAACTTTGGGCTTCCCAGTGCAGATTCATGAAACAGACCTGCATAAACATTGTGGTGGGCTCTAGGTCTTCTGCTAGACTCATGAAGGATATTGCCATGGGATCCAGGCCCTCAGCTGGATTCTTTGGTCTTTAGCGTGTGGACAGATTTCCTGCAGTCTCTTGTATATGCTTCTTTGGGTGACTATTATAAATAATCTTATAAAATATGTGTCCTGTAATATATTATTTCCCCTTGCAAAAACCCCAAACTGCAATAGTTTTTTATTTAGCAATGTCCACTTCGAGTAAGAGAGGCTATCACCTATCTCAGGACCTCCCAAATATTCCCTTTACATATTAAAATGATGTGTAAAGACACTCTTTGTCTGCACTGTTACTCTTTGACCTCTGGAGCAATGACTTAATCCTTTTTGAGTCATAGTCCTGTTCGAGAATCTTGATGAGAGGTTTATAGACCTTACTGGCAGACAAGTGATAGTTTTCAGCTTCCTTGTGTGTTTTCTGCAGTCTGTGAAGCCTCTTGCCTGTAGCGCTCCCAGGCTCCACATTCTCTTAGGTCTCTTGCTGTAGAATCTGCAGCTCTAGGTCCATTTCCTCCTTATCATGTTGAGTGGTCAGTTGGTTTGGGATTGATTTCTGACTACCCCAGACCTCACTGTGTCTTCCAACACCATAAGTGGCTCTTTTGGAGGCAGAAATTAACTTTGAAGAAAGTCACAGTAAGTTTGCTTTGGTATGTTAAGCCTGAGCCACCTTCAGCATTGCTTTTACTCTTTCTGGATTAACCAATGATATCAATGAGAAAAACATGAAAAAGTGGGAATTCCATTTGGTTGTATAGGGTACCACTCAGCCCAAGGGACACGGAAGCTGTGTCTGGGAGGGACAGAAAGAAAAACTGGATATTTTACTGCAAAGAGATCAGTGAACCAAGCTCATCGCTTCCAACTGCAAGCTAGCAATTTTTTTATTGTCCTTATTTCATCCATTTTCTTTATTTCATCTATTTACTCCAGTGGGTCTCAAGCAAAAGACCTTTTCTGCTTAAATTATATATGACTTTTGAGAAGGAATAGTTAAGAAAGTTGAGTCAGGGGAATTAACACTGAAATGTTTTTTATAAGCTTTAACAATGTTAAGACTCAGGCATAAAGTGATAATTTTAAGTGCATTCAAAGTTTTATGAGGAGAAAATGAATTAGGCACTAAAAGGAGAGTGCAGGAATTGCCGTTCTGTGTTGTAGCTCTCACAGCTCATACATTGCCTAGAGTGATGACCTGCAACTTTGGAGTTTAAGAACAATGCAAAGCCTCATACAGAAGGTTGAGGTAGTTGCTGATCTGTCAGAGTTAGGATTAGCCAGGGGGTCTGGGGAATGCATGCAGTCCCATTTCATCAGCGTGAGAAGGTGAATCTCTGTCATTGCTTCTGGAGGGCTGAGTCAGATGAAGGTCTTTGGTTTTTCTCTTGGTTGTATACTGCCAGAGTTTCTAGGACCGCTGGTCCTAGAAAGGAAAGCGAAGTTGGAGCAGACTGCAAGCTATATCTGTCTAGGGTCCATGCTGCTCTCTTGCCGCTCTTGAGGGCTTTTAAAACTCTTTGCTGATTTGTACCTCTCTGGGTCTCTGGAACTGTCTACTCTTCTCTGTCTTGGTGGACTCCTTCATCCTGCCTTACTGTCTTCCTAACTATATAATCTGCCAGGCCTTTTCTGCTCAGGAGTTTCATTCTCTACTCATTCTAAACAAAGCACTGTGACAATGGATCCCAGACCCTTCGTTCTTCAGTGATTAAGGCTTGTGGAAAATTTAGCCAAATGAAATCGTTAACTTTTATCAAAAGTTTACTACATGCTGGGCAGTGTCCTAAAATGCTTTACTTTTGTCAACTCACTTGACTCTTATGACCATACAAGATGGATATTTTTATTCTCATTTAATAACTGTCTTAAGACCATAGGGGTACTGGGGGCAGAGATGAGATTCCAATTCAGGTAGTTTGGCTCCCAAAGGATGAATTCTTAACTATCTCACCATAAGGTCTTTCTAGATAAAAAGTCAGGTGATAAAATGAGAAAGCCAGTGCAGCAGATTGAATCATTCAATATTCATTATATTTGTGTTATGTTCCAGGCTCTTATGCATACAATGACAGTTCTTAAGTTGTATCAGATAACAGTTTTATATTCTCTGAGTTCACAGTTTAGTAAATTATAAAACAAAGGAGAGTGTGATCGACACTAGATGAAAAATGCATTTTGATTTGCTAAGTGAGCACCAAGGAAAGAGGAAGTGGTCTCAGGACAGAGGATCAGCAGACACTTCTTGGTTGAGCCAAGAAGTATTTGGGTAAGAGGAAAGAGGGGAAAATGAAGTCCCAGGAAAGGGAATAACACAAAAACTCAAGATCACAGTCTATTGAGGGAGCAGTAAATAAATTTGTATAAGACCCAAAACAAGAGGAAAAAGGAGAGCTGAGAGGTTAAGGGCATAATTTCAAAGACCTTCTATGCCGCATGAAGGAGTTTGCACAGGTAGGAAGGTTATATGTGTTAGAGATTTGGAATGAGCTGTAAAGGATTGACAGGGCAATGGGGTACAATATAAATTGTAGCTTGGCAAAATCGAATGAAAGACTGGGTGATACAGTCTCTTAGTTATAAGAATTATTGGACATTGGCCAAGGGCATGATGAACTTGAGAGCCATTGTAGAAGCAAGGACCAAAGTCCTACTGATTGATTAAATGTGAAAGATGAGAGCAAGTGAGTTATTGGAGAAAGTGTGGGCCAAAGTGCCCAGGACCTCAGTCTTGGGTAAGTAGCTTTTCCTTTCATCTGCTTTCCTAGCGTATTTCCCTTGAAAACATGCAGTGTAAGGCCTCCAATGCTTCTACTCTTCTCTCTGAGATCCACAACACCTCCTGAATGAGGGGAATGAAGTGATGCTTGACTCTGAGATATCATCCAAGCAAATCCTACGTGGTGTGTAATTGGTGCTAACAAACACCTGTATCACTCGTAGTGAACCCTGAAGCTCTGTTTAAAATGTCTATTAGCTCTTAAAACTCACTATTCTCCAAAGAGCCAGGGCAACCCCCCAAACTAGCCTTGAAAACTACAGTTGAATCCAAAAACGCTCAAGCCAAAGACAACATGTTGGGTTTGTTTCTCATTTAGATCTTTCATTTTCCCCTGGGACCTCAAGAAGGGAACTAAAAGGCAAAGCGGTGTTTTGAGAAGGGCTGTGGGAACAGCCATCTTAGTGGATTTGCTCTCACAAATTCTAAGAGGTCACTTTTTCTTGGATTTAAGTTGTTGTTGCTTAGGTTAAGCTGTTATCTCTAAATTTGTCTGGCATGATTCAGGTTATGACCAACAATGTGCTCATCCTGATTTTTGCCACTGATGCCTAATCTTGTGATCAGGTGTCCATTACTCCAGAGGAAAGGGCATAAACGAAATTTTGGCATAGGTGGAGCAGAATCCTTCACCCCAGGGCTGGAATCAAGGTGAGCTGAGCTCTGGTATCATTAGAACATGGCATGGGTGATGGCAGAGTTCAGAGGGACAAGTTTGACAGAAGTGATTTGCACTGGACCTCGGCTCCAGAACCCAGAAATTCTTCCCTCTTGACTGAGTATACCGGAAAGCAACTTGTTCCCAACTTGGGGGAGGCTTTCCTTTTGCTTTTTGAATATTGTGTGAAAATTCAGCTTAGCTAATGGGGGATTTTGGAAGAAGTTGCTTCAAATACTTTCATATGGCTCAAAAAGAAGGAAATGTAATTCTTTAGAAAATGTAAATCTTTTGAAGTTTTAAAAAGTCATTTTACATGACTTATCCTATGATTTATCCAGAGCTGCTACAGGTTCCAGAGGTAAGCATCCTCTGGGGTTTGCGATGGCTATATAATAAATTTGGCTGAGGATAATGTAAGAGACCACATATCAAAAAGCAAAGTCCTTATCTCCCACCAAATCATGTTTTAAAATGAATTCCTAGAAAGAAGACTGGTTATATTCATGGCAGTGAGGCTGTGGCTTATTCACCAATAAATTGCAGCCGGGAGAGATTTCTTAGCCTCTACTTGAAAAGGAAGGCCGAGAAAGGAAACCCTGGATGCAGCCAACAGAGATTCCCAAATGGCTACTATAACTATCTGAGTGCTGCCCTGTGAGCTCTTTTGATACCAGACTGAATGCTCTTGTAATAGTTCCACTCACTGTACTGCATCCTGTTCAGTGTGGACTTCAATTCCTCACTCAGGCCAGCGCTTTGGTTCTTCTACAGTTTCATTCTTCTCTTCTCCAGACATATTTCCCTATCTAACTTCCCATCTCAAGTCAGGGTGAGGTACTACCAGTAGTAGGGTTTTTCATCATTAGCTTTTGTATCACTTTTCTATTGCTGCTGTAACAAAGAAGCAGAGAAATGCAATGTCTTGCACAGTTGCAAAACTGCAAAGTTGAAGGAGCTGCCCCATGGACTGCCCGCACTTCAGACCTTGGCTGTGAGCTCAGGAGTTCCTGAATCACCTTCTCTTTAGACTAACCAGCTGCAGGATCTCCATGACTACTCAAGTTTGCCACTCAGAACCCATTGAAAGCCATCACACTTATTGTGAGCTACAGGGAAAGACGCAGACTAACATTAATGAAGAAAAGAAACTAGGGGACAACCCAAGAAAGAGGGGTTCAAACACAAAGCTTCTGTTGTCTCCTCTCAGTGTAGTTATGAGTGGTGTCACTTCCTCAAAGCAACTATGTGTGAAATATGCACAATGTTTTGTCAACCATGGAAACTCACCCAAGCTTTGGTGTTCAGAATTTTATCAGGGTTCACCATATCCTGCACTATAGCTGACCTTTCATCTCCAGTTCCTGTAGATGTCAAAACTGATGAAGCATTGGCCAAAGTCCTCACTATAAATCTCATTATTAGGTTGTCTGGAGGTTCCTCCTTCCCAGGTAAACCAAGGCAGAGTGTAGAAACCTAGAGAACACCACTTAAAATGAAGGACAAAGACCATATTTCCTTTTGGAGGAGACCAAATTCTTTACAGTTCTTAAATAATACAGATTTTATTATCTTAGAGTCGAGATATCAGTGGGTTAAAATCGAGGCATAGGTAAGGCTGTGTTCTCTGGAGGCTCTAGGGGATAGACTGTTTCCTTTTCACTCTGTTAGTAGAATTCAGTTCCTATGGTACAAGGCTAAATCTCCGTTTTCCTGCTGGCTGTCATCTAGGGCTATTCCCAGTTTGTAGAGGCTATTGGAATTTAACTGCCTCTTCCATCTTCAAAATCAGAAATGGCAGGCTGAGCCTATAATGCTTTGAATTGATTCTTCTCTCATCTTTATGATACAGCTTGGAAGTCTTCAATTTTAAGGACCAGATGATTAAACTGACCCCACCTAGATAATCCAGGATAAGGTCCCACCTCTGCCTTCTTAATTTAATTGCTTCTTCATAGAACTTTGGGCTCTACATGGTAACATATTCACAGGTTCTGGAGCTTAAGGCATGGCCAGCTTTTGGGAGCAATATTTTGCCTATGACAGAAACCAAATATATGAATTATAAAATGAAGTTTTATTGCCTTAATTCAAATGAAATCATGATATAGGGACTTCTAAACTTTAACAGGAGCCAGAAGGAGGAATAATTCTAGGCAGGAGAGTTTTCATTGTCCATCAAATCTTGTATGTATGAAGTTTCCAATTCTAAAATAGAAGGAGCTGTTCGGAACGGCTTTACTTTACTCTCTGCCTCAACTTTTGTGTATTTGGTTTCATAACTGACAAACTTTTTTAACAAGTCGAAGTATGCTAAGCGCATTTGTTTCATTTTTCCACTGAATCACTTAACACTGGGAAAAAACCCCTCAGATTTTCACTTCACAGATCAGAAAACTGGATTTTAAAAGTATGTAGTGCACTGCCAAGGTCACACAATAAGTAAATGGGATCTCAGGGGTTTGAACATAACTTTTGCTGAGTCTAAGAAGCTTCAAACTGCAAAATACCATCTCTCCAATTCAATATCTACATTTTACAGCTCTATCTGTAATTTATATCTACAATGTTGACCTCTATATCCTTTTATATATAAAATTCTACTTTAAAAAATCAATTTTTGAGTGCCTAGAAACAGAAAACATTCAACTTGTTCATCTGAGAAAATAGCAAGTATATTTTAGGTGTATATCCTGATTTCATAGACTATTGTCTGATGCTATTTTTATTATGACAATAATATCATACATTTAAGCCAATTTAAATAGAATATAATAGCACAGAACTTATTATATTTTACACAAGTTAAAATATTAATGTATAATAATCAATTATATTAGTCCTTAAAATATCAACCCAAGTGACTCAGTGTATCTGTACAACCTTCAGTTGACTTATCCATAATAGGAAGGAAGGTATCTTAATTTTTTCTTGTTGTTTTCTTTGCAACAAGGCCTGGAACTCACAAGTCATGTGTCTGACTAATTTTTATTGTTTTACAGTCATAACTCATATCTATTCTCTTGTTTCCTTTCATTCAAGGTAATGTCTAGCAAAACTGAGGCAATTACTTGCCTCAATCATTTGTAGTAGATAGACCACCCATTTATATTATAGAAATTTTTTATTTCAACCCTTTCCACCTGGTAGAGCTTTAGACAGCTAGATTTCCCAGTCTACTGACAAATAGCTTGGCATTCGCATTCTTCATTCTCCTACAAACACTAATGTTGACTAAGAAACAGTCAAAATGCTTGAATGTATGCTTCTGTACCAGGCATCTTCACCCTGTGTTTCTCATTTCTCTTAACCTTCTAAGTCCCTTCCTTATCTGAACTTGCTGATCCCCAGACCATTTTCACCAGTTGGAAAGTGATATTTTATCTCTTTAATCAAGTTCATAGTAGATATTAATTCCTAAAGCCTTCCTATTTATGAAAAATAGAAAATCAGCCAATGTTCCCCACCAGGGATAGCAGAAAACTGAGCAATTCTCCAAACAAGATGTTTCTTAGATGAAAGATACCTGCCCCACCTAACAGTGTCTTTGGAAAAGTACTATCTCTTGATAGAACCTCCTGGTAAAAAGTTTTAAACCTGTATTTTTTTCCTAAAGCTTGGAGGAATTGCTCTAAACACTATGGGTTATAGGAAGGCTATCCACAGGGAACAGTTTCTTTGACAAATAAGCTTCATTGTGTCAGCATCATTGGCTTGGGAGATGCCTGAGGAATTGATGGAGCACACTTCTGGATGTGCCTTTGAGGGTCATGGAAACATGGCCTTAGGTACTATATCTAGTCCCTCACTCCTCAGGTATTATATTTCTGACTTGGAGCCAGCTAACCACGAACTGCATCTCCTGAAACCATGAGGCAAGTTAAACTTGTCTTCCTTTAAATTGTGGGTACCGTGTGATATATCCCACTGACAGGAAGCAACTGTTATACATTTCGTGACCCCCTAGTAGATTTTAGAAACCACATGGTAGTTTTGAATCCTATACACATTTTTTCCTATATATACATACCTGTGATTAAAGCTTAATTTATAAATTATATACTGTAGGAGATTACCAACTATAATTTATGATAGATCTTAACAACTTCATACAATTTTCTTTTTTTATTAAGTAAAGAAGTTTCATTTTTTAACTTTAAGGAAATACTTTACAGTTCTGTTTGGCATAGCCTGGGTCATTATTAACTAAAATGATTATTTGGAACCTAACCTTGCAACAGTGTGACTGTCAGTCTGATAACTAAGATGCTTTTTAAGTAAACAATGAAGGCAGCTTTATGCACTAGACATACTTGACAAAATGAGGATTTATATCGTAGGTGGAGGTGGGTTAGCATAGAGATTTTGTTGCTTACTCAGAATAGTGTGCAATTTAAAATACATGAATTATTTAGTTCTGGAATTTTTTTATCTAATATTGTGGGGCCATGGTTGACTATGGGGGAGGGGTTGAAATGAAGAAAATGGAAACTATGTGTAAGTAGGCACCATTGCGTTATTTTAGTTCTTACTTTGAGTGCTTTTTGAAATATGGACTCCCTAGCTAGGATGACTATTTATTTATTTGTGTAGCCAATACTATATACGTGTGTGGTACTAGTCACAGTTCTAAGCATTAGGATTTTATCAAATAACGCCCAGTCCCTACCTACACCAAACTTATTCTCAAATGGGAAAGCATATACAATAAATATGTAAAATCCAAAGCACAGAACGAAATCTAGCTTTGACATCTTTCTCTTTCATCTTTTCTACCTCTTAATGTCCTCCAAATTGCAACCTCTTTGTACATATTTTGACAGGCTTATTACAGTTCTCTAGTTTTTCTCACTTCAGTGATTAAAATAAACTGAAGTGATTACGTTCAGCTCCAGCCTGGCCTTTTTTCAGTTCAGTGGTTTTCAAGCTGTCTGTGCATAAAATTCACCTGTAGTACATACAAAAATTTCGGATCTACAGTCACCACCTCAAACTGACTCAAGTGGAGACTCTGAAAGTTAACATCAGTGTTTTTAACTGAGCACTGGCAGTGACTTTCCTGTAACTTCTGAAGGTCCACATCTGGGAGATTCTGCTTCATCACTGGCAGGGTAATCTTTATCAGAGGCAAATGTTAGCCATCATTACTTCCTATACAATTCTTCATGTCTTTGTTTCTTTTTTCTTTCCTTTTCAACAAACTATCTCCTGCTTTAACTTTGTCTGTTTTTTTTTACCCTTGTTTTGTTTTCAGTGTATTCTCTGCTCTGTTCTCTTATGCTTCAAACCACTATTGTCAAGCTTTGCTGCATATGGGAATCACCTAAGGGAGCTTTGAAATTATTAATGTCTGGGTCCTAACCCAGACGTTCTTATTTAATTGATAAGGGATACTGGCCAGACGCTGGGAGTTTTGTGGCTCCCTAGGTGATGCTGATGTGCCTCACTATGTGTGAATCACATCTCTCTATGTCTGTGGTTTTTCTAGTTGTGTGCATTTCGAGTCACCTGTGAGTTAAGAAAGACTCCAGACTCTTACACCTTATGCCTAGAAAGGTGATGGTATGAGTCTGACGTTATGCTTTGGGAATTTGAAATATTCAAAGGTCTCCTGGTGATTCTAACTTGCTAAAGAGCATGGGACTTACTGGTGTATACCATGATGCCATGTTGGAGTCTTCTCATTCCCTCAGTGACTTATATTCCCTTTTTTTTTTTTTCCTGGTATCGGGAATTGAACTCATGACTTGCGCTTGCCAGGCAGGCACTGTGCCGCTGAGCTAAATCCCCAGCCCCAGTGACTTATATTCCTTTAGCAATCCATCATTTTACTTAAATTGCATATTTTCTGTCAAGATGACTGCTCATATTTTTAAACATGACTTTGCTTCACCAGTCACATTTAAGTGGACTAAGTAGACATCTGACTTGGAAAGCAGATATGAAATCTAAATACTCAAGACTGGAGTTGGTGCCACAGCAAACCAGTAAGTTGCGTGGGTAAAATTTATCAGGCACCAGAGGAACCAAACTTGCTAAGAGAATCTAGGCAGCAAAGCAGGTGTGCACACAACAGATGTAGCCCTTGGGAACCAAGTGAGTGGTAGAGGGTAGATGATAAAGCACTTAATTTCCCAGGAGTTTCTGCTTCTTGTAAGTAAGGGATTAGCAAAAAAGAGTAACATCCATTCTTTTTTTTCATTCCATCCTTTTTTTATTTTAAAGAGAGTAGTAATTGAGAAACAAATAAACAAACAAAAAATAGAACAGTAGCAGCAAACCAGTATCACAAACATAAACAAATCAAAGCCAGAACATTCAAAATAATACAGAGTTTCCTGACAAAATAATACGAATTAACAGTGGTTGTTTACATTACATATCGCTATTCTCAACTATGTTGCTCAGATTACTAGATATAAGAATGGAAGATTGGTCAAACCATTAAAGAGAATAAGAAAATAATTATTAGATAAAACATTAGAGCTAATACAGTTTCACTAGACAAGACAGTAGCAGTTCACCATAGTAACTCCATTGCACATTGTTAAATGTTCAACGTCATTAGTCATTTGAGAAATGCAAATTGAAACAACACAGCTTCCATCTCACCCCAGAAAGAATGGCTATCATCAATAAACCAACCAGTAACAAATGCTGGAGAGGCTATGAAGAGAAAGGAACCCTACTCTAATGTTGTTGGGAGTGTAGATTTGTGATACCACTGTGGAAATCAGTTTGGAGATTCCTCACAAAACTAGGATTGGAAGTCCCATTTAACCGAGCTATTCCCCTTCTGGATATTTTTCCAGAAGAATTAAAAACGTCATACCTCAGCAATACATGTGCACCCATATTTATAGCAGCACAATTTGTTATAGCTAAATCTTGGAAACAACCCAGATGCCCATCCACTGAGGAATGGATAAAAAAGATGTGGTATTTTTATACAATGGAGTATTACTCAGCTATAAAAAAGATAAACTCGAGTTTTTTTGTAGGTAAATGGATGCAATTAGAGAATACACTCATAAGTGAAATAAATCAGACCCATATGTGTAAACATCATATTGTCTCCTTGGCGTAGGAACCTGAAAGACTAGGTAAAAATCCATTCTTTTCCATCTCTAACCCCAAAATTAAGACATTTATAAAGGGGTTTTCATTTCATTGGTTTCTGCTTTTATTTTTATTATACCCCTCTATCTGCTGGGTTTTATGTTTTTCTTTTTGTCCTAGGTTCTTGAGGTAGGAGATTAGATTATTCATTTGAGATCTACTTCCAAAGTTTTTATTTAGTGCTATAAATTTCCACCTCAATACTGCTTTAGCTGTTTTCAGTGAATTGTAATATGCTGTATTTTCCTTTTCTTTTAGTTGAATACATTTTCTCGCTTTTTAAAAGCCTCTCATTTAGTTATTTAGTTAACAAATATGAAGTTTTTTTGCTATTTTCTAATTTGATTCAATGTAGTCAGAAAATGCACTCCATTTGATTTAAATTCTTTAACTTTTAAAGGTTATTTTGTGGCCCAGGATGTGGTCTGTCTTGTTATACATTGAGGACGCTTGAAAACAATGTATATTCTTCTCTTGTTGGGTAGAGTATTAAACAAATGTCAATTAGCTACTTTATCATATTGTGAATTTATTCCACGTCTTTAAAGATTTCCATATAGTTGTATAATTGTTCTACCTACTGTTGACAGAGTGTTATTTCAACTATAACTGAATTCGTCTGTTCTTTTAGTTCTATTTACATTTGCTTTACACATTTTGCAACTTATTTGGTGCATATATGTTTAAGGTTGCTGTTTCGTTGGTGCACTAACCTTTTTATCAACATTATATGTCTCTCTTTCCCTGGAAATTTTTGTCACTAGAAATCTACTTTATCTGATATTAATATAATCATTCTTGGGTTACTTTGATTTTTCACATCATGATAGATCGGTTGATAGAAATTTAGGTTGTTTCTAGTTTTTGCCTGTCATGAAAAATGCTGTGAGCACTTGTGTCTAACTTCTTGCATGGATATGTATTTTGAATTTTCTTAAGGATGGACCTAGGACTAAAACTGCCAGGTTGTATAATAACTCTGTGCTTAACTATTGGAGGGTGAACCTCCAAAAAGGTTATATAAATAGATTTTCTATAAAAGGTGTATTATTTTACAACATCCTTTGACAGCAAAACATGAAGGCCCAAACTTCTTCAAATTATTGTCCATATTTGG
>NW_004955424.1:3171024-3233049 GCF_000276665.1 Chinchilla lanigera
TCTTTTCTCCTTTCCCCCATCCTAGTTGTTCTTTCCTTTTGAGCAGTTTCTTTTCCTTTCACAAAATCTATTGTACTTTTCAGATTTTATTTACTCTTTCAGTTTCTTACACTATGGAGACAATATGTTTACACATGTGAGTGTGATTTATTTCACTTATGAGTATGTTTTTTAGTTGCATTCATTTACCTATAAAAAGCTTTGAGTTTATCTTTCTTTATAGTTGAGTAATACTCCATTGTATAAAAATACCACATCATTTTTATCCATTAGTCCATTGATGAGCATTTGGGTTGTTTCCAATATTTAGCTATTACAAACTGTGCTGCTACAAACGGGTTTATGTAGAGAGCTTTACAGGCAACAAGTTCCCTCAATTTTGGCTTTTAAGACAACATTTTTCTTTCATGTTTGAAGGAAATTTCAACCAGTGGGTCACTTCATAAACCCACAGGTCACATAACTAGGCAAGGGTAGCAGAGGCACGGGGTGCACAGGACTGCACAGGAATGAACACTAAAAGTGTCTGGTGTGAATACAGTCCTGAGAGTGAGAACATACTAAGTGAGACTTTGGCCAGTGAGAAAGCTGAGCTAGAGCTCAACATCACACAGCAAAATGTGGTGTGGAAACATGGAATCTTAGTTGTGACTCTCCACCCATCTGCCATATCTGGCAGATTCCAACACTACAAGTCTTAGAAAGAAGCTGCCCTCCCAGACACTTCCGTGTCGAGTCATTTTTTTTGGGGTGTGTTTCTCATTTTTGTTTTTTTGACACATTTTATTAATAAAATTGAGGAATAAGTACACACAGATGTTAATGAAACAGAGAGAACATATGAACAAATTATTCAAAAATTCTTGGACACGTTTAAAAGAACTAATTTAAAAATTTTTGATGTAGAAGAGGGTACTAAGGTGCAGACCAATGGCACAGGCATTTAATTTGGGGAACTAATACAGAAAACTTCCTAAGTTTCAGAAAAGAAATAGGCATCCAGGTGCAGGAGGCATTTAGAACCTTAAATAGGCATAACCAGAAAAGAAACTCCCCTCACACTATTATAGTTAAAGTGACAAGGTAAAGGAGAATGAAAGAATTTTGAAAGCTCTAAGGAAGAAAGGCCAGGTCCTTTACATAGGCAAACCCATCAGATTAACTTCAGGTTTCTCTGCAGAAACTCTAGTGTCTGGGAAGACATAGAATAATGTCTTTCAAGCCCTGAAAGAACATAACTGCAAATCAACATTATTATACCCAGTAAAGTTATCTTTCAAAATTGAAGGTGAAATAAAAAGAACTACAATAAACACCAACTAAAGAAATTCATTACCACTAATCCATTACTGCAGAAGATGCTTAAAGGAATCCTACACACATAAGGGGAAGATTAGATTAGAGCAAGATTAACAACTAGGATAGCATCAAGTATTAGAAATACAAGAAAGTGACACAAGTTAGTAAATAGTTTTCTATGTCTGTGGCCTTAATTCTTCAAAAAAAATGTACAGGCTGGCAGACTGAATTAAAACCAAAACGTAACTCTTCGTTACTTACAAGAAACACCCCTCCTTAGCAAAGATATGCACAGATTGAAAGTGAAAAATCAAAAACAATATTAGTGAAAACACAATTTGAAAATAAAGAGGAGTGGCTATACTCATATCTGATAAAGCAGATTTCAAATAAAATTAGATGAGACACAGAAGACCCTAAATATCTGTAAATGTATATTCCACCAAGAATATATAATAGAAAGCCTTTGACAAAATTCAATATCACTTCATTTTGAAACCCCTGAAGAGATTAGGTGTTGAAGGATCATTTTTCTTTATAGTAAAGGTCATATATGACAAACACATTGCCAACATTATTCTGAATGGAGAAAAACTGAAAACATTTCCTTTCAAATCAGGAATAAGAAAAGATGTCCATTCTCACTATTCTTACTCTCTATGATTTTCAAACTTTAGTGACTGCAATTAGGCAAGAGTGAAAAGAAAAGGTACAAAGAGGGTAAAAGAAGTCAAATTATCCTTGTTTACAGATGATATGATTCTATACTTAGAAGACCCTAAATACTCTACTAGAAAACTTTTAGGGCTGATAAATAAATTCAGCAATGTAGCAGAAAGGAAATTCAAAGTTAAACAATCAGTAGGTTTATTAGACACCAATAATACAGTTTCTGAAAAAGAAATCAGGAAAACAATTCAATTCACAAAGCTTCAAATAAAATAAAATACCTATGCACTGACCTAATCAAGGAGGTGGAATGTCTCTATAATGAAAATTTCAGAACACTGAGGAAAGAAATTGAAGAAAGCACCAGAAGATAAAAAGATCTACCATGTTTATGGTTTGGCAGAATTATTCTTGTCAAAATGATCTTCAGACCAAAAGTGAATTACAGTTCAATGCAGTTTCCATGAAAATAACAATGACATTCTTCACAGAAACAAAGAAAGAAAGAAATCAAAATTAAAATTCATGTGGAAATATAAAAGATCAAGAAGAATGAAAGATTGCTCAAACCATTATAGGGAATAAGAAAATAATTCTTCGATAAAACAGTAGAGATGATACAGAGTTTCACTAGACAAGATGGTAGGAGTTCACCATTGTAATTCACTTGCATATTGCTACCTTCAGATCAGTTGCCTAGATTACCAGAAACAAGCATGCACAATTGATCAGAACATAAAAAATTGTACTCATTAACTGCTCATTCAATACACCATCAGACATCAGCAATAGAGTTATCACAGCTATTCATATATATATATTTATATTTTCTTTCCTTCTTTTTTCTTTCCCTCATCCCAGTTGTTCCTTTGAGCAATTTCTTTCCCTTTCCTACCATCCACTGTATGTTTTGAGTTTTACCTAGTCTTTCTGTTTCCTACACCAAGGAGACAATATGATGTTTACCCATCTGGGTCTGATTTATTTCACTTAGGAGTATGGTCTCTAGTTGCACCCACTTACCTACAAAAGCTTCTGGTAATCTGAGCAATGTAGTTGAGGATAACAATATGTTATGTAACAACCACTGTTGATTTGTATTATTTCCTCTTGAGACTCTGTATCACTTTGAATGTTCTTGCTTTGATTTGTTTATGTTTGTGATGCTAGTATGCTGCTACTGTTCTATTATTTCTTTGTTTTTCATTTACTACTTTCTTTAAAAAAAAATCAAGAGGAGCCAAAGCAATCCTAAGCAAAAAAGCAAAGCCAAAGGCATCAAAATACCAATTTCAAGGTATACTACAATTCCATAGTAACAAAAGCAGCATTGTATTAGCACAACAATAGACAAATAGACCAATGCAACAAAATAAAGAACACAGAAAAAAACTTATGCCAACTACAGCCATCTGATTCTGGACAAAGGAGCCAAAAATTAATGTCTCAAAAAGACAGCCTCTTTAATAAATGGTGCTGGTAAAGCTAAATATCCACTTGTAGAAGATTAAACCTAAATTCCAATCTCTCCAACGTACAAAATTCAGTTTGAAATGGATCAAAGACCTAAGTGCATGATCTGAAACTTTGAAACTCCTAATTCATTGTTTCTACTAAGAATCTTTCTTTTTTTTTTTTTTGTAAAAGCTCTTTGAATTGTTTGCCACCAGTTCATTTTTAGAGTTTCAAAGCAATTAATTTTGATAATTTTGCTGATATTCTTATTGCTCTAAAAAGGGGAGAATTATGATGTCTTTACACCCCACTTCACTGGATTCACTCTATGTGTGGTGCTTTTGTATATTTTCATAGCTTTTTAAGTGACTGCTGTATGCATTTCACTGTACAGTGCATACAAGGGTCATCACAGTCTAGTAATGACATATTACCAACTTTAGTGATGTGTAGAACTCTCACTTCCATTTATATTTGTCTTCTCCTGCTTATATTGTGACTTAATATTTCCTGTACATACATTTAGAACCATGTTGACCAATCTTATAGCTTTTGTTTAAACTGTCAAGCATCCTTTACGAAGCACAACAAGAGGAGATAAACTCACGGTTTTATGTATCATATTCTTGTCTTCTCAGTGTTCTGAAGTCCTTTTCACCCTTTTCTTTCTTTTGGGGGGACTTCTAGTAGCCACTCTTTTAGATTTATTGACAAATTCTCTCATTCTTTTGTCTGAGAATGTCTTGGATTTTTGCTTCATTCTTGAGAAATATTCCCCTGGCTATTGGTTTCTATGTTGACTTTTCTTTTCTATCAGCACCTGGAAACTATTAGTATATCACTTCTTGCTCTCATGGTTTCAGTTTTTTTTCTGTTAGTATATTTTGCACCATTCTTTTTATTCTTTTAGGGATTTTGATGAGAGTAATGTTAGGTCTTTTATTAGAATTTCACATGGGGCTGGGGATTTAGCTCAGTGGCACAGTGCCTGCCTGGCAAGCACAAGGTCGTGAGTTCGATTCCCGGTACTAGAAACACACACACACACACACACACACACACACACACCCACACAGAATTCCACAGATCTCTAAGGCTTGGTTTGATTTTTTTCTAGTTGATTTTTTTTCTACAGTGTGTAGAGGGAATTTTGTTTCTCCATATTTACAATCAATGATTCTTTCTGGTGTCTTTTCCAATTGGCTATTAGATGCATCTACTGAACTTTTGCTTACTATATTTTTCAGTTCTGAAATTTTTATGTTTATCTTCATTATATCTTTCTTATCTATCCTAAAGCATTTTTTTACTTTGTTGGTGTTTTCTGTTTTCCCACTTGATTTAAGTGTTTATATTTCATCACTGAAGCATTCTTTTGGTGGCTTTTAAAAATCTTTGCCATAATTCTAACATCCTGTCATTTTAAGCAGTATTGTAATCTGTTGTCTCTTTCATTTTGTTTGAAATCTTCTTACTTCTTAGTATGCAAAATCATTTTTATTGCAACCTGGAACTTCTGTGTTGTTTTGACTCTAGATTGTATTTCAACCTAATCTTTTAGCTGAATTTTTTGACACTATTCCAGCAGCACAAGAGTCTTGCAATGTTACTGTAAAGTAGCTATAAAAACCCAAGATTTTCTTCTTTGTCGACATGCAGATGGCCTTCTCACTAGTTTAGCGGATAGGGAGGAGTCTCTACATGGCCCTGGTCTCAACACACAATGGAATGGAGGTGACTGCATCATCACAGGGTAATCATAAAAATCTTCTCTTACCAGTAGGCCTTTTGTGGCGCCATCCCAGGAGAGGGAAGTGGTACTTCATCATTGCCAGGTGGGATGGAAGTGTAGGTTTCTTGCTTGATCTTTGGTGTAAACAGAAATTGTTGAGTTCAAACTCTTAAAATGATAAATCAGACATATGCTTAGATACAACATCGATTCTCTCATATGAGAAATCCAAACATAAATGAAGAGCAAAATAAAAAAATAGAAGAAAGGAAACAGTGAGATAGGTCTACTGCATATGGAAAGGAGACCAGGAGATAGAGGAGGGGGAAGGGGAAAGGGTAGTGGATATAAAGCAAGAGTTAAAGTATGTGTCTTGGTTATTTTTCTCTCATTGCTGAGACAAAATACCTGATGCCCAAAATGAAGGAAGGAAAGGTTTATTTAGCTCACAGTTTGTGGAGGTTTCAGTCCATGCTCAGCTGGCTCCAAGGCAGAGTGGCACATGGCAAAGGGTAACAGTTCATGGAGGCAGAAAACAGCAAAGCAATAACAGCAAAAGGGGAGGAGAGGTGGCAAGCAGCCTCTTTCCCTCCCTTACACTGGTGTGTAAACTACCTGCCCCAGGGCAGTGTAGCATTCACACTCATGAATCAATTAGAAACTCTAAAAGCCTGCCCCATGACTGCATGTGGCTTTGAGGGGACAGAACACCCAAACACAAACCGTAACAGTATGGCATGTACATGTACCAAACACTCACAATGACAGTAGAAGTATGTATTGCAAAATTAAAATAAAAAAGTGTTCACAGCAGTAAAACTGTCTGTAAGTTAAAAAGTTGAATTCTCCATTTTAGAAGAGATACTTGAACTCTGAGAAAACAAATTTAGTGGAAAATTAGGGAAAAATATACCTTGTGATTTTGCTCTGGAAAACTTGCTTTTCTTGTTAATCCATGCTTTTTCTTGTTTTGGACTAACCTATTTCCTTCATCATGTATTTTTTTTTCTTTAGCATTACTGCATTTAGGGGGAAAGTTATAGCAGAAACATTTTGATCCCTGTGAAATAAAATGCTTTCACAGTGTTTGTCTGCATGCTGTTTTCTTCCCATAATCTTATCCTTTAAAAGACAACTTTCTATGGGTGAGCACATCTCTAAAAATTATCTTATACCAATATCCCCAGGCCAGAAATCCCTGTTGTAAACATCTCATGGTACACTGTTCTTAAAGAAAAGAATTATTTTCATACAAAAGTTCAGACCTTTCCCACATATTGTCAAAGTGGCTAACTACTTTTTAAAAAAAGTTTCAACTCACTTTTTTGTGTGCTTGATGTCAATTAACTAGATGGATTGTTATTCTTTATGGAAATTGCCCATTTAGACCATAAGTGTAGATAATTTCTGACAAGAATTTATCTTCATTTTTATATACAGTTCTCACAGTGTTCAGAATTAAATTCAGGAGGCAGCAAGGAAGATTAAACACTGAGATGGTTCAGCATTTTAAGGGAAATGTCAGAAACTACTGTATTGATGTTCATATTCTGGGGAAAAAAATCTCACTACAGAAAATAGATTCAGATATAAAAGTTTTTAAAGGCTACAAAGCAAGTATATTGAAAAAATGGTTTATTTTGATGAGGAAACATGACAAAGCAAGAACTTGATACACTAATTTTTCTTTCAAAATCTTGAGGTTTACTCATGGTCATTATTGCACTTAATGTTTTAGATGTAGTATCTGTCTGATTATTGCAGGTAACATCCACTTTCAGGCTATTAACTAGCGAGAGTTATCCAGGATTTGGTTGTAAATAAACAATGATAGAGAAATGAAAAATTGCTACATTGCTGCTGGTCTTTGTGCTGTCCAGTTAAAATCTGACTTCATTCTTTTACACATATTTTCTGATCATTTTTTCTTCTGTGCTTTTCCAAAGCTATGATATTATTTATCCTCTAGCACAACTATGTATCTATCTGTATATCTATCTATCCATCTACCATCATCATCAATATCTATCTATCTATTATTTATTTATTATCTATCTGTCTATCCATCATCTATCTGATCATTTCATTTCAGATAAATTATTGGGTATGTAGAAAAGAGGGGGCTAAAAAGACCTATTTCTGAGAAGTTTTCACCTGTCCCCATTTTTGGTTCATGGCATTGTTCTCTGGAAGCAGCTTCCCCCATGAACCTATTTCCTCTGTCATACTAATTTGTTATACTTACTGTCTTTGTCTTGCCCTCTTTTACTTCCTAAGAGTCGTGCACATACACGCTTGCCTGAGTCACTTGCAGATCAAGTCTCTTTCTAAGATATATTGTAATATCATATGCCTAGGACAGTCATGTCGATGAAGAAATGGAGTATTTAATGTTAGTATTTTTGTGTAATGTGGAATAGTGTTCAGTGTTTCCTTAAACTTCCAATTGAACTATGTAAACCACAGTAGATCTATGATGTTGATGTATCTTCATGAATCTTACTTGACACCCCAAACACTCTCAGCTGTGGGTTCAGCTCATGTTTTAGCTGCTCTGTTTCTGCTCTTCAGATTACTATTTGGGTCTCATTTACTCAGATTTCCCTATAGTGTCATCACACTGGATAATTCTTCATTTCATGTGTCTCATTTGTCTCCCTATTTTCACGTGTTTTTACTTAATTCTTGGATATCATAAATTTGTCATTCACGTTAAATGAGTAAGGAGGTCATGCTACTGCACATAGCTTTGGCCACATTCCTCTGTGAGTGGAAATGAGTGGTCCAGCCCAGCTGAAATGGGGTCTGAGCTTCCCTGATACATATATATGTACAATTTTTTTGTTCCAAATATGAACCAGGTTGTGATTCTTATTTCTCCATAAGAACTGCATAAAAATCTACAAGCCCCAAGTCACTCTTTTCTCATATCTTTTTCTGTCTCCTCAGAGTCCTGTTCTGCATAATACTCAAGGATGCAATGGGTCACTCTTCTTTTTGGAATGTACCATGGGACTGGTTGTGGGGAGGGTGGAGTTAGGTCTGGCTTCATTAGGCATGAGCATCTCTGTTTTGCTTTCTACTGGGAGGAACATTATAACTACCAGCAGGGTTTACAAAGTGCTGCTGAACTGAAGTGGTCTTTGTCCTGTGTGCCTTAGCTGTTCTGTTTCAGAAATCAAAGCTCGTGTCACAAGTAAAGTTGATAATTTTTTTGTATGATCTTGCCTGGTGATATAGTAATCCTGGATCTTTTAATTCATCTCCATGTCATTGATTCTCACTTGTGATATTATATAGTCATTTGCTGATTTCCCTCTTGTCTGTCTCTTTCTAGGGCTATATAAGCCCCTGAGGAATTTGGCTACTTGGACAACTACTGCATTTTTAGTGCCTAGCACAATGGAGGGGCTCAGGAGATCTTTGTTCAATGAAAGGAAGGACATGACATACCCTGGAGAAGACACAGATGATCATAAGGCTCTTCACTTCCTTGACTGTGTGGCTGGGATACATAAGTATCTAACATTGCAAGTAAATCATTTAGGAAGTGAAGGTATAGTTTATGATGGAAGAGATTATGTTTTAGGTGCCCAAAAGATGTATTCAGGGAAATATCAACTAGAAATTTAGATTGGAAATTTGGAGCTAAAAGAAGAGTTTTTGCTGAAAGAAGGACAGGATTCAGGAGCATCTACGTAGAATTTGTAGCATCTGCATAGAATTTAGTGTGTACAAATTGCATAGCAGATTTTGCCGTATGAAGTGATCCATGGGATGAGGACTTAATCCTTGACTACACTAACTTGGATACCAGAGAAAGAAATATTTTTACAGTTTGGTGTAATTATAGCCCGAGCAAAGAAAATTAGGTAGAAGAACAGACACTGGATACTATTAAAGGGTGACTGAATGATTGAGAGCTCCAGAGATATTAAGATACTTATCTCCAGTGTGCATATTTTTATATTTTAAACTGGGATAAATCCCTAGGGTCATCTGTTTGTGATTCAGAAGATTGTAGTCATGAAAGAGAAAAGTTTTATCCATGTCTTTGAAGAGAGAATAGCTCTACCACAGTTCTTATAGAAGACCCCAGATTAATAACTGCAGATTAGTAACTTCACCCTTGTAGTGCTACAGGAGAGTAAGTTGTGCATGTGGGTGACCTGTGGCTCTTAGTGAATCACCCTGAAGGGGGAGAACAGGTTCTAGCTAACCAACATAGTTGTTGCTATACAGTAATAATACTTGCCCCTGACTCAAAAATCTCATGTTTGAATAGCCAAAGTAAATAAATACAGACACTAAAAGCACGCTGACCAACATTTCTAAGTCAAAGTGAGAAAAAAGAACCTGCAAAGATGACTGAGAACTAAGAGAAAGTGATACTTTGGAAGAACACTGAGACTTTAAACATTTGAAGGGCTCCCAGGTAGAAGATAGATTTCAGCTGAAGTGCTTTTATTGGAGGGTGGGGTTGTATAGCAATAGACAGCACACCCCAATTCGTTTCCTATGAGAACTGGGAATGCTCAAGATGCACGAGGTTCCTAAGGCTAATCTTACTGACATGGTTTGGTAAAAATGTATTCTTTCTATTTATCACGGTTATCTGTAAGTTTTAAAGTTCTCTGTGCCAGAGCACTCTTCTCCAACTCAGTGATGCAGTTCTCTGTAGGGTGCTTTTGCTTTGACTGTAGTTACCCCAGAGGATGTAACTCAAAGTTTTTTTCCAAAGTCATTTATGCTACCAGGAAAATATTGCAAGTATATTGCATAGGAAGAGCAAATGATTTCCTCTTACGTTATATTTTTTTAGTTCAAGAAAATAAAATTACACGGAGAAAAATAAATATATTAACCCATCCTTTAAGGGGGGCCCTCTAAGCACCTGAGAATTACATGAGAATATGGTGTTCTTCTGAGGAAATGGCTTATTTTGGGCATACTTTTTCTGAAGATTGAATGCTGATGTTATTTCACTATAGGACACAGCCATTTCTCAGCAAGGAGGCAATATGTGATAATGATGGCTTATATTTTAGAACTGCCTTTAACTTGTCACAAATGCTTTCACATATGTTTATAAAATTATAGAGAATTAAAGTGAGGAAGGATGCCAGACAAGGAACATTTTAATTCTTTCATTTTTCCAAATAAGGGCAGTGGAGGTTAGCAAGTAGTTATTTGCACAAGAACATTTAGTTGGCTGTGGGCAGAACTCAGATTATTCAGTTTCTGACAACTTATGATTATATCGTTTCTGCCTTACAACACTTTTCTGTGATAAATAGAGCAGGGCTTGTTTGGCTAGTGTTATAGTGAATAGATCAGGTTCTGGTATGGCACAACCTATGATAGGGTGGGTCATACATGCCCTGACAAGTCCATTGTATGAGTTGATAATGGATTTAATACATCTGTTATGATTTATTTTGAAATGTTTCCCCCCAGAACTCATGTGCTAAAGAATTGGCTACCAGTTGATAGGTTTAGGAAGTGACTGGGTTACAGGAGCTCTAATTTTATCGAGAGGATTAGTCCATTGAAGAGATCATAATTTGATGGCATTATTAAAAGGTGATAGAACCAAGAGGTAGGGCTCACTTGAGAGTGCATCATGGGTGTGTGACTTTGGGGACTATATCTGGACCCCAGCTCATTCCTTTCTGGCACTTTTCTTCTCTGTTTCCTAGCTACCAGGGGATGGGCAGTGTTCCTCCTGCATGTTTCCTTTTCCTTGTAATGTTTTTTCTGTCTTGCTTAAGGTTAAAAGTAATGGAGCTATCCACGAGCCAGAGCTTCTGAAACCATGTGACAAAAATAAACCCTTCCTCCTATACATTAATTCTTAGGTATTTGGTCCCAGCAAGAAAAGCTGATGAATACAGCACATAACTCACCCCGCACCATAGCTGCAAACAGTGCACTGAAGAAGCATCAGTTGTTTGGCCTTGTGATGTCCTTGTTGACTGGCAGTTGCAGTTTGCTGCTATTGTCCAGAATCCCAAGATGGTATCACACTTCATGTCATTAGCACAGAAAAGATCAAAATTCAGACTATGGTTTCTACAGAGATCATGTCACTCTTACATCATCATAAATTTTAAAAATAATAAGTTGAACCATTGTGCCTCAGGGGCTGTCTGTTTTTTGAGGTATTAAAGGAAGATGAAGAAAGTAATTTAAAATAGAATCCCAAGCACTATTAAAAGCCTTTATTACCTCAACAATTCCTCTTTGAGGCATATGTCTGAAAGAAAGGAAAACATACATTCAGGAACAGTTTGTACACAGATGTTAATACTGGCATGATTCATAATAGCCAGTGTAAGGGACTCAAATCTCTACCAATTAATAAGCAGGCAAAAATGTGATATTTTCATATAATGTAGTGTTATTCAGCAATAAAAGCAAGTGATTCAGCACGTGATCTTGTCAAAATAAATATGTCCAACATGGAATCAAGTGTGAGACACCAGACACAAAAGATCACATATTGTGTGTTTCCATTTATATTAAATAACTGGAATAGGCAAATCTACAGGATTGGAAAATTAGTAGTTGCCCAGAGATGTGGGGCAGATAGAATGGAGGTTGTCTACTAAATGGTATGATGTCACCTTATAGAGTGAGGAAAATATTCTAAAATTACTTGTGGTGATGATTGCACAACTGTATTTTGTGCCATTGAATTGGGTAAATTTTTTAAAGCATATGAATTATGTCTTAATAAAACTGTTACCAAAAAAAGTAACAATCGTCATCATGACCTTGGAGGCTAGGATGGTATTTAAAAGTGGCACAGCTCCCAAATGGGATTACATTCTGGAGCAATGAAGTATACTAACCGAGCAGCTTTATTATGATGAGAAGCAAGTAAGAGTTGTGATTTATTCCTAATGTGGCCAGATTTTCCTAGAGCAGTGTTTCATAAAACATAGTAAATTTCCCTTAAGGCACTCATGATGACTTTAAGGGGTTTTTAGAGTTGCAGTGATGCGAAATCAATTCATGCTTGTATTTTTCTTTGTGGTAAATACTAGAAAAAAATGTACAAATAATGAAATAATTTGTATGAGGATATGACATAATTATGAATATATTCCATGAATAATTGATTTTTGGGGAAATTCTAGCTCAGAGACATCTTCTGCTAGGGTTCCAATTATTTCTCAAGCTTGTCCAGCAATAGTGAACTCTTGGTTACCTAAAGGGGGAACTTGGAGTATGTGGTTAAATGGTTCAAAGTCACCTCTTCTTAAACTAGGAAGCATGTGGCTTAAAATGGCAAATCAACAGTAGCTGCATTTATATGAAGATCTACACCTCAAATTTGATTCAGTGACGTAGCGAGTGCATACTCCAAATTTGATTCAGTGATATTGTAAGAGGCATAAATGTTTTTGACTTCAAGGAATTTGCATTTGAATACTGGTCTGTGACATCTAAAAATTTCAGGAGCATCATTATATTTCTGAATTAGTACCTTATTTGTGTAATGGACAGAGCTGGGCTGTAAACAGCAGGTTGTAAAGATAAACTAAAATAATTCAAGTGACATATATCACGTGACATTGAGTAGACAATTAAAGGCTTCCTTCCTTCTACTGTAGGTTGTACAGTCACATTCCATGGAGCAGGGTGGTAAGCTAATTGGCTGTGTCATTCTGTCAGGAAGATGCATGTTAAGGTTCTTGTGGGTTAAAAGGTGACGTGCTCAGGTCTTTCTGTAACAAGTGCAGTTATGGATTCATCACACTCTAGGGTGATGAATTTGCAAGTTGCCTGGAAAAAAATTTCACTTTCTTTAAAAGTACTTTGCCATTTGAATCATTAGTCTGGACTCCTTGGTCTTTATGAAAAATTTTTGATTTTCATTGTCTGTTATTGCATCTTCTCTCCTTAAAGACCGATCATCAGAGAATCTTTTGGGATCTAGGATACTTTCTGCTGGAGGAAGCTGATTACCAGGAGCCTGGCAGTTAAGCACAGTGATAGTGCCGACATGGATAACAATTAAGTACTGCATATTTCAAAAGGTGGATCAAAAGGTGGAAGAAAGGATCCTGAATGCTCTCACTATGAGCGAATGATAGAGGTTTAAGGAAATAGATCTGTTCAACCTAGTATAAACATTATGCAATGTATACATATATTAAAATATCATCCCATAACCTATGGTAATGTATAATTTTCATGTTTTTATGTAGCAGTTTTAAAAGGTCAAAAGAAAAAATAAAAGAAATGGCATCCCTTTGAGGCTTATTGGCCCAATCACATGTGGTCCAAAGTTGGATCTTTCTTCAGTGTGCAGTGTGGATGGTAAACAGAGTTTGGGTTTTTGCATATTTGCATGTGCCTCATTATGGTAAGATTTATTGGTTTCAACACTTCTATAGTCATTTGTGTGTTTTTAGTCTTAGAGTTCTTTCTGATGATAAAAAAGGTAAAGAAATGGATGAAAGGAAGGAAAGATAAAAGGAAGGGAGGAAGGGAAGAAAAATGATTAGTATCTTTTTTATCAAAGAGTACTTTCCCTTCTCTCTCTCTCTCTCTCTCTCTCTCTCTCTCTCTCTCTCTCTCTCTTACTGGATTTTGGAGTTTGAAAATATGTTAAGTAATAATCTATATAGCTATGATGGGTAGAGATTATAAAAACCAGAAGGGAATAGTTATTGTCCTTAGGCATAACTACAACTCAGATAAGACAAAAAAACCATGTTTAACAAAAATTGAATTGTGGAGCAATGGTCAGGAACTGTGCATAAAAGCTAATAAAAATCTTACAAATATCAGTGGGAAGCCTGGACTGAGAGTGTCTTTTTTCTTTTATATCATCACATTACAGTGACATTTCTGTCAATACTATTTTTGCCTTGATAAATGACTTTTTTCTTCAGGCACTGGATATTATTTTACTAGCAAACTTGGGATATTCTCAGAAACCCTAGGATGGGGTCTGTGTTCTTATTGTCACTTTATAGATGAGGGAACAAAGTGTCATTGAGTTGAAGTAACATGTTCAAAGTCATAAAGCTCAAGAGGGAGAACTTGGACTCTTTTATTTATTTTAAAGAGAATAAAAAAGTAACAGAAGAACAACAACGTAGACATGGACACTGTTTTATCCAACTTCAGATATTTTTATTCCTTCCCATGTATTACCTCTTCCTCAGATCTTGAAAAGAGTGAAAAGGGTAGGTTGTTGGGGAGGGTATGTGTGAAGGGCATCCTACTGGCTTTTATAAATTTCAAGTAAACACTTAGTATGCTCTGAAGGGATAGACATTAGACTAACGGGCATATTTAGAGCACAGGGATGGGTTAAACACTGGTAGTTCTTGGAGACTTTGGGAATGCCATTAAAATGTCAGGTGTAAGAGAAAAAATAATATATCATCCTATGTACTTTATTCCTAACTAATCCTTTCTTTTGCTGTGTAGATCAGGCAGAAGAAATGGCTCCATTAATTTCCTTTTCCCTACTCTTATGAAAATTTCTAAAATCACAGAAGTATCAGTATTTCTGCGCATGCACAGATGGAAACCCACTCCTTCCATTTGCTAGTGGGAAAAGCCCTTATGAAATGCAGTGAGGAAAATGCTGATAGACTTCATTTCTTCCATGGTAAAGGAAATTATCTCATTTACTGTGAAGCCATCTGTGATTAGTGTGATTTTCAGGAAAATGCAGAGAATGCTTGACTTCTACTGTTCTGAAATGACTGTGAGATGGCTATTTAAAAATAAATGGTGATGAAACTATACACAGGCTGCTGTGTGAGTTCTGAGTGGTGGATGTTGGGATGCATAGTTCGTTCTTTCCCAGGCTAGCCTGGGAATAAGGTACTCTGGTTAAAGTTTGACTTAGGGGGAACACTATTTCCTTTCTAAACCCCTATCCTACCTCCTGAAAGTATTATTTCATACATCTGCTCAGAGTGGCTTATTTCCTTTGGTTTAATCCATACATCAAGAGTTGCCCTGCAATGCCAATTTGCAGGTTCAGTTTTTTTTTGGGGGGGCGTATGGAAGTCTAACTCAGGACCTGATGCTTGCCAGGCAGGTGTGCGCCACTGACCTATATCCCTAGCCCCAGGTTCAGTTTTATGGGACTAATAGTTGGGAAAAAATCTATTTCTCTAACCTCAAGTGGGTCAAGCACACCTCATGCTTTGTTCCTCAAAGTGAGGACTAGGGAACAAAACTCAGTACTAGCTGAGTACTATCTAATTTTGTCAACAATGCAGAATCTTGAGCTCTAGCTTAAACTGGTTGAATCAGAATATGCATTTTAACAAGACTGACCAGTAAATGATTTCTAAGAAGCTTTGCTCTTACCTTGTATGGGATAGGAAATCAAGGTCTACATTCCCCAAGTACGGTGCCTCAATACAGCATACCCTCTGCAATTGATTTTAGTGTTTGTTAAAATTTGAGGCAGGTTTGCTTAAACTCCTTTGGAAAACTCTGGGTTATATTCCATTAAATTAAACAGCTTATGTAAAAACCACTACTGCCACTACTATACGCTACCATGTGTGAATAAATATTACACAAAGGCCCACTTGAAATTCTTCTCACTTATTTTTCACCACAGTTCAAAGAAGAAAACAAAATAAATGTCTCATTTCAAGTATGAAGAAACAAAAATTCAGGTAACTAACATATGGGCCAGGCCACAAAGTTAGCCAAGTAGAGTTTAGATTGAAGCAAAAGCAATCTGGATGCAAAATCAAAAACAGTTTTGAGGCCCCATTGAAATTTCTAAGAACTTCTAGCATTTTATTTTAAGAATCTTTAAACCAGTGACTTAATGATTAAGGCGTCCCAAATGAACTTGACATGCAGCTCATTTTGAAGTTGTAGAACAGTTCTCTGGGGGTAGACTCCATGACATATGACGGACCTGAGTCCTTCTGTCACTGGCTCACAGGGGGTGATAAGCATAGGTAATGTGGCTGAATGGACAGTGGGCACTTTGTGTATAAGCTCGGGTACTCACAGGCCTGGGAATACTATGGAACTCACTACTGTGTCATTCATTTTGCTTTAGCACTGAAAACCCTTTTGTTTTGTTTAAGGCTTGTTTTTCAACACTTATTTAGGCATCCAATAAGCAGGAAACATTATCTTCACTTTGTGAACATAGTGGTGAGCCAAAGTGGGTTATTTTTATGCTCCATTTTTAAACAATTCAAATCTCCCTTCTTAGGCTTAAAAATTGGTATAAATTTGCTTTCTGCCTAGGGCTGAAAGTTTTGTTTGCTTCTCCAAGTTCACTTGCTACCCTTTTTCTCCCTACCTTGGGCTCCCATAGTCAGTTTATACAGATACCATGAATAGATTTTCCTTGCTCTCTGGACTATTATTGGGTTTGACCACCTGGGCAATAGGTGATCATAGTGATCATAGATGACTAGCAAGGTCAGGGTTCTAATCCACTTTATTCTCTCCCTACTGGTTACAAATTCAACAGTTTCTTTGCCAAATATCATAGCTCCAGTTGGGTGGCTTTTTCTTACTTCCATAGCAAGCCTTCTTTAAATTTAGAGGAAACAATTGATCCTTTCACCTAGCTTGTGTCACTGTCTCTTGTTGGTTCTCTTGGGCTTAATTAGCCCTTTTTAAAGTTTTCCTCGCTTCATCTTTGGCTATGCCATTTGCATCCTGCCTACATCTTGACTAATACACAAGTAGAACTATAATCAAACACAGTTAAATTAAGCTGTTATTTAAATTACTTACATTTGCTGCTTGTCTTCTTCCTGATATCTTCCATCATTTCCTAAATCTTCAAACATCTTCAGCATTCCAGAAAATGTGACACATATTCTCAAGAGCATTAGGAGTACTCCAGATGTAGACAGATGCTGTGAAGCTAATACGAACATTCACGCCTAAGAGAAATTAAGAGAGCAGAAAATAAAGTGTCAAGGTACAAATTTTTCTCTCATCAGAGAAGCACAGGAAAATCCTTGGGAACAACAGCAATAGGAATTGTAGAGGGTTAGGGACAAGGTAGAGACAGTGAGTCTTGGGGAAAGAGGACATTGTCAATAGGATGTTATGCAGAAACACAATAGAATGGAACTGTTTCATTGGAAAGTACCTCTCCTTAAGCAGGAGTGAAATGGTAGGAATATAAAATCTAAGGTGCATTTGTACTTGTGACAGATGTCAACTTCAAAGCATCTCTGTGTTCATACGGTGGGTGTCAGAACATGCAAGCCCTTCTGGAGAGCAAAGTGAATTAGATCATGTCAGACATGTGGATGGTTTCTGGGTTTGAAAAGATTAAGGGGACATGGTAAAAAAAAAGGAAGAGCTGTGAAGAAGGGGAAGGAATGAGCTAATGAAAGAAGAACATGAGGATATCTTTTTAACAGATACCATAGGCACAGAGAGAGGGGAGCTGAGGGCATGCTATAAAATGACAGCCTTGATCTATGTGGCCTTATCTATGGGAAATGAGGAGTGCTTTCTGGCTTGCTAATAAGAATGACCTCAGGAGGTAGTTTTGACATAGACTGAATGAAAGCAAGAAAAATGGTAGATAGAATTTCTTAAATAGAGACTGCATGAGTCTCATTGCAATATTTTACCCACTAGTCTCATTGCAATATTTTGAGAAGGTTACTTTTCCCTCTGTTTCTTACATGAGGAAACTGAGGTTCAGAATTTACTAGCATAGGATCATAAATCTAGTATGAGACCCTCAGTCAAATTCAGTGTGCTCTGAATCCAGAGCTAATATCCCCTAACTAAGACTGAGGGAAGATTGCTTTCCCACCTCATCATGGGGGATAGGATCAGCCAAAACACTCAGGAGGTAATTAATAAAAATAGTGCTTTGTACACCACAACCATCGTAAGAGTTCTGTGAACTAGAAGTCAGAAAAATGGAAGAACTCCCTGAAAGAGACAGCATTAAGCTTGCAACCTGTGGCCAATAAAGTTAATAAGGTGAAACCCATATTTTAAACTTACATTAACCATATGTACTGTGCAGTTATACTCGACAGCTCTGTCCCACTCCTGCAAATCTCAGTTGGGCATCAAACTATATTTAAAGTTCCAGACCACACGATGACTAAATTGGGAAAGCCAATCTAAAATTTATTGTGCTTGAAAATTACCAAGAAGCAAAAGTTAGAATACAGATTCCTGGAGCATATCTCTGTAGAGATTCTGATTCAATAGGTCTGGAATGGAACCTAGGAATTTGCATTATAGCAACTCCCCCAGGGGACTCTGATGGAGGGTCTTTTGTCCAATGCATTGATTTTAGGCAGCTCTGACTGGAAATCTAACCTAGGAAAAATGGTCTCAATAGGGATATGTATCAGATATGTAGTAGATATAACTAGTCATTAAGGCTTGATTATTATAACTTTGAAATTTTTTCATCTATTTTTCTGTGTGCCTGTTTAATCTCTGATATGGTATGAATATGTTTGTCTGCTTAACTTCATGCATGAGTTTAATTCCCAGCATCTTAAATTAATGGTAATGAGAATGGAAACTTAATCCTACTATAGTGTTCATAGGTGGGGAGTCTTTGGAATGTGACTAGGTCTAGATAATCCCATTAGGTTAGAGCCTTGTGGATGAATTTTGATTGCTCTGTAAGAAGAGGAACAATAACTCGACACATAGACATAGATACTATTGCTATATCTTGCTATGTGATGCCTTGTTCCACCTTGGGACTCTGTCAGCAAGGGGACCAGATATAAGACTGACGCAGGGCCTGCTGAGCTAAGGAGGCAGGTCAGGGGACCAGATAAAGCCCCTAGACCCGCTCCTCCAGAGATATGATCCAGAATAAACCCTTATAAATTAGGCTGCTTCAGGTATTTTACACACACACACACACACACACACACACACACACACACACACATATAATATTTTTAATGTAAAGCAAGCTAGTACAGTTTCTATACCATTGCTTATTTCTTTATCAATTCATTTCTGGCCCATTTAATAGAATATAACATTGGGGCCTCTAAAACATTCTCTTTTACCGATGGTCTCACCCAATCTGCTATATTCTAAAAAGGTAACTTTTCCATATTCATTTCAAAAAGCCATTCTCCACAAAAAAATCTTTAAAATTTTCCTAAGATTAGGAGATAAAGGCTAGCTCTTCTACTTGGTATTTAAAGTTCTCTGAAATCTAGTTCTTATTCATCTTCCAGGATTATCCTACTTAAAATGAACTTGTTCCTTCTTTTTTGTGATTTTTTTTATTAGTACATAATCTTTACATTCCTTATGGGTAGTTGATACATTTTCATAACAGTTTTTAATTACTTTTCCATTCCTCTCCCCTACCTCTCCCTTCCCTCCATCTCTTGGTCCCCTTCTCATTTGAGAAAGATATATCTCTCTACTTCCTACTATTTTTTTAAAAAAGAAATGTGTGTCTGTTCTTCATGTATCTGTTGATGTACCAGTTATGAGGAAGGAAACTTTTCCTTCTTTTTTTCTTGTCATATTTTTACCTTGAGGTAGTGAGGAAGAGGTGTAAGGACTGGCAGTGATATACTGGTGAAAGCTTAACAACGTGGTCTCTTTAAGCAAAAAGATGTTGATTTTTAGAATTTGCAAGTTTCTGTGATATCAATTTTCCATTATCAGTCATTCCATACTACTGCTACTACGATGGTATTGAAAGTGGATTTTGGAGTGTTGTGTTTAAGCTTGACCGCATTAATTTGATTGAGGGTCAGTAACGTATAGTTCTAGGTAAGTCTGGGTGGATCATGGAGGTGTGAACTTGGGTGCTATAAAAGGTACCACATCTCTTCCTCTCTGGCACTGTTTTTCAGCTGTTTCCACCATGAAACACTGTTGCTCTGCCATGCCTTTCTGCCTTGATGTTTCTACCTTATAGCCACCAGACATGCACTGAATTCTCTCAGCCCGTGAGCCAAATTAAACCCCATCTCGTTGAATTTATAGGTGTTACGTATTGAGTCTTAGATCCAAGAAAGCTGGCTAAAAGCCAAGAGTGTGTTTGAAACTGTGACTGTACCTGGTCGTGTGATTTAGAAATATTTGGAAGTGGTTTGTAGGGGGAATATGACATGCAAGCTAGAGAAACCTTAGAATTCTGTAAGCAGAGCTTGATAGGTGATTCTGGCCAGAGCTCAGAAAATCCAAGTGCTGATAAAAATGTGGACAGTAAAGAATTATCTCAAACAATTTCTTTTGGGGAGGAAGGTTTAAATATCTAGGTTTTGCCCATGCTCTGAGACTTTGCAGGAGACTGAGAGTAAGGGCACTGGACTGATTGGTCTAGTAGAGGAAATTACAAGACAGTCCAATATTCATTGCAACTTTCCTCAACAGATCATCTGCTCTCTTGGTATCTCCAATGTCCTAGTCTCTACTGCACTTTTGGCTTCACTCTCACAACTTCCTCAACAAGGCCACTGCTGGCTGCTTTTAGCCAGAATTATAGTGAGCATCAAGGGCAATATGCATAGCAAAAATTTTTGAAAAATTTAAATTTGTGTTAAAAAAAAACCCAAGTGTAAAGTTATGGTCAAAGGAGGTGTGGCTACTGAAGAGATAGTGTCATTACAAAGAAATCAAGTTCTTTGTATGGGGACAAGAAGAGCAATGCCTTGAGGACATTTCAAGAACCAGTAAGCCCCACCCATCTCAGGCTAAAGGTTGTAAAACTGTAAAATTTTCATTTGAGGTGAGAATCCTGGGACTCCTACTTAAGAAGGTTTGCCTAGAGAACTGGTTCCTTAGAATCCACTCCAGCATGCTCTGTTGTGCAGGCACTCAGATTGCTACTGCTATGACCCAAAGGTGATCTGGTTACTGCCTGAAATGGTGACAGACCTTGTCATCATCCACAACATGCCCATTCTAGAGGGATGCAGAATGCAAGAATCTTGGTGTCATGGAGACTTCCACTCAGATTTCACAGGAAGACCTTGGAGGATAGGCAGTGTGCCACTAAGAAAGCAACATTTGAAGTTGTGAGAGTGAAGCCAAAAGTGCAGTAGAGACTAGGACATTGGAGATACCAAGAGAGCAGATGATCTGTTGAGGAAAGTTGCAAGCATTTAGTTGAACCCATGTGGGCTGCAACCAGAAAGCATAGGGGTGAGGTTTCTCAGGTCCCTTAGAATTTACATCACCACCATGTGCCTCAGATGCTGGATATGGAGCTATAGGACTTATTGTTTGCTATGTTTCACTTTGGTCTTTTTTTTTTTTTTCCATCTGATTCTTTTATAGTCCCCTATTCTTTCCTTTGGAATTAGAATGCTTACCCTGTACCTCGTACCTTTAGATTATGTAACTTGTTTTTTATTTTTACAGAGGTTACAGTAAGAGTTTGCCTTGAAGAAACTTTGACTTGGAGTTTTGAAAAATACTGGAACTCTTGAGACACTGAGGAGGAGATTATTTTGTTACCTGATCTATGCAGGTCATTCAACAAGTTAGGCAGAATTATTAACTTGCTATCTAGTTTTTTGAATGTTAAGTGCAGTTTGCAGAGAAGGCTTTGTGTGTCAAGTTGACCAGGGGTGGAATATGGAGTAGTTAAGATTTATTGTATCAACTTGAATGGCTTGGGAGCCATCCAGGGTCTTAGTAAAACGCACTTTTGGGTGTATCCAGGTGGGTAATATAAACATGACTTTGGCTTCTATGTCTGTTTCTTTATATCTTGTTCCTGGTAATGTTCCCCTGCTCTACTTCCAGGTCATCACCTTGAGCTATGCCATTTTGCTCTGCCACACCCTTCTGCCTTGCTAACCCTGCCTTGGTGCCAACCAACCAAGGATTGAACTCTCTGAAACCCTGAGCCAAATTAAACCTCTCTACCCTTAAGAGGAGTGTTGGATATCTTGTCTTAGTGATGGAGGAGATAATTAACACAATGTGCTGATTGGCTCTCATGAGTATGTGTGAGGCAATACCACAGAACAACGGGACTTCTGCTACACAGAACAACAGGACTTCTGCTACACTGAGCTGTACATCCTAACCACATGGTCATCTTGGCTCTTGGTTCAGGAGAGGCCTCCCCAATGAGTATCCTAGAGTAGCCTTAAGTTCTCAACTAAGCTAACTGGGTGCAAGCAGGGATTTCCTGATCCTTAATCCAGGAGACTAAGGAAGACTGTAGGGCAAACCCACATGACATTCTTTTTGCCTATTTTCTTCGCTTACTCATTTCCTTTTGTACCAATAGATAGGCTCATGTCAATGTGGAGATTGTCCAAGAGGAATAGAATTTCCCATCTTCCTTTGACAAAAGGAAGACTGAGAGCCAATGCTGTGTTTATTTCTGAAACTACCATCAATATTCCTGTCCTAGGGCTCACAACATAGAGCTTCTATCAGGATGCAGTGATTCCCTTCTCTGTCTTTCCCTGGCTTTAATTTTCCTTCCCCAAAGCCTCCTGTCTATTTCCTCTTGACAGATCACTTGTTTTCTACTCCAAATAGTCCCTACAAAGGACAGCAGGAAGAATGTATGAACAAACAAACAAACAAATGCATTATTTATTTTCTTCACAAGCAGAATCAAAAGGACAGGAGCAGCAAATAAAACTTGTATTGACATTAGTCTGTGGCTCCAGCAGTCACTAGAAAAACAATAAGATCTCTTAAAGTTTCTTACACTAGTGATCTCAAACTGCATACACACTCACCTTGGGTCATCCAGGCTGCCCTGTTTAAGGTCACCTCTCCTGGTAGTGCTTCTTTCTACAACTCTGGTGCTATTCTTTCATGTTTTATGATGTTGGGATGTCAGATTTTTAAGAGTCATATTTTTAAAATCTATGTGTTTAAGATTATAGTTGCAAGAATATCTATTTTAGGGCTCAGATCTGTCCACTGATCCCTTAAGTATCTTTTCCTTCTCTAACACAAGGAACTTCATATTAAACTTAATGGTGGGAAAGTAGACAGATACCAGGGCAAGTAAAACTCTCCATCATTTAATAACTTTGAAAACTTTAAATTTACAGTGTTTATGGAATTCTGATTCCAATATACCCTTGCTCCTCTCTCTCCATGAAATGAAAAGTGGTATTTTTCTTAATGGGTGGGTGGAGCTACTGCACCTTAAACAGAAATCTGGCTTTATTTTCTCTTTATTTATTTACTCAGAGTTGATTGTTGGTTGTTCTTACAGGATATACCAAGGGCTGTTTGCCATAGTCATTTACTCCATGTTCTGACTGAATAGAAAGTGAGGCCAGGTCTGTGTTGGAGATCCAATTATCTTTAATTCAAAGGGTAGTACTATAGTTTAATGTGCACTGTTTCCTGAAGTTCATGTGTTAGAAACTTAATTTCCAAAGAACAAGGTTGGGAGGTGGGACCTAATTGCAGGTTCTTAGATCATGTGGGCTCCATCACTGGGAAAGGAGTAATTCTTCAGTCTAAATTACTGAACTCATAGCCTGGTTTATAGTGACAGTTGTTTTGTAATTTTTTTGTATTTCATGACAATTGGTCTAACATAACCAGTCTTGAATGTGTTTTAATTAATTGATTAATAATTATACTATACTGCATATGATAATTTTCAGGCTCTTATTCAGAAAGTTGACTGTATTATCACATGCATGATACATGAGAATTCTACATTTCATTGACAGGATCCACAGTTATATGTAGACAAGCAATCTAGTTCTTCTGTGGTAAAAAAACCAAGAAGAACCTTGACTATCTTATTTTCCAATCCTGTGATCCTGCCTGGAATCTAACCTTTGAGGCTCAAGGACTTAAATAGAACTATGGATGAGTCAGAAATTGCCCTGACGGTAATTCTCCCAGAGAGAAAACGTTGAACAACAGGGAATGACTTCTTCCTTCAGGGTCTTAAATATTTAGTGGCTAATCTCACTGGGTATCTCTAAATTATTTAAAGTAAATTGGCTTGCCCCATGATCTGTTCTCTCCACAGGACTTGAAAGCCTGACTCTTCTCACAAGTGGTTAGGTTTATTGCTTAATCAAAATGAGTATTACCTAAGGCTTTATTCCTATTATAACCCACATCTATTACAGGGTCACCAAGGCAAGGAAGAGGGAGGGCTTGTAGGAGTTTGGGCTGTCAGTATAACAGGCAAGTGGGTTCTTTTGTCTGCCTTTTACATTTCTCCCTGAACGTTAGCTGTGAGTACACATTTGGTGTAACTTACCCTTTTTGGAGGCACACTCTGAAGCCCATGTGAGCACACTAGTGTTACACACCTACATATTTACTATACCTGACAGCTAAAAAGTCAAAATGCTCTTTTCTTCTACGTGTTTCAAATATTTTTTTTTTTTTTATAACACATAAGACTTTTGTTGGAAGGGGAGAAAAAAATAGAGGTGATGGATACACTAGTTGACTTCACATATTTTAGGGGATGCTATTTTATGTAGGGCCTGTATGCCTCTATGTAGAAGCTCCCAAACTAGAATTAAAACCAGTGGTTGGAAAGTTGGAATAAGGCTGTTTTCACTTTTCTCTAAATTTTAATCTACAACACATTTGTGTGAACAGATATAATGGGATGAACAGCAAACAAAATTCTAATCATATTGAGCTTTGAATCTAGCACTCACTAGAGATATTCAGCCCCTCAACATTTCTTCCATTAGGGGCCTCAGGTTGGCACTTATACCCATCTTAAATGGACTAAACCACCCTGTTGAAAGTACACTTAACTCACTCTGTGGTATTTCTTTTGGCTGAACTGATCTAGCAGAAACTTTTTTCTCTTTTTTGAGGTTGAACGATTAATCACTTGATCTCTAGTCCCAGTAGCCACTAAAACCAATTCTCACACCTTAGGTGGTTATGGCTGCTTTAATACTTCAACAATTAGATTAATTCACTGACTATTATTCCCAGACTCTGTGCTGCCCCTCCCCCAGGGTGCTTTGGGCATAATATTTGCACATAAGCTTTGACTGAATAAATTAGATGAAGTGAAGTGAGCAGAAAACTGGCAGAAGGGAAGTTTTATCTTGAGTTCTTAAAGTGAGGAGCAATTTATCCCTTAAATGAGATCTTCATTCTGTGGGAGGCTCCCATGGCTTAGCTCATTAAAAAATAAAACCATAAGCACATCATAAACCAGGTAAAATGTCTCAGTGTGATCCTTGGAAAGGCACCAAAGTAGAGAATCACAAAAGTGCATGAGGACCGAGATGAAAAACTAGGTCCACCTTGTTCTGTGAATTTATTTATCCAAGTCAGAGTAAAACAATGCTTATAAAAAGAACTGCATGATAGGAACTTTAAGAGACATCTTTATTCATTAATTTTGAAAACAAGTATTGCTCCTTCTGTAAGAGCTACAGGAATAGGATGGGATCATAGAATGAAAATAAAGTGATGCTTGTGTTTTATTGAAGATAAGATGCACTAAATTCTATGTTGTAGGGAAAAGAACAAGATCATAAACTCAGAACAAATTCAGTTATAGAAGAGTGTTTAGGTAACTTCATTGGGGATATATGGAAACATGAATTCAGGTAGGTTTTTTAAATATAAAAATATTAAATGCAAATAAAGTTGTATTTTAACCATGTAAGAAATGGCTTCTACTATCACATTAGTGCAGAAGGATCAAGTATTGGTATAAATTGTAAAGCATTCATGAATAACACATTTCTATGACTTCTTTAAAATAATTTAGAGGAAAAGCATATAAGTAATCCCATTTATTTGTTCTAACTTTCAGGAACTACCTGAAGAATTGACAAAAATGATACTTTTCTGTTTCACTTAACTTTGAATTTACTGAAGGCAGAAAAGCCAAGTGTTTTGTTCAAAAATATTGTAAGGCAAATGAAAAATTTGCACCTGTGTGGGCAGTATGTTATAGCTGAGACATGAACTACACAGCCCAAAGTCCAGAAACAAAATCTTTTTGGGAAAGTGCAAACACATCTGTGTATACTGGAAAATTTATAAAGCCATGTGCATGGCGAGGGGGTGAAAACATGCTCCATAAAGACCTGAGAAAATCTTAAGTTTTCATTTTGGTCACTCTCAACTCAGTATAACAAAAAGTTAAGACTAAGTCAGAACTGTAAATGGTCAGACTAAATATTAGTGCTCAAGGAAATCTGTCAAATTACTAGCTGAACACAGATGAGAGGAATAGACCTTTCAGTGCTAATGGATAAGGGCTACAGCCTTTGCAGCAATAGATTAGAAAAATCACTAGTCAAATGGATAGGTAGGAATTTATGGAAGATCTATAGCTAACATTATAGGAAGTAGTCAAACACTGAAGTCTTCCCAAGTATGATTAGAAGCTAGACAGGGATGCCCCATTCCTGTTTTTTTTTTTTTTTTTTTTGGTTTTTCGGTTTTTCTCCGGTACTGGGAACCGAACTCACGACCTTGCACTTTCCAGGCAGGCGCTTTGCCACTGAGCTAAATCCCTAGCCCCCCATTCCTGATTTAATCATTGCTATGGAATATTGACCTGGAAATTCTAGACTGAACAATTGGGCATGAAAAGAAACCAAGACATGCATATAGAAAAGGAAGTGAAACTATCTATATTTCTATGAATATAATCCTACATGAAGAAAATCCAAAATAATTTATAAAGGGCTGGGCATTCAGCTCAGCGGCATAGCGCCTGCCTGGCAAGCACAAGGCCATGAGTTTGATTCCCGGTACCGGAAAAAAAGCAAAAAAAACAAAAAACAAAAAACAAAAAACAAAACAAAAAAAGTAACAAAATAATTTACAATAAAAGTTACTAGCATTTATAAAAATATTAAACAAGTTTGCAGAGCACAAAATTAGCATGCAAAAGTTAGTTGTTTCTGTATGCTAACAATACACCATCTGAAAATAAAACTAAGAAAATAAATCCAGTTATAATGGCAGCCCAAACACTTACTAAGAAAGCATCTTAAATGAGGAGGAGCAAGATTCATCCAAAGGTAACTAAAAATTCTTCCTGAAAGAAATTAATAACTGAGCAATTGGAAAAACCTTATGAGTTCATGAACTGAAATGAAATATTTTTGAGATGATGATATTACTTAAAATTATCTGAAGATTCAATCCAATTTCTATACAAATTCTAATGCTCTGTTTTTTCCAAGATGGGAAGATCAACCCTCAAAGTTTTCTGGAGCTGGAAAGCTTCATAAATAATTAAAAATGTTGAAAATAACACAGTTGGAGGACTCGAATGCCTTAATTTCAAAACTTGCAATCCTACATTAATCAAAACAATGTTATCCTGGCCTGTGGACAACTAGAATAGAAATGGGGGTCCAGAAATAGGTCACTAAGTCTACAACCAATTGATTTCCAACATAGGAGGAAGAAATGTTCTCTTCAAAAATTCTGCTGTATCCGCTGGGTGTCTAAGTGCCAATGATGGAACACAGAAACCTTATCTCGTGTCATATTTTAAAAATTAACTCAAAATTAATCTGTGACCTAACAGCAAAATCCATAGGGGAAATCTTCATGACCTAGGATTTTTCAATGGATTCTTAAATATGGGCAACAAAGCAAAAAGTTAGGCAAGTAGATTTTATCACATTATAAAAGTTTGGTGTATCATAAGACATCATGAAAAAAGTGAAGACAACTCTACAAAATGGGAAAATATTTAGGGTTTGTTATTCAGGATATTTAAAGAACTCTCACAATTTAGTAATAGAGAGACAACCTAATCCAAAAATGATGAAAAACTTGAATAGGTATTTCTGCAAATAAGGTTTACAGAGCAAAAACTACATGAAAAGTTGTTCAACAGAAATAACCATTGTAAAAATTCAAGTCAAAACCACAGTGAAATCTCATTTTTGAGAAACTGGGACTTTCATATATTGCTGTGGGAAGGGCATGTAAGATTGTTAGCTGCTGTAGTCTGGGATTTGCAAGGTGAACAACAATACAGTACAGGACAACATTATAAGATTATTTTATAATAATCACTCAAAGAGTCATATACAAAGAGATTGCAGGCAATCTGTCCCCACACTAAAGACCAAAGAATCCAGCTAAGAATCTGGATCCCACGATAATGTCCTGCATGAGTCCAGCTGAAGACCTAGAAGCCATGGCAATGTCCTCTCACAAGTCCAGTTGGAGATGTAGAGCCCACAACAGTATGTCATGTAGGCCCATTTCGCAGATCTGCTCTAGGAAGGCCCAAAGGTCAGTGGTGGAATCTAGAAAGTCTGTGCCAGCAAGATGAAGGATCTGTGCCAGCAGGCTGAAGGATCTGCACTAGACCAGGAAGCTACACTCAAGGTAAGGACAAGAGCTCTCCTGGAAGGTACTACAGCCATCCTCACCCACAGTGAGGTCCTGAGCCACTCTGATCAGGAAATCCAGTGTGACAAGCTTCTCCAGGAGACTGAGCAGTGCACCATCTTCCTCTCCATAGCCAGGAAGCAATGCTCAAAGTGAGGACCAGAGCTTCCCTAAAGTGAACCGTAGCCATTCCCTGCGACACCAAGGTCCTGAGCGCCTTCAGTGATGAGAACAGCTGGGTTCATCAGGAAAGCCAGCATGACAAGCTCTTCCAGGAGAACCAACAGATCCCTACAGCTTCCTACAGGTTTTGCTCTTCTTCTCCAGTTCCACCTCTTATGCTGCCAGCAACAGTTCTCACTCAGGTGAGCCTCCCACACCCAGCACCAGGCCGATTCCGTTCAGCTGGGTCTTAGAAGTTGAGCAGCAGTTGTCAAACTACTACACTAGCTATTGCGGAATTGACAGTTCCTCAGAAAGCTAAATGTAAAATTATTATATAATCCTGCAATTCCCTTCCTACTTATAGATATACTGTAGTTTAGATGCTCTCCTCCCACCTCTGGTCACCTGTGTTCAGGGGCAGGGCTTTCAGAAAGTGATTACATTGTGAGCGCACTCATTTCATCAACAGATCAGCCCACTTAAGATTCCCTCGCTCAGTGGGCTATGAGGAAGTGGGGTCCATTTGGAGGTGGTGGGTCAATGTTGGGGGCTGCATTTGGGGGTGTATCCCTTGCTGTGGCTCTCTTGCTGTTTCTCTGCTTCCTGACTTCCATAGGTTGAGTAATTTTCCTTTTCAACGCTTTTCTTTACCATACTTTTTTTTTTTTCTGCCTTGGAATTGGCTAATCTCTGAAACTGCAAGCTAGAACAAACCTGTCATTTTTAAAATTGTGAATGTCAGGAATTCTGCCCCAACAACACAAAGCTAACCAATGCAATACCCAAATTAACTGAAAACAGGCACTTGAAAACTAATGTATAAATCATGTGTATAAACACATGTAGACACACGATCAGGGCAGCATTACTCATGACATGGTAAAGTGTGAACAATCTAAATTTGCATCAAATATGAAGAGATAAACAAGTTGTGGCATATACATACAATGGAGTGTGATTCCATCATAAAGCGAGTAAAGTACTGACATGCTCTGCAGTGCAGATTTACCTCCAGAACTTGTGCTAAGGTAAAGAGGTTAGATGTAAAAGTTCACACATGTATGATTTCATTTACATGAAATACCCAGAATAGACAAATCTATAGAGACAGAATATGGCTTGTGGTTTCTGGGAGGCTGGAAGGACTGGGAAGTAGCTACTCAGGGGACAATGATGCAAATGTACTGGAACTAGCTAGGTGTGGTGGCGGCACAACATTTTAAATAAATAAATGCTGCTGAATTATTTATTTTAAGATGTTAATTTTATGTTATGTGAATTTCACCTCAATAAAAATTTTCATAGAATTAGATGTTAGGCAAAAATGGACCTGTGCCCTGCTCTCTGTGTTTTCTAATTGTCCACAGGATCTCCAAGACTCAGTTTAGGGTTTAAAGGAAAAGATAGTAATTAAAAATATGAAGGTAATGTGGCAGAGAAATAATAATTATTAAGTGTTAATGACTGGAAATTCTAGCATTATAAAAGGCATTATGTTAAAAAATTATAAAGGATATTATATTAAAAAATTGACTATGTCATCTAACAGCAGGATGGATACCGCAAAATCAAAGGTTAACCAATTTAAAGATAGGGTAAGAATCACACTACAAGCTAAAGCACAGAGAGAAAGGTGCCTGAAATAAATGAACAATTCCTCAGTTGTTTGAAGGACAGTATAAAAATAACGAACTATGTGTGCAATCTGCAGTCTCTAAAGAAGAGAATGATATCAGGACCAAATGTATTTTCAAAAACATTCAACTCCCCCCATTAAGTAAAAAAAATACAGATGTACAGGCTGAAGAAATTCTTCTAAAATAGGGTAAATATAAAGAAAACTACATCTAGCATTTACCTTAAAATTGCTGAAAAGTAAAGAGAAGGTAGAAATCTTAAAAGGAGTCGGTGAAAAAAGACCTCAGATGCAGGGGAGCAAGAGTAAGACTATAAACTTACTTCTCATTTGAAAAAATGCAAGCCAAAAGACAAGAGAATACCATTTTTAAAATGCTAAAGAAAAATGAAACTGTCAACCTAAGACTTTATACCTATCAAAAAAGCTTTTAAAATGAAAAGCAAAATAAAGACTTTGCCGACAAAAGCTGAGAGAATTTGTCAGCAGTAGACTACACTATAAGAAATGTTACAGGGATACAGTACTTTTTCATTTGGAGGGAAAGATACCCAATGGAGGATCTTATATATTCAGATTCTATATACAGCTATAACACTAGGATAGAAGGGCTGATTGGAAATATAATATTGTAAATTTTTTATATATGAGAGAACATAGTCATACTTCAGGTTGGAGTATCTGGAATTAAGGGTGTGTATGGTAACACCTAGACTAACTATTTAAAAATTAAGAGGAATAGTTAAGAGCCAATAGAAATATTAAAAGCTAAAAATTCATTAATAAAGGGTTGGAATGGAATTTTAAAAGGAACAAAGTGAAAACTGACAAGTAGAAAACAAATAGTATGTATACTTCAACTGATCAATGATTATAAAAATTACATTTTTGATGAATTACACATATTCAAGTGACTAAGTTCTTCAATTGCAAGGGAGAAATTATTTACTAGATTAAAAAAGGAAGAGCCAAACTTATACTGTAGATAAAATTGCCATTTATATACAAAGACAGAGTTTAAAAGTAAAAGGAAGAAAAAGATATGAAGCACTGTTAATAAGAAATCAGGAGTGGCCATGTTATCATTTAGGATAGATTTTAAAACAATGAGTATTAGAGATAAAAGGAGGATTTCCTAATGAAAAAGGGGGTCTTTCCTCAAGAAGGTGCACAAATACTAAAATACAGGCATATAGTAAAGAATTTCAAGATGGAACAAAACTATTACAGCTCAAGAAAGAGATAAGCAAATCTATCATTATAAGTAGAGATTTCAGCATTCATCTCTTAGTAAAGGACAGAAAGTAAGGAAATATTCAGCATGGATACAGAAGAACTAAACCATATCATCAGCTAAAGTGACCTAATTGGCACTGTAAAACATTCCACTTAAGAACAGTAGAAATATTTTCAAATTTATAAGATATATTAAGCAAGATTCATCATATACTGAATCATAAAGCATGCTTCAATTAATTACAAAAAACTAAAATCATACATAATATGTACTCTGGCTACAAAGAAAAATAAGAAACTAACAATAAAAGTATATCTGGGAATAACCCAGCTATCCAGATATTAGACAACATACTTTTAAATACTTCATGGTCCAGAAGAAGTCTCAACAGGAATTAGAAAATCTTCTGACTTGCATGATAACAAAAGTACATTATTTCAATTTGGGGGAATGTAGTTAAATCACTGAATAGAGAGAACTGTATACCTTTCCATATTGAACTTAGAAAGAAGAAACATTTAAAGCCAGTAACCTAGATTTTTATCTTAAACTGATAAATGATGAAAAATAATTTAGAATAATGTCAATGACAATAATAGCAGAAACAAATGAAATGTAAGATAGATGACAAAGAAAATAAGTAAATGTAGAATTTGGTTTTCTGAAACAAGCTAGATTGGTCAAATAAAGAAGAGATAAAACTCCAATTACCAATATTAAAAATAAAAAAGCATATGATAAATATTACCTATTGTTAAATAAGGGAATATCATGAACAGTGTGAGTTCTCACACCAGATTAGAGTAAAACCAGAGACTGATAACAGTAATATACTTGGAGATAATTACCTTTTTCTTTCTCTCTTCTCTCTCAACTTTCCTATTAAATTTGTTCATGTAATGGGAGCCATATGATGTATAAGCTTATGTGTCTGATTTATTGTGCTTCACTTAACATTATGGTCTCAAGGTGCATCCATTTTCATCCAAAAGCCTCAAATTTATTTTCTTAACAGCAGAGTGGTCCTCCATTGCATATACGTACCACATTTTTCTTTGTCCACTCACCTATTGATGGGCATATGGGCTGATTCCAAGATTTATCTATTATGAATTGTGCTTCTGTAAACATAGGTATGTATGTTGCTGTGTATGATGTTTTTAATGCTTTGGGGAAGATAGCCAAAAGTAGAATAGCTGGTAAAATGGGATTTCTATTCTTAGTTTTAAAGGAATCTCCATACTGATTTCCATAGTGGTGATATGAGTTTATACTCCCACCAACAGTAAAAAGGGGTTCTTTTCTCCCCACATCAGCAGGATTTATTGTTGGTTGATTTCTTGAAGGTAGCCATTCTCTCTGGGGTGAAGTGGAACCTTAATGTTGACTTAATTTGCGTTTCTTGAGTGGCAAATGATATTAAAATTGTTTCCATGTATTATTGACCAATTATATTTCTTCATCTGAGATGTGTCTGTTCATTTCAGGTGCCCATTTTTTGACTGGGTCTTTAAATTTAGGAGGTCTAATGTTTTTGAGCTCCTTATATATCCTAGATGTTAGTTCTTTGTCTGAGGCATAGCTGACAAATATTTACTCTTATTCTGTAGATTGTCTCTTCACTTTGTTGGTGGTTTCCCTTGATGTGCAAAAACTTTTTAAGTTAATGAGATCTCATTTGTTGATTCTTGGTATTATTTCTGTGCAACAGGAGTTTTATTCAGAAAGTCTTTGCCTACATCTGTGTCTTTGAGGTTTAAATAACTCTGTTATTTAAACAAAAATGTTGATCTTAACCTGTTTCAAAGAAATGTTTTTATCTTCACGATGATTCTGAAGTCAAAATTATAGGATGAGATAGTAATATTGCTATCAATATCCCTTTAGCATAGATACAAGCATGTTTAACTATGTATTAGCCAATTAAATCCTGCAGTGTATACAATATTGATATCTTTTGGCTCAATAATGTTTATTTCAGTAATGCAAAGGAAGATGTGCATGTGGAACAACTACACAGTCTCTGGATTGCTACTGAGAATATTTATTTAAACACTTTGGAGACTGTCTAATGTTAACTACTACATAATCATGTGCACACCCTATGACACAGCAGTTTCATTCCTAAGTGTATATGCAATAAAATGTATGCGCATTTGTGCTGTATCAGTAAGTAGATTTCCAAAATTGTTCATAAGTGTAACAAAATGATAATAACCTAAAAAATTCAACAGCAGAATAATTTTGTATATTTATCAATGAAATACTGTACAACAAAAATGAACAAATAGCTTTATGCAACAATAGGAATGAACCTCCAAAAGTGTGATGAGGAGATGATAGATACATAAATATTATTAGGAATATAATATTAGGAAAACGTCCTAATTATATTATAAAAATCAGCATGGAAAATTATTATGTGTAAGGAGGTTTAGACGTTGAGAGAGATTTTTTGAGTGCTGAATACATTATTACATTTTATCACCTGGATGGTGATTACAAGAAGTGGTTTCACTGCAAGTAATTCATCTAGCTTCTCCCTTTGTGCACTTTAAAATTACTATTATTGTCATTATCATTATTTCAATTGAAATGTTGACACCATCAAATCAAAACTTACAGTTGCCACTTTTAGTGACTGCATTCTGTTTCTGATATGTAACTTTATGAAGTTACTTTTCTTTTAGTTTTAACTAAAATAATAAATCTATTTAATGGAAAACAATGAAAATTACATAAAAGCATCTATTAAGTTTTAAGTGAATGAACAGTAATGCCTTGGACAGCAGCTGCTTTCCAGTGGAGAGCGGGTGCTACGGCAGTTCTCATTTCAGTAATAGAAATTGCACTGCAAGTTCTGATATAAACTAAAGCCAAACTGAGGTCTGCTGATTTTGCATTATTAGCCTCACTGCTTCTTCATTGTTTTAGCCTATAGTTTTGTGAACATTATAGTGGAGAACTGCATCTTTCCCAAGAGATTGGCTTATAAATCATTGTCCATTCATTCATGTATGCTAAATTTTTTCCCTTAATATCTGAGAGTTTGAATGTGTAGCGAAGGTTTTCTATTTTTACTTTGCTTAATGCCAACCTTGTTAAACTTCATGCCTTTGACATTGTCCTTGACATTCTGAAAACTATTTCTGTTTTTTTTTTTTCAATGATATGAAAAACTCAGAACTATTCTGATGGTTCCCTGTCCAAGTCACAGAATCCAGTACTTCACAAAATTTCCACAGATTTTCCAGTCTCATTTGCTATATGCTTAACCTTACATTTTTTAGGGTGAGCTGTTTTATCAACCACTAGAGCTGCCTTCTCCTACCCTGATGATTTACAGAAAGAGATCCAAGGGAGTCAGTATGGAAGAACAGAGGAGATCCTTGCCCCAATGATATGAAGAATAGCTAAGTTGAGGCCACAGACCAGCAGAGCTCCATCAGAAGGCATCTCACTAGAGTACGCGTAGAGTTCCCTAGATTCAAAACTTTACTCATTCTGTTGGAGAAGCCACTTTGACAGAGACAGAGGAAATATAATAATGGAAGACTTGATACTGGTAGTTGGTTACTGCCAGAGGTCAGAGGCTCAAGATAATTTTACCAACATCTCAGATTCTATTCTTGTAAGCCAACCCTGTAGCAATGTCACACAAGGCACTTACAGTGTTAGCCAGAGGTAAGCGTGGGTCCTGGATGAAGCTATGAATGTGTAGGTTCACTAGGGAGGCCATACAAAAGTCCTCAGTGTTGGTGCCACAGACAACAGAGATGTAATCTTGCACAGTTCTGGAAGCTAAATTCCAAGATCAAGGTGTCCATACAATTCATTTGGATTTAGACTTCTCTGCTTGGCCTATCGATAACCATTCTCTTTCAAGTCTTCACATGATCTGTCTTCTTACTAGAATATTAGTCATATTAGAGTAGGGCCAAAGAAGTAATCTCATTTTACCTTTACCTGCTTATAGATCCTGTTTCCAAGTAAATCACATTCTGAAGTGCTAGGAACCAGGACTTTAACATATGAATTTTGAGGTGTGTGCGACTCAGATCGTAGCTTCTTAATTTCAGTCAGATGCATTAAGTTGGTGTATACAACCAACATTTGTGGCTGGGTGTTAGTCACTTTCCTGTCACTGGGACAAAAGACTTGTCACCTACAGCTTAAAGGGAAAGTATTTTGGGGGACTTGAAGGGAGGGCTCAGTACTTGGTTGGCTGGCTCCAGTGAATAAATAGCATGCTATAAAGGTCTGATGAAGGAAAGCTTCTTAAGCCATGGAGGCCAGGCAGTAGAAAGAGAGGAAAGAGTGGAGAACAGGAGAACAGGAGTGTACTCTTTCAAGTCGTTGCCTCCCACAGTGACCAGCCTCTTTCAAAGAGGCTCCATCCCTCAATAGCACATCCTACTGAAAATTCACCAATGGATTAGTCAACTGATGAGTATAGCATCCCATCCTCTAAGCATATTCTACAAACTCCACCTCTAAACTCCTGAGATTTTGGGAGGACAATTTACATCTCAGCCATAACAGGCAGCATCATATTCTGAATCACATGTTCACAGTAGAAGGTGAACTGAGGTTGAAATTTGAAAAAGAAATAAAAGCATAGCCTAATACTTGTAATACCTTTATAGAAGGCATATTAGCATTCCAGTAGAATTTTGTAACTAGATACATTTTAATGAACCTAGTTATTTGCAGAAGCTTTCTAAAGTAGGTTATAAAATATCAGTTACTAAAGCACTGCTTTGTCCCTTTCTCCTTTGTTGTAATGTTGTAACACATGCTAATGGGGGAGCACATTAGAAATTAATGACCCTCATAGTCAAAGTGAATAGATTGAACTCATCCTATTTGCCATCAAATCTCTTCCTTCTTCACTATGTCCTATGTCTTTTAATGATAATTCCAGTTAACTGTCACCTAGTGTACCAAATTCTAGTCTTTGAATCCTCTCTCTCTCTCTCACACACACCCGCATGCACACAATGGACTGGGGTCAAACAGATTGGGCTTCAAAATCTAGGTTAGCCACTTCCTAGCTCTGACTCAGATGTATTATTTATCCTCTCTCTTTAGTATGCTTACTTATGAAATACAAATAATATGACTCATTTTATAGACTTGTTGGAAAAACCAAATAATGGAATTAATGCAAATGGAAAACAGTGAAGCTAAAGAAATGTGTTGCTACTTGTCACCAAAATTAGTATTACTAAATATCATTGAAACTTCCTCTGAACTTTCATAGGTTTACATTTCTCTTTATTCATACTTTTAGTGTCCTATTGTAGGACTGGTTGTCCTGACATCTTGGATTCTTACAGGTGAATACAATCTACTGTTTCATCTGCTTTCATTCTTAAAACTTGGCTCTTATTTTACCTTCCTCCTTTCAAGAACACTCAAGGACATGAAATTATCCAGATGAATATAGTTGATTACTCTTAATTAATTAATTAATTAATTAATTTTTAGGTACTAGGGCTAATGTCCCTTTACAATTCCCTTTCATGTGAATTTGCCTTTAACCAATTGTGCAGTCTTGGATCAGTCAGCTGATGTGGTCTACCCTCATGGTTTATTATCAGGGTTGTGACATTTAATCTCTTAGAAGTCCTGTCTTCAGGAGCTCCTTTGATGGGTATAGTAGCCTTTGGAAAATCAGTTGACCTCTTTGGATTTTATCTTGTGTGTCTGTAAATTGAAATAGCTCTTGGTATCTAGTGTGCATAAGAAATATCTAGAGAACTTGCAAAATGTGTACAGTCTAGCCCTTAGCACTGAGATTCTGATAAAGTTTTAAATTTTTAAAACTAAAGTATAACATTTGATAAATGTATAAAGTAAATTGAGGTTAGGTGTATATCTTAAGGCATACTAATACATATTACATATAATATATGCACATAGTAATAATATAATATACATGTATGCTAATGCATGAACACCATCCAAGTGAAGATTATAAAACAATTTCAGGATCCCAGAAATTTTCTCTCTCTTCCCCATTTATGCCTCTTACAGATTCAAACCCTGTCCTTACTTATCATAAAAAGGTTTCTTCTATGACAGTCTGGATTATGATTTTTGGCATTTCTTTTGCTTTTGATTTTCTCTGGCTCTAGAGTTCTAATTAGGTTGGAGAAGTGCGTTGAAGAAGTTCACATTGTTATTCCACAATTAGTTATTATCTAGAAACATGGTTTCTGCTCACCTATTGCCTACTCCACCTCCACCCCTACAGGCAATGCTGGAGGTCCTTTCCCTCCCTGGCTCTTGACCTCTTTAAACTTTTATATTTTTCCTTCCTCTTCAGCTCTACAGTGGCTCCTTTCCAAGCTAAGCTAAAAATGTAGAATATGTACTAAGTTTAATGATCAAATATCCCAACTTTCCTAATGTGAAGTAATTCCTTCCACAGTATCTCTGGCAAGTGGTCTTTTACTTCTTCTTGAAGATGTCTGCTAAGTAAAGCCAGATTAGATCACGTTATTGGTCATTTCTCGTTGCTAGACTTTGCTTTCATATGTTGAGCCCTGTATAATATTCTTTGCTAATAGTTATGCCTTTCAGGGTAATGAAGAATATTGAGCTCTCTTCTTTATAACAATGTATCAAAATCTAACACAGTTGCCATATATACTCCAAGATTTTTCTATAGTCATTGGAATCAGAATTCCTAATGCTTATTAGCTTTTTTCCCCTTTTGTTCAAATACATGACTCTGAAGGACACTATGCCATTGAGATTTGCAATGGTCTCCCAGTGGAAAAATTACACTTCATGTTGTAAAATAACTGATGGAGCAAGATCAGTTATCTCCACTTGGGATAACAAGAATAGCATCATCCCCTATGTACAATCAGCTAAATGGACATGCATCTCATATCACCTGCTTGAGCTCATGTCTAGGCATTCTCATGCTTGGTTTGTTGGTCTACTGTTTCTGTCTTAAAAGTCTTAACTTTTTGAACATTGTGTACTGGCTCCCACAAGTTAGCTAGCCAATTCTGTCTTTCTGGTTGTATTACATTTGCTAATGTCCTATTTTAACTTTTATTCTTCCATAGTACTTCCTATAACATAACTGCCAATAATATATTATATTTTATAGTCCTCTTTACTTGTTTCAGATAACACTCTGTTAATGAACCTAAGTTTGGAATCATAATCATGTGCGTGTTATAGACAAATAGCCTAGAGCTTGAAGAAATTAAATTAATTGCCAAAGTTCCATAGCTCATTAATAACAAAGCTGGGTCAGACCATGCCTTCTAACTTCACTGAGTATTCTAGCATTCACTGAGTAAGGGCCTCCTTCCTTCCTTTCACCTGCTCACTGCTATAACTGGAATTCCCAGGATTCAAATTGAATAATCTTGTTAAATCCCAAACTTTTTATGTTTCCCCTCTTTAGTTTATTTTCCAGGCACTGTGCTTCCACTTGACACTCCTGTACTGCTGATGCATATTTAGTCTACAGTTCTCTCTATTTCTTCCGCAGGTCATTTACCCATAATTGCCTAGTCCTCTCTTATCTGATAATTGAAGCTTATTTTTTCTACCCTAAGTGATTTACCCTGAGCTTGCATTTTTAAGAAAAGTCATCTCGGGTTAATTTTGAGAGAATTCCAATGCAATCTCATTTTTTCCTCCCTTGATTATGATTCTGATCTATAGCTAATCTCCAGATCATTAAGGGTGTTCCAGTAATTGGAAGAAAATCTCCATTTTTTTTCATTAAGTGCTCATCTAACTTGTGCAGGGATGCTAAACTAACCTGAGTTGATGAGATTTGCCTTATTTCACCAAAAGAGATTCAAAGCAATTCTTTGAAAATACGGCTTCATTTGCAATTATATTAGTCAGCGCAAGGGAAATGGAGAGGATAATGTAACAAGGTCATAATGACCATCTTCACATGGTAAGCTTGAGAGTACTATGCCGCTTCAGCATTGGCATTACCTCTGTATGCTGCACAGATGGATTTTCAGCCTCGCGAGCTGCCTTGTCCAAGTGAAACTGTGCAGTTGATATCTGCCGTCTGGTGATGCTGCTAACTCAGGCTCAGCTTGCTGGAGAACCCAGGCTAAGGTATATATTTTTACCACCTGACACTGTCTACTCTTGTTATTTAGTCATTTTTGGAAGGTAAAATAGAGTCTTGATCAAGATGATCTAAATGTCCTTATGTCCATAACATTGCCAGTTGAGAAACAGTAGCACTTTCAGCAGAAACAGTACTGCTGACCAAGAAATACATTGAAGCAGGCATTTCCATCTCAGTTAATGACACTCCATCTTTCCCACTTATGAATTTAAAAAATTAGGCACCCTTTCCCTCCTTTTTTGTATGTCTCTGTCTAATCAAGCCTAATAGCTTCTACACCCAAATATATTCAAAGGACCCTCATTCTCTGTTTCCGTATTCAAAGGATTCTCATTCTGTTTCCATAACTATATGTGCACTGTATGTATTGTTCTTACACACTATATCTGCATAATATACACATACACTGCAGCTCTGGTAAACATTGATTTTTACCTGGCCATTACAATAAATTTTAAACTGGTCTGTTTGTCCTGTTTATGATCCATTCAACCTGCAGCCATGATTGGATTTTTAGTAATGCACATCAAATCATGCAATCTTCTGGTTACAACACCACCATAGTTCCTCATTCTTTCACTTTTTTCCTTCTTTTAAAGTGGGATTTAATGTCATCTCCATATATTTTTCTTATTTATATAGGTCCCCCAATGTCATCTCCCATTTCAACATGGGGCTCCTATCTTTATTTTCCTTATCTTTCTTTATCTTTCCATGCTTATAAGAGTAATAATAGTATCCAGTAGATGTTCAATAATTACACACTGAATACATTAAAAAAAGCATGTGAGACAATGCTGATATATAGCCCACTTGAATTTAAGATCAATTTTCCCAGTGGCCTAATGGTAACTCCCTCTACTGCGCTGGTATTGAACCTTACTACTTACTCCTTTGTTTTAGCTATAGCAGGCCTGTGCACTGTATAAAGATAAGTCCTTGTGTCATAAAAGTGTAACTGTATATTTGTGCTTCCTGGACCTGCCTGTGATATGAGTATCATTGGTCAGTCCCCAAAGAAGAATTGATCTGAATTTGAATTATTCCCTTATGTTTTCTCATCTTAAAATTTAGCTATTCACTTTGAAGTTAGGAAAGATCACATGTAGCTGGTAAAATAGTCCTAATGACAGAGAAAGGATGCTGAGAGCAATTTTGACTGGCATTTTCAAAATTCTTAAATACTTCACTACAACTGTCACATCCATGAAGATTTCATGTAGATTATTAATGTAAGGAAAAGGTCATCTTTTAAGTAAGTGAATACAGTAACTATTTGTACTTTCCCTGGTAAAATAGGGAAGGAGAAGAAAATTTTCCCCTTGTGTATCTAACCCTACTTTTATTGTTATTTTTCTTTAAAAAGACATGTTCATATACCATGTATCATGGTGATAAGTCATATATACACATATATGTGCATGCATGTATATGTGTAAATCTTTATACAGTTTTACAAAAGTAAAGTTACTACTAACAATTCAAAAGGGAGATGAATAAAGGCAAATGAACTTTTGAAAAGTTTAAAGGATGATTTTGGTCTGTAAAATTATTCACAGATATGTGGAAAACAATTGCTAGCTAAACAAACATACAACTTTCTAGGTGAAGCAGGTGAAATTTTTGATCTTGGTGAGCAAAAATCATAAATATCTTAGAAGAAAACATAAGGGTCAACCCTTGTGACCTTGAGTTTAGCAATGGATTGTTAGCTATGGCATCAAAAACACAAGCATTAAAATAAAAATAGACTGGATTCACTAAATTTAAAGACTTCTGAACATTAAATCATATTATCAGGAATTTGAAAATAAGACATGGAATGGGAGAAAATACTTGCAAATTGCACTGCTGATAAGGGTCTGTTATTCAAGAAATATAAAGAACTCCAGTAAGGTAACAATAACAAAAGATAAGCAATTAAACCCTCATAGGCTCTTGAATTAAAGGTATCTGGCCTGCCTTTGGCACAGAAGGAAGCAAAGTTGCAGAGAAAATAGTTCACCCAGTAGGCCTGTGGCTGCTGCTCTCCAGCTTCACTCTCTCCTGCCTCTCTCTTTCTTGAGGGGTACTGGAAATTGAACTCAGGACCTTGCACTTGCCAGGCAGGTGCTTGTGCCACTCAGCTGTATCCCTGGCCCTTCCCCTGCCTCTCACTGGGGTTGTAACCAAAACCTCAGATAGGAGCTGGGAGAAGCACCTGAATGCTCACTGTTGTTACTGTGATCCGTTTCCCTGCCAGGGCATAATATTCAAGGAGTGGCAGCTCTCTGGAAGCTGTGAGAAGAAAAGGCCAATTATGTCAACAGTATTTGGTAATGGAATATTTGACAAGTGATTTTCTCTCTTTGGGCTTGGATAAAGTAGAATTGGTTTAGGTCTCTTGGGGCAGTTTCTGGCTGAGTGTTGATGGATTTTGGATTTTGTCTCTATTTCTAAGCCAACCTTTGTGAGATTGGGAGCAGATCATTCCCAAAGGGTTCCAGGGTAGTTTGGTTAACATCTGGGTTGGTATTTATCCCTCCACCAACAGTGTTTTGGCTGCATCCAGTAGCATGCAGGTGATTCCTCTCCATACTCATTTGGAGGCACAACTAAGTTAGCTTATGCCACAGGATGTTCAAGAGAGGCAGAAAAGTGAGCAAGTCTATGATTCTCTAAAAGGAATACATGTTACATGGCTTTGTGCAAGATTTGAAGTGAATTTTTTGAGGACTCATACTGTAAGTAGTTGTAGTGTTTGAGGGAGAAGTCAGTAGTAACACAACAATCTGTCTTTCATAAGATCCCCTGTGATCTGTGCTTGCATTCAAGTTCAGGATCTATTTGGAGAAATGCAAGGAAGTTACCTAGAAATTAGGTAGGCACAGTTTTGGGGAAAAAGTTGACAAAATTGTTATAATTTTCCTCATTTTGACAGAAATGTCTTTGGATAAAGAACAGATAAACTTTTTTCGGTCAAAAAATATAGAAGTGGCAATATTAATTCAATTGAATAACTCTGCCAACATGTAATAAAGATGTTTTGCAAAGCCATATTGTCTTATGGTATTATCACAAAACACATGGCTTTTGCCCCCCAATCCCTCATTTTTATGACAATGAAATAAAAAATTGTGGCTTTGAATTCTCAAGGCTAGCATCTGTGTCTGAACTCTGCTTTCTGCCCTAATTTGTGCTTCTGTTTCCTGCTTCAAATGTAATATATACATTTTCTCTTTCTAACATACATGGCTGGGGTGCATATTAATGTGACAATGTCTGTGAAAATGCTTTGAAAACTGTAAATATGTTACTTTTGTAACTGTAGAATTAGTTTATTGTTCCTTTGTTCTAATGATGGCATTGAAAACTGATATTCATGATCCTTCTTAGAATGCTTTCTCCATACATGCATGCATGTGTGCGTGCATGCATGTGTGCATGTATGTGTATTTGTCTATGTTGTGCACATGAAATAAGTAAGATTCTGAAGCTCAAAGTGTGTTATAGGGTTAGTGGTAGCAACACTATAATGTTTATTTACAGTTCTTAAATATTCACATTTAATTTTTCCACGCTAGCACATGGTTGTAATGTTTCCCAAACACTGCTGCTTGCAGTTATAACCCCTTACATTTTACTTTTGCTTGCATATCGTCTGTGTTTCTGCTCAAGTCTGGCTTGTACAGTAGGGACAGTTTCATTGCTGCTATCCTCCTATGGAAGCCTTGGAATGTTTTCTTTTTCATAACACATGGAGTTAATTTCACCATTAACATTCAGGAAACACCCAGTGGCATTTTAAGTGAACCGCAAATTAGAAAACTCTGATGTTTTTAGTTACTTTTCTCCCGCGTTTGAAAAGAAATCACTATCAAGTTATCCAAGCCAAATTATTCCTTTCAGAACTCCCAAACTGTTGTCAGGATTCTTCCAAACTCTCAATTGCTAGCCCCTTAGACAGAAATTGTGCCCCGTTTGGAGCAACAGTGGGGCAAAAAACTGAAGCACAATATATTTAGAGAAAAAACATTGTATGAGGCACGAGGAGAAGTGCTTCCCTTAGCATTTGGCACATGCAGTTCTGCTCTGTTGGTCCCTGCAGTGTTAAGGGTGAAATCTGTGCTGCACTGGCACAATTTTACTCATAATAAGTGATCAACAGCATATGGTTGGCCAACTGGTTGACTTTTCACTTAAGTAAAATCGCACTTCAAGAGTATGTCCTTTCTTTGGCCTTTATTTTAGAAAGTGATCAATTTGTTAATTCTTAAATACATGCCAAGCACTCTGCTAAGCCGATTAGGTGCATTGTCTCATTCAACAACTCCCAACCTGTAATCCTAGGAGGTAGTGTCCATTCCACAGGCTAATTTACCAGAAAGGGAACATATTGGAATATGTTAAGAAGGAGTTACGCTTCTATGCTGACTGTGAATTCCATTAAGTATTAATTAATTTAGTCTCAATTAATTAACAGAATATATTAAAACATATGCTTTATTTCATCAGACAAACCTTCCCAGCATGAAACTAAACAGCAATTATTGAGCATTTACAGTTTGCCAGGCACTGTGATGTACATTTAAATAATTATTTCATTTGATTTTAATAACTAGCCTACGCAGGAATGTATTATGAATCACTCTCATTTGGGGAGGGATGTAAAAACACAAGCTAAAAATGTTTAAGGAACAAACCTAAAATTAGATGGCTGATTTTTTTTTTGTTGTTGTTTTTTTCCGGTACCGGGAATCGAACTCATGACCTTGTGCTTGCCAGGCAGGCGCTGTGCCGCTGAGCTAAATTCCCAGCCCCTAGGCCTGATGGTTGAGGCAGGCTTTGTGATCAGAACTGAGTGTAGAACCCCTGTGCTTTGAAGCTCAAACCTGCGTGGATAACTGACTAATGAATTAGCACACAGACATGAGGCATCCTCAACTGGTCAACTTCTCCTGAAAAAGCTTCAACTCATTTTTCTGTCTGGATGTTGCAAAATACCCTATGTGATTGTCACCAAAGTTCTGCAGCCTATGTGGCCTGTAGAGCAGTGGAGTAAATGTCTTCTAGGAAAATTGTTCTCAATGTTGCTTGGTATTCTGTTTTATTTATCACTTAACACTGTAATATAGATATTTTCTTATGTTTCTAAAAACACTGAATGAGTAAACTCTTCATGATTGCTTAACTGTTTATGAAGTGAGTATATCATAACTATCCATTTCTTTATTATTGACCAAGTATCATTGCCTTTTATGTTGTTATTTTATATAACATCGCAATAAGCATTTCTTCACATAGGAGTACTACCGCATCCCTGATTTATGAGTAATGCATGAGAAATTTCCTAAAAATAACTTTGAGGGTTGGAATATTTTAATGTAGCTTAATACACATTGCTAAACTACTCTGTAAACTTTTTTTTTTTAACCAGCTTCTACCTCCTACATCAGGTCACTGTGCCTTCATTATCAGATGTAGAACAAAATATGAGAAATCTTTCCTAATTATACAGACAAAAAGTCCATCACAATATTAAAATTTGTATTTGTTTCACTAACCATTATGACATAAAAATGATTTTTCTCCATATTTAGCAACCACTAAATCTCCTCATTTAATAATTTTCAGTTCTTATCTTTTGTCCCTAGTGAGATTTTTAAAAAGTATTTTTATTCCTTTTAAATTTTAAGTGCACTTATTTATGGGGTATAGTGTGATAATTTATTCATGTATGCAGTGTGTTGTGATCAAATTGGGTTAGTGAATGTTTTTCTCTCCTTATAGATTAAAAAAGATTATTGTACTTACTTTTGTGGTAGAGTGTGGTATTTCTATACCTGTACAATATGTACTGATCAAATCAGGGCAATTAATGCTTTTAGTTCTTAATCATTACTTTTAGAATCCTCCAGATCCTCTCTTCTAGTGATTCATAAAATATATAAAAGGTTTGTTAGCTGTAGTCATCTCAGTGCTGTATGGAAGGCCAGAGCTATGGTCTTCTTAAGGTGCTAGAGTTTCTATATCTGACATAGTTTAGTTAATATAATGTCATCCAACTTCCTCAATTTATAAAAAAATCTTATTTATTTATTAGTACACATTTATAGGACACAATGATTGCAGTTTCATATATTCTCTTGAATTTCTTTGAACTTTCTTGCAGTCATTTTGAAAAAAAATATTTTACCAGATATTTTTGTCAATATACTTCTCTTTGGAACCTGTTACTTCATTGTTTTCATGTTTCTTCCAACCTTATGTTGAGATTTATGCATCCAGTCAATCACTGTCTTTATTTTTATGAAGTAGCTTTTGTAGTGAACCACTTTCTCTTGCACTTGTGAGTTGAGTATTGGCTTTGTTTGCAGTGTTGGCTTTGTTTCTGGCCAGGAGTGGTAGAATGTCTTAGTTTCTCTATTGCTTCTTTGGCTGCAATCAGTAGCTTTGGGTGTAGTATGTGTTACAGTGGGGTTGGAGAGACCCCACTGTCTCAGGGACCCATGTGAGCACAATACTTTAATATCCTAGGAGAGTGTGGGGTGCACAGTCTGGGAGGGGTGGCTGTTTTCTCTATGACCACTTCATGTATGGAAATTTTGGCACCAGAAATATGGTAGAAATTTCCTCAGGCATTTCTATGGTGAACTCTGGGACTGTCAAGGGCCCCTGACACCACACCAGCAGAAGTGAGGAATTTGAAGCACTTGCCTTCAGTCCTGAGGGTAGCACAGGCCCTGAAGCAGCTAGGCACAGGAGGAGGCAGTGCTGAGGAACTAGTATACCCACTCTCAGCAGTAGTGGTGGTACAGGTCTGCTAGTACTGGCCACAGGGGAAGATGGTGGCAGGAACCTTGGCATTTACTCTTGGTCTGGCTGCCTGCAGAGGGAAATGGTGGCAGGAGACCCAGAACCATGCCTGCTATCAACCTCATGGGCTGCTTGTGCCTTAAGTACTATAGACAAACACCTTCTTTTGTCAGTTCTTGGGCATTCATGTCCCCCTCTATGGTGAAAGTCCCATCAGTCTTGCAGAGCACTGCATGGAGTTGGGTGCTTGGGTCACAGTTGTTTTGCTGGATCAAGTTGGATTCATGATGCCCCCATTCTCTTGCAGTGGAATGTCTGTGGGGACCTAGGGGTTGGGATATGTAGAGTTTTCTGACCCCTGGGGAAGTGTGAATTTGGGAAACAGCTCTCTTCTCAAGATGGCATTTAGCTACAGCAGCCTGGCTTCTGGGGGCAGATGTGGAGTTGATGTGAATTATTTCCCCTGAGCAAAGCTCCTCCGCAGGCTCTGAGTTTCCCCTCTGAATGAGCTGCAAGCCTGTGAGGACCGGGAAAGTTTCTGGTAGTTAAGATTGCCAGAGTCTGCTGCATGGGCTTGCAGGGAGCATCCTGCTCACCCTTTCCCCTGAAAAACTTTGCTCCAGCCTCTAAGTGGAGAGTTGGGGTCACAGTTGCTAATGTAACATTCCCCTTTCTGTGCTGCCACCTCAGCTCTCTTAATCTTACAAAGTTCTAGTCCCCTTATTGCTGGATTCCACAAATACTCCCTCAGAGTGCAGCTAGCTGCCTGCTGCTTGGTTTGCTTGTTCCCTGTGCAGGAGAGGATAAGAGCTGGGCACCTTTATTTGGCATCTTACAATCTGACCAGTAAATGCTCCATTGCTTTGTTTGTATGCCTTACTTCCTAAAGAATTTAAACTTTTTATGCAGAGGGAAATGGTCAGAAATATTTACAACAAATATTTACACACTTGTTGTAAATATTTTTTCAGTTACTGTTTCTGCCTGGAGCAGAAATAGAAACAAATACCTTGCTGAAACGAAAGGAAGGGAATAACCCTTCAGTAATGAGAGACTGACAGAAATTTCCAATGGGACAAAGAACCTTCAAGGTAAGATCTGGGAAAATAGCCACTGCCCCCCTGGTGCACTAACATGAAATGTAACAGAGTTTGTATTTTGCATTACATCAAGTGGGAGAAGAATATATCACTCATTTAAAGGTAAAGTGGTATATCATTGAAAATAATCTATCAGGGATTTATTAATAAATAAGGCTGGTCCCAATATTCCTTATTGGCAAGGAATCACAGTCCCTGCCTGCTCCATCGTTTTATAGAAGAAACTGAGATTCCAGAGCTATACACAGTGGCTCTGATCCACATAAAAGACATTAAATCAAGTTTAAAGATTTCAAGTCACTGCAGATATGCCATGTTTACTCTCTTGCTCAGAAACAGTTCAAATGGAGATATTTTCTGATTAAAATAATGGCAATAATAAAATGATAATTATACTAGAGAATGTTTTGCTCTGGTGTATTAGGGTTCTCCAGGCAAGCAAAACAGAATGAGTATATATGAATGTAGAAAGATTTATTTTAAGAAACAGGCTTATACAGTTGTTGAGGATTGGTGGTATCAATTCTGTAGGGGGCGTGGGATTCAGATAACACAGAAGAAAAGCTACAGTTCTCCAAAGACAGACTGATGGCAGAATCCCTGCTTGCTTCAGCCAGTCCAGTCTTTGTTCTGTTAAGCCCACACCTGATTGCATGAGGGCTTCTCACATTACAGTGGTTAATACACTTTAGTCACAGTCCACTGATTTAAATGTTAATCTCATCCAAAAGTCACCTTCACAGAAACATCTAGAATATTTTTTTAACCGAATACCTGGGTATGTCTGCTGAGATAATTTGACTCATAAAGTCAGCCATCACACCTGGTAACAAGATGAAGCCAAATTTAAACTAACTTTAAGAATTCTGTTAGGTTAGGATTATTTCAAGTGGGATGTAGCTCATTCATGCCTATCACAGCAAGCTCTTCTCATCTTGTTCCTGATTCATCTTTGTTGATTTCAGTGTCGGTATCGCTTGCTGATCTTAATGGTATTCAAGCGTGGAGAAGAGGACTGTGTGGATGGAGGTATATTCTGTTTGCATTGAGTTTTCAGGAACTTATTTTCTAAAAAAGAGTTAATGATGCTACTGTTCTCTATCCCTTTGGGGATTTTGTACCTTTTCATTCTGAGTCCAGAAAATACAATGAAATTAAGATGATGCATATCAAATGGAGAATTTCTGGTTCAGATACAATGACACCTTCTTCAGTGGCTTATTTTTTTATTTTAGTAAATATTCATTTAGCAGCCTCAAGTAGCAGAACTAATGATTATAATTTTGTCTTCAACAAAGGAGGAGACAAATACTGTAATTACATAAAGTACAAATCAAATCACCTAATTAAATAGAGAAAGAAAATCTGCAATAATTACTGAGGTATAGGCCAGTTAACAATGCATAGTGAAAGGACCGTAATTTTAAGAAATACACCATTGCTTGATTCATCAAGAGCTAAATATAGTGAGCAAGTACATTTTTACTCAAAAAAAATACCAGCTTTATCTGTACTAAATTAAACCCAAATGACTCTTCAGGTGTTAGATTGCGGGCTTTGCTCTCTATATCTCTTTACAGAATAGAAAAAATATCTTAATTATTTATTCTAGGTGAAAAGAACATTAATACTGAATTGTGGAAACTTACTTCTTTGTTCATATCCAAACTCCAAGATGCCTCTGTAATTACAGCCCATGATATTTGCATTATGCGCAAACAATCACCTCTCAGACATTTGGTTCATATTATTTTCTTTAGCACCATGGTTGATATATAGTTTACCCGGAATTTTCTGGTTGTTTCTAATGAGGGCTGACGCTGCCTGCCTGAGAAGTCTATCAGAAGTAGAAATAATGTCTTCCATCTTCCTTCTCTTCTTAAGCCTGTGCCATTTACTTGAAGTAATGATCATTTTAGGGTGTGTTGTGCATGCTGTATGTGTGTTTGTGTACATACAGTGTCATGATCTGCCTTATTCCAGGAGAGATTAAAGGGCTCATTTCAGAATATCTCTGGAGGCATCTTAGAGTTTGTCTCACAGCGTTCTATATAATAACTGACCAGCTTGGATTTTCACCACATTTGAAAATTTTGTCATAAAATCTAGATAAAAGACAAAGCTATCAATTTATCTTAGTCAAATGAAATTCTGCTTTAATAATTGTAATTATATTCCAAATATCTTCTTTTTTTTTTTTCCAAAAAAATCTTTCTCCCTTTAAGTTGTTAAAGGGACTTTCCACTGAGCATTCTCACCTTTTCCTTTTCCCACAGAAGATACCTCAGGGTTCCCTTGGTCCTCGTCTTCCTCAATCTTACCTGCTCCTGCTCCGTGGGTGCCCTTGGCTCCACCCTCACTAAGAGAATGGTGAATACAAGAACTCTCTAATGTATTTATTTTCTACCTCAGAAAAGTAGTCTTCCTGTGTCTTCTTTCTGCTTTAGCTTCCTCTGATCCCCTCTCCCTCAACTGTCCCCCACACCTTGTTCAGCAGTGATCTTCTCTAACACAAATTTATCCCTCTTCATCTAAGAACTTCCATGACCTTAGGTCATAGCCATCCTTAGACCAATCCAGGGTATCTCTTCTTGCCTTGAAGGCTACCATTCTCCTTTTATTACCCTTTTTTTGTTTGTTTGTTTTTCTCTGGTACCGAAACCAAACTCATGACCTTGTGCTTGCCAGGCAGGTGCTTTGCCGCTGAGCTAAATCCCCAGCCCTCTCCTTTTATTACCCTTATTCTTTCAACCCTCAAATCCCCACCAGTAGATATATGTCTCACAGGTTGTTTTTTAATTTGTCCTTTCAACAGTTTCCAGTGACTTCTTAGACCAAACAAAAGATTGTTTTTCAATCCCTAGCTTGTCTGAATTCTCTGCACCCTAACAACTTGTATGGGATTATTCTCCACCTAAAAATTTATTCTGCTTTCAATTTCCCTGAGCTATGCTAATCTCTTAGAACTTTTCTTGTTCCGTTTGTTACCATCTTCTCTTTTTCTTTCATGGTTTCTTTACTCACTTTTGTAATCCAGTGGAAAGAACACTGGTTTGGCAGAACAACTGAACCTGAACCCCAGTCCTGTCTTAAAATATTTCTCTAACTGAGGGTTGCTTTATCTCTGTGATTCTACATCAGTGGACATATATTATGCTTTTAGGGATTCCTTCTAGATTTTTCAGCCACTATCATGATTCCCAAACTCCGTTCCAACTACAACAGCTCCCTTCTAATCTGGTTTATGTATTGGGCCCCACAACGTTTCCATCACCAGTGAAAGATGAATATTTTAGAATGAAATAGTTGATAGAGATCATTTCCTGTGGTCAAGTTTGATGACAGAAAATGCATCATGCCACGGAGTAAAAGAGAGGATGTGCATACCAAGGTATTCAATATGGTGGCCTGTATTCTCACATCAGGTGAAGGTCGTGCAAGTCTGGGAGGTGGAGGCAGCATCTGGACCATTAAAAGTACTTTCCTATTGAAAGCATGGCATTCATCCCTCAGTTTAACTTTTGCTCTTGAAGGCAAACATTCCATATCTATTTGCTGGAGTAGATTCAAGCATTGTGTGAGGTAATATTTTTAAAGCATTTAGCACAGTACTTGGCATTTAGACAGCAAGTAATGCATTACAGTATTTTCAGAGCTTTCTCCATGCCACTGAGGAAATGTATTCTCTCTTCTATGATGATCTGGCTACATAATCATTAAAAAATGTCAACAGTGTGATTTCTGCCTCACTTGCTTTATAAAATGAAGACATAGCAAACTGGTTCATTAAAAAGAAAGGGTCTTGGGAGAGGCCTTCAAACTTTAGCTAGCCATGAGGACTACTCTCTTGTATTTTACAAAGAATGGGAAGAAATCACCACTTTATTTTAATAATAGCTCCTTTTGGAAGTTAGGTCAAAAGTTGTTCTCTGAAAACAGCCTATCTAAATTTTGGAAGCCTGACTGCAAAGTTTCTCTGTGGAAAGCAGAAAAGATCATATTTCCCCCACTCCAGGGGGACACTGCCTCCCTGCTGTGAAATTCTCTGTTTTATATCGTATCATGCTGACTGGGAAGATAATCCTTGTGATTGCTGCTCTATTTACTTGCCCTGCAAATTGCTGCCAGGACACCTCCGTTCTGTGAAATGGATCGTTATTTGGTCACATCCCAAATATCAGCAGCACTTAGCTCATTTCACGTAAAGTGAAAAGAGTGAAATAAAAAAAGGACAAAGTCCAAACCTGAAATTGAACATTAAGTGTCCCTGGAATTCCTGCAGCAGGTATGATGCTTCTACATAGGGAAACAGAGCCATGCTCGGCAATGCGGCCCTGGCCACCTTCCTGACTTCCTTAAGTTAGTTTTAAAGGAATTGCTACCCTTGCTGTGCATTTAAGTGGCAATGACAAGGAAGAGAGGAGCAGCTGTGCCTGTTAACATTCCCCAGGAATGTTAGGCTGTTTAGGAAGTTGGACTCTAAACTCACCACCAGAATTTTAGTCACAAAGTATGCTGAATACACTGCACTATATCTCCCTGTACTAAAGCCCATGATAACAGTGAGGTGTATGCTATAACCGTCAAGTCCCTTGCTATTTATTAAACACTTCTACCTGGTCCTCACATCCCTCCTGTAACGTAGACCAAGTAGGATTATGTCCTTTATATCAGATGAAAATGACACAGTGACACAAAGAAATGAAGCGATTTGTCCATGTTCACAAAACTGAACTAAACCCAGATCCCCTTTTTGAAGCTGGAGGTTTTCCCATTAACATTTTTATGTCTTTTTTTTTTTGGCAAAAGCCCCTACAAAAAAGCAAACTTCTCCAAACACACTTCTACCAAATCTTGGTGTGATCATGAGACCGCTCTAGGCGCACTCTTTTTGGCCTTGGACCTTCAGGCTATCACACAGATTTGAGCATACTGCCTTACTCCATCCAGCATCTCTCTTTTCTGTCCTTCTTCCTGGTGTGATCAATGAATCCTTGTTCAGCTCTGAACTTCTCCGTGAATGGGAAGCTAGATCAATGACAGATAGTGACCTAGTGTATTTCCTATCTCAGGATACGCGTTTCTTTCACAGAAACTTTTAGGTATGCATGCTTTAACTTAGTGTGCTAGGCTTGGAGGCACCAGAGTAGAGCACAGGGTCTGGGTACAGGCTGGTCATGCTGGCCCGTGTAGTGAGCTATAACGCCCCTCAGTGCGCATGCTTCCTTTTCATTGCTCCTCCCTCTTTTGCTCCTCCTTGCCTCCCCAACTACTTTCAGAGCATCCTCAGATGATCCACAGCGACCTGGAAACTGATCAAAGAGTACAAATTTTGGTTCAGTCACTTGATAGCCTTATAAATACAACAAGACATTTTCTCCCTGTGGTTTAGTTTCTTTACTGGGAAAATTAGAAAATTTTGCTAAGGCAATCAGTTGATGAACCTTTTTTGGTCAATAGTAAACCCTTATTTGAAATAAAAGTTAATGGGGGGCCTCAATACATGAAACAGATAAACATGATGCTCTGCTGATGGGGAAGAGAGACCAGAACTCAGCCTCTTTTTTGACGCTTGCAGACTTGGAGGGTTTTTGATAGGTCCCGTGAATCTCAAAAATGCAGGGAAAAGGTTTGCATATAGATTTGGAGTCTCAAAACATCTTAGTCTTTATAGAAGTGCTATGTTAATAAGTGTTCTCCTTCCCCACTTTGTCTACATCTTTTTTCTTGATGTTGCATTACCCTGGGTGTGTCTCTTTATTCTATCTGTCTCTGTCTGTGTCTGTCTCATGCCTGTGTTGTCTGTGTCTGTCTTTTTGTCTCTCTCTCACTTTACTTTTTTGAAGAGTGATGTGCTCAGTGAGAGGAGGTGGTTATAAAGGAAAAAGCATTAAGTGTGAATGAAAGTGACTTCTGCCCAGATTTTTGTGCATCCATTCATTGGGGTCATTTTCAGTGGTGTGATCAGAGACTAAGGCTATTGCATGGTGCTGCTTATGCCCCATAGGTCTGTAGGATGCAACATGCATGGTTTGGTCACTATAATACAAGATAAAAAGAATAAGGAATCTATACATGTTGTAAGAAAAATGCTGAGAAACCCCAGCAGTAAAGCATATGAGGGAAAAGGAGAGGGAGATGGAGAAGAAGTGGTTCCTTCTAAATCAGAGGAAGTGAATTTTGTCTAAAAGACAAATAACTAGAAGGCATGAATTCCATGCTTATGATAATTTCTGAATAATGAGTTATAACTTAAATGAGATGAACAGACCCAGGGATGGGTAATTTAGCAACTTAGTGAGATCTTGTCTGAAAAAATGAGGGACTGGATCTGTAGCTTGTTGTGAAGGCCCTGGGTTCAATCCCCACTACTTAAAAATAATAAAGAGTATGAATAAGACTGCTTCTGCATCTAAAAATCTTTCCAGCCCATCTGTAAGGCCTCTTCTTGTTCTCCATGAGAACCTCATGTGGACTTTCTCCCCATGTTATTTGGATCAGTCAAATCTATTGATCACCTTATGAAATAGTAGCTAATCTCTCACATCTTCTTAATTTCATTATGGCCTAAGAAATTTTCCTCTTTATGGACCCAGAACTATAAGTGGAAATTCACAGCATGGGAGTCTGATAGCATTTTAATGAACTCAGCTAAGCTTTCCTACTACACCTAGGAGCAGGACTTTGCAGGTTAATATAGTTTGATAATGTCAACGATTAAGCCTGATCAAAATTCTGATGTAGTGTCAAGTTAGTAGCCCACATGTTTAGTTAGTCAGCGTCTCTGCTTACTGAACTCCAGGTTCATTCAGGGCAGTTCTAGGCGCAATGCTTCTCCTCATGTACAGAATAAGGTGTTTGCTATTTCCAGACAAGGGTGAACTTCAACTCCTGAGAACAGAATGGTATCAGCTCCAAAAGAAACACTAGTTCTGTGCTGGCCCCATTAGGCGTATTTACCATCAGGAAATTCGGGAAGCACCTGATTAAAGAGAGAAATTGCAACAATTTAAAGAGTTTTTATTTGCCTCTTCTTGGGAACTCTCCTCTAGAAAAGGTGGCAGTTTCTCACCTCTAGCACCTTTGGCACTTCGAATCAGATAAATTTTTGTTTTGGGAAGATGCTCTGTGCTTTGTGTGGGATACTGCTGAGCATCCTCTTTAGATGCTAAGAGCACTCTCCCTCTACTTATGGCGAGGAAAATATCTTCAGACAATGTCAAATATCTGCGAGGGAACAAAATTGCTCCTGGCTAATATCGAGTAATGGAAGAATTAAGTTGTGTCACGTTGTTTATACTGTTTAGGATTAAACCCAGGCTTCTTTATGAGGATTTGACCTTGGGCACATTGTTTGAACTCTCATTTTCCATAAATGTAAAATCAGACATTCATTTGAAAGTCAAATGAGCCTAATACTTCAGAAGTACTTAATAAATATGAATTATTATTGTTTTAGCATGGTTTTCTAGAAGGACTACATTTTTCTAGTAGAAGTTACTTATACAAGGAAAGAATAAGCATACAAAACAGGGCCAGGCAGTTGTCCTTTGAATCCATAGCTACTGAATGTCTGGCTACTGTGGTGAAGGACTGCTCCAACTTAGGGTCATAGATAGGATGAACATTGTGCTGTGTGGTCTGTTAGTATGGTTAGGGACAGTCTTCTCTACTCAGCAATGTACTCCTTTCAAAAATTGTATCAATTACTACACATGGTCATCTGTTAAAGAACAAAGTGTCTAAGGCTGGTGATAGAGCTCAGTGGCACAGCACCTACCTGGCAAGGAGGAGGACCTGAATTTGACTCCCAGTACCAAAACCAAACCAAACCAAACCAAAACAAAAAAACTACTTATAACAAAACATCTTGTACAAAAGTGGAAAACACAAATAAATTTCTCATCTATCTGTTCTCATTCCTTCCCATCCTTTACTTTCCCTCCCTTCTTTTGTCCCTCCCTTCCTTACTTCCTTCTCACCAGCTCAACTTTTCTTTCTTTTATTTCCTATGTGGAATAATTTAATTAGGTTATATATGTAGATTTACAAATTCATTTATAATTGGACTGTTTGTGGTTATTTCTATGAATAGTTCTGCATTAGCTATAACCCTGAGGAGTGGGCCTGGTATATATTAGTGCTCAGAAAACTGAATGAGGTAGGAAGGGGCTCACTGAGATATTATCTCAATGATTGCACAGAGGCAGTAAGAAAGGACGAGAATTCTTGGGTAGCTAAAGACATGTGTTACATGTCTTCCAGTGCCTGTGAGAAGGTGCGGATCTCCTCATGCTCATGGAATGACCAGGTGCAGGGGAAGTTAGAAATGTTAATTTCTTAATACTTAACTTTAATAGAAACTTCAAGAGCTCTTATATTCCCTGAAATTTTTAATTTATAACCAAACATATTTAATACAGCTTCTGTGTCCTTATTGGTATAAAACTGTATGCCCCAAGAAGGAAAACTGACTTGCCCAGGGCCAAAAAGCTACAGAGGAGATGAAAATTCCTTAACTTCTACTCCAGAGTTCTTTCTTCTACCACTGTGACTCAAGCCATCTTTAGAAGCTGATAAATTATTACCAAGAAACTTCCACATAGATGCCTTGTGCACAAACCACAAGAGCACAGTGCTACTTTACATGAAGCCAAGTTGGGGATGGGTCTCTTAACTTCACCCTCTTCATCTGCTTTTACTTTCTCCTAACTCCAGTTGTAATCCTGGGGCCCCATGGGGCCAGGGTTGGGAAATGACTGTTCTGGGCATGGTGATAAGGGTGTCCAAAGGCTTCTGGATCTTTCTTCTTTCCTTTCTTCTTATGTAGGTACTATTGGCAGGACTAATAAATATACTAGGTTTTCTGCCCTTAGGCCAAACAGAAAAATATTAAAAGAGGCTTTGGCTTTTAATTAGCTTATTAAGTGCAATTAAAGCAGTATGACATTTACTAGTAGGTTAATGGCCCATTAAGTGAATATTTTATTGATTAAGTAATTTTGAATTGATTATATACTAAGTACTTTGTGTCCACATAGTATCTTCTTTTACATTATCATGCTTGTCCAAACATTCTTCTACAGAAAATACATAAAATCCAATTATATATTGTGTGAATTTTAAAACATGACTAAGTATCTGAGTTAATTAATGGGAAGAAGATCATGTGGGGTATCGCTTTGCTTTTTATGGAACTACTTAGTCATAATTAGTTCATCAGGTTAATTAAAAGGGGCCCACTCTTCCAATCTTTCTCCTTTTCCTCCTCTTACCCCATCAAAGTAATACCATTGTGTAGCACATCCAAATTTTAAAGCATTTTTGGATAAATTATATAATTTAATTTAATGTAATAACACCAGGAAAAACATATATTTATATTCCTTCTTTAACAATTAAGACAAATCGATGTTTATAGAAGTTAAGGGAGTTGATGACATAAATAATGATCAATTAAAAAGTCAGGACTAGACCAGTGGTGTCAGTTTACAGTGCTTTTGTTCCTTCTATTTTATCACAGGTGTAAGTTAATTGGAAATTGAGAGAACTCAATTCCTCTACAAGTGAAGGAGAAACAGTCATAGAGGCCACCTTCCAAAGGAGAGTCTGTCTACTTGCTCATACACTGCACCCCTGAGGAGGGTGCCTGAAGGTTGTGTCTTCCAGACATAAGTATCTAAAACCAATGTCCGAATTCTGAAAAATCTATGTCTCCGCATATAATTTCACACTTTCCAAAAATGTTGGAAATTTTCCATTCCAGCAAGTACAAAGAGCTGTGTGCCCTCTTAAGTGTAAATCAATCAGTCCAGTCCCACTTTTAACAAGCATTTATTGAGAAACAGTGTTGTGCTCAGAATGGTGTCTAAAAAGGAGTCAGAAAAATTGTAAACACTATGACTTTCTATTCAGTAGAGCCCACAGAGACTGTCAAAACTATTTTAAAGCAAGAGTACAAGAATAAAGGAAATTACAAGAATAAATGTGGTCAATGGAAGTAGACTCATCAGGCTACACCCTCAAGTCCCTCCTGCTCCCATTGGGTACACAAAGGCAAGTAAAATGGGAATTTGAGGTGACTGAAAGTGAAGGAAGTACGAAAAGAAATTAATAATTGGTGGGATATGAATTTCAGCAATTGTTTAAAAACATGCTTATCGTGTATGATTCCCTCTCTCCATGTGATTAAAACTCTGTTGGAGACATTAATGGAGGGTATGCACACAGGCACACAGGCACACACATGCACACACATGTACACACAGCACATGTATGCACAGGCTCACTCTCACTTTTAGACTGCAATCAGCACAGTCAGCATTTTAGCAGCCATGTTATAACTGTAGGAATTTAGAGGTAGGGGAAGTTTGTGGATTTTTGGAGAAACCTTGCTTTATGAACATATTCTGAATTAGAATTAGTTCTAGTGTTCTTGTCAGTCTTCCAATACCAGACCTTATTTACATAATATTTTTGAGGACTCTCCAACATTGAGTTTTTTGTCTTTTAATTTAATTAGTGTATTAATTGTGGTACTCAGGTTTGAACTCAGTAGGGTTCAACCACTGAGCTACATCCCTAGCCATTTTTTGGTTAAATTTTCAGACAGGTTTTCATTAATATGCCCAGGTTGGGCTAGAATTTAGGATCTCTTTGCTTCAGTCTACTGAATGGCTAGGATTATAATCATGTGCCACCATACCCAGATAGTTAAATTTATTTTACTTGATACCTTAGACACATTAATATCATATGTAACAATGTGTAAAGTAGGTTAGACATAGGTATCTCTTCTAATGTTTATCATTTCTGTGTGGGAAAATATTCCAAAATTCTTTATTTTGGCTTTTTGAAATGTATAAAACTTTGAGTTTGAAGGTAAACCAGACGCACTGTTTTTTTTTACCTCTGGCTTACTATCATTCACAGCAAAATAATTTCCCAATTTGTGATGTGAATTATTCACTAGTGAAACTGCATAACATGCTGATATTAGAAGAAAAGGATTGAAATTACCCAAGACAAAATGATGAGCAGTGTGAGATTATGGAGAGAAACAACATTTATTATTTATAATGGATTTAAGGACACTTTTTAAAAAGTTAGTTCATTGATTTGCTTACTATTACATGAGAAATAAGGTCTACACTTCTATTATGTTTTTCTTCTTGTATTCACAATTTCTATATATGTTATCAGCCATAAATAAGAATAAAAAATGAAATGTAATTATGTCAATAAGTTTATTCACTGAAGGCAATTTGGTTTTCATAGAGTTAAAAGAAATTGTTCTTTCCTGTGAAAATATTGTTATATCAGTTTTTTTAAAAAAAATAGGTAATTCCACAGTCTCCTTGGAATTATCACAGCCTGTTTTGTTGTTTTATTTGGCTCTAATTCTTCAAAGTAAGCTGTCTTGATATAATTCCCCTGACAATTAAAAGGTTCCCCGTAGATATTCTTCCTTTCTGTTTATATTATTACATAGCCCTGTCGTGGGAAAATAAGTGTTTTTGTTGGTGGTGGTAGTTTAAGATAAGTCAAGAACAATTATTGAATACTTCAAGCAAAGAATATTCTTTCTAGTTCATATCCTTTCTTAACTGAAAATTTGCTCAGCATTCCCAGCACTCTCTCATCTACTTTAGAAAACATACTGGAAACTCTCAAGTGCAGAATACATTTCTGTAGCAGTGAAAGAACACAAGAGGACACAGTATAACAACCGAGCAGGAAGAGTGGACCCAGAGGCTCAAAGTTCAGGTTTGCACTTTTGCGGGATCATCCAACCTTGCTGTGGGCTGCATCTTAGAATGTGCACTGGGCTGGGCTGAGATTTCTAAGGTTAGGCTTACAGTCTTCCATACTGGCTGTTTGTTGTTATTTTTGTAATAAAGTCTTCAGCAGCCTTACTCTATGGCTAGGATCATGACTAATGGAAAGTTAGAATTTTTGAGTAATGAACAAATCTCAGGAAAAGTGGAATTAAAAAAAACAACTTGGGAGCCTAATGTGGATAAGGAGGTAAATGAGGTTTAAGGTGGTAATGATTCAGCAACTTACAGCAAATAACTATTAAATATCTATTGCTTTCAAGAAATAGATTATTGATCCTGATGTGGTCTCTAAGCTGAAAAAGTGGTAGTTACAGAAGAACAGATGTAAGACCCACAAAAGGAGAAAAAAAAAAAACCAATGTGGAACTCAAGTTGCAGAATATTGAGGGATGCATAGGGACTCTGTGAGTAGATGAGATATCAAAGTCTTAGAGATACTTAAATATATGATCTTTTAGTCTAGTAAAACACTTCTGCGGATAACTACTCAATCTTTTGACACAAGTCAAACTATTCTTAATCAGAGATGCTTCAGTTTACCATTCTTAGTTGTGTTGATTCCTCTCCTCACCAGATTCAAGATTGAATTGAACATTTCACATGGAATATAAAAAATGGTTAAGAAATATCTGCAGTGGTGTTTTGCCAAAGGGAACCTTCTATTATGCTGGAACTCAGAGCTGTGCATTATTGTTAATATGGCAGAAGTTTAAATGTTTATAGAGAACGTTTCTTGAATTGCATAATCTGGAAACTCAAGTAGCCCTGCTAAATTGAGCAGAGATAAGCTATATTTTATTACTCTTTAGAAATTGTATACTGCGTCTATTCATGGAGGATCTGTGCAAGGGCCCTTCGTTTTCCCAATTTTTCAACTAAAATGATTGTTTTCTTCTGATAAGTTCTTCATCTTAAGAATCAAGTTTATTATCTATCCTCATTATGATTTTATGAAGCAGTAAATGCCACCACCCCCATCTACTAGAAGATATTATTGAAGAGTGAGATTTAGAGCCAATTGTTTTTTGGGAAATCGTAGGAAATACATTAGAACATAACAACTCAGTTACAATTTCTATCACATCGGAAATTCTATAAACTGCCCTACTCTTTATATAACTAAAGGACCAGGAATGGAGGCATGCCAAAGGGCATTGTCTTAATTTTTAAGTGTGCTTGGTTGAAAAACTTTTGCTCTGCCTGGGGCTTTGCTAGAGAACAACTAAAACTCTCTAAGGATATGAACAAAAGCCCTGTCAAACAGAGAGAGTGAAAATGAGGGCAAGCGGGGTCTCTGGGGCTGGACTTGTTCAAACCTTAGGATAACTCACAGGATCAAGAGGCCTAAAATAGGAGACAGAGAACAGAACAAAAAGAAAATCTGGGCCCAAATTACAGGAACGTATTTAGTTATGTGGTGAAGTTTTGCTTGAGGAAAGGTTGGCATAATCACTATTACTGGTACATTTGATAATTAGTATCGTGTTTAGAAGTGCAAAATCTTATTGGAAGACTGGAAGTTTTAGTAAAAGTAGAAATTCTGTTTTGTCTAGTGTGAATGCTAACAACCAAAATTAAGTGAGGATGAAATAACCAGTCAGATAACTGAGTCGGAGTGTTGTAACTAGATGACTTCGTGTTTAAGAGTTTGGGTTTTGGATTTATAATGCCTAGGTTTAAATCTTGGAATTGCTAGCTGAGAGACTTTGGATAAGCTGTTTATTTTTTTCATATTTTGTTTCTCTTTATATAAAATGAAAACATGACAGCAACTGAGTTACAAATGTTATCTAATGCCATTATTAGTCAATTAATTTTTCATGTAATCAAATCTACAGTGAATTCCACAAAGCATTGTAAATATGTAAGAACTAAAGTAGGCAGCTACCAAGGCTGTGTGTCTGTTAAGGCACAGTATACAGACATCTGGAAATCAAGTGTAGAACAACATAAAGTTATAAGCAACAGACAATTGGGTTTTGTTCCAAGGTATATCAATTTATGTTTTCAAAAGTTTGCTTTTCATAATTCATTAAAGTTGATGTCTTGAAGAATAGGACAATATTTTATATCTTCAGTTCTCAGAGGTTAGTGTATGATTTAAAGAGCTTATAAAATCAATATGTCAGGGGTAGAGAAAATGATGCAACCCTAAACCTATACTCATTCCTAACATACTGTTTCCCAGCAAATAGCACATCTACTAATACTTTTAAAATTACATCATTGCTAACTACAGAGTATAAAATATGTCCTGTTCTATTTTTCAGTCAGGAAATGGGAATATATTTCTGTACCTCACTGTAACTCCATGTGCCATTCCAATACATATATAATCAAATCTATTTGATCTCTTGAATTTTCTAATTCTTTAGGTAAGTCTTTAAAAGTAATGTAACTAAATGAACTAAGGCTACACCAAGAACTTTTACTGTCAGCTCTTCCCTAATATATTTTTTTTTTTTTGGTGGTCTTTCAAGTTTTCCACAGCTTTCTCTACTGATGGATACAACTTATATAGAAAATGTCCTCCTGTTTTTGAGTTAAAATTAGGACAAGGCCTATGCCGTTTACTTGTTAGCTACCATTTAGTGAGAGAAGATGTGATGAATTATTTATTGCTGTTTGCTGGTCCCGAGAAGTAACCTGGGCAGAACTTTTTCTTCCTTTTGGAGAAACA
>NW_004955424.1:3233624-3284148 GCF_000276665.1 Chinchilla lanigera
CATATTAAGAGCTCCAAGATGATTTTCTTAGAGGTGAAAATGTACTTTAATGTGTTTAATGCAGAATTGTGATATTTATTGGACTCTAGAGCATATGATTGCAGTTTTTAGGTTAGGTCCTATGAAATAGTGTGTCATGGAGGTAAGTTTAAAAAATGCTACTTGTCTTGGTACTGAATCATTGGGAATTCAGGTTTCTCTATGAAGTGGCCATTTAACCTTCTGGATAATTGTTGATTATTTCTGTCATTTCTACCATTCCTTGTTACTAGTTTCTTGAAACTCTTTTCACCATAAAGTGCTGGACTCATGAAATGGGTCATCATGAATGGTTTGGCTTATTAGGACACCATAGTTTTTCCTTCTGTCTCACCAAATAAGATTTCCTCTCCTGAATACTGCATCAGGACATATACACACAGACTGAGCCTTATCAGACATCCATCCTTGCAGTGCATCTGCCATGCAGCCAAAGGTCAATATATGTTTTGAGGAGTGAGTGGGCAACTGCTGTCCCTAGCTGACTGAAAAATTCATGGCTTGCAGCTTGGGATCCCTGTACTTCTATCGGTACCACATCCCTTACTTTGTACTGTGCTCATCAAATAGACACCATTTTCTCCTGTAAGAGGGGAGTGAATGGAACGGTTTTTAGCAGTTGCTGAATATAGGTCACCCCAAGTGAGGAAAAGAGAAGGAATTTCCACTAATGCTCCGGATAGCCCAGTGAGTGCAAAAGTTGATGAACATATGCTGTGGCCTAGAGTAACGCAGAACCTGAAGGGAAAAAAAAACACAATTAAAATAACACTCCATGGTTGGAAATACGCCATTAGAGAGGCCCATTTCTGAAATTAACTTTCCTCTCTCATAGCTGGAGTGAGGCGAATCATAACCATCTGTTACAAGTGGAAGAAAGGCCTCAGGAAAAAGATGAGGAAGCTGGGCAAGGGGAAGAGAAGATAGAAGCAAGCTGACCCCTAGGATGCTTCCTGTAAGAAATTAATGAGGAAAGAAAGAAAACAAGAAAAGATGAGAGGACCCAGAGAATAGTAGTGAATGAGCTTGGAGGCCTTAGAGAACAGAAAACATGTTCTCATTTTAAGGCAGGTGTTGATCCATGAGATATAGTTTACCATTGTGTGACCCAAAGTAAGTCACCTGACTTGTCTGTATCTAATAGTTCATTAATAAGACAGGATAATCACTGTTGATTCTGGAATTGGAAGAGACACATTTGTGCATAAGGTAAGAGCAACAGTGTTAGGTAAAGCTAAAGTCACCGTGGCAGAGCTGCAGTGGTAGCTCACATTTCTTGGGCCCTTACTCTGACCACGAACTTAGCACAGATATCTTCACTTAATTCTTGCACCCCACTAAGGAGAAAGTCCTACAATTATTATCATTTGCAGAGGAGTAAACTGAAGTTTGGACAAGTTAAATAAGCTTCCCAGAACACACAGATGGGAAGTAATAAAGCTGGGATTTAAATCCAAACTGTTCAGCTCCAAAGGAAACATTTTCAACTACAGACCTATTTAGAGTCATTTAATCACTGAGGAATTTACAAGGCTAGATAAAGAATAAGGAATCTGACTTTTAAAATCCCAGAGAAGAAGTAAAATTTGACCAGTGAAGGAAGAGACATCCACAGATCCACACAGAATGGCCATCTAGTATTTTGAATGATAGAGGAAGAAAATTCATGTCCTTCTCCAGAGGGACACACAGTCCAGAACACAGAGCAAAGCTGTTCTCAAAAAAAGTTGCCATTACTTGGCTTTTTGTATTAAACTAATAAAGTGAAAATTAGGCTTTTTACTTTTAATATCAGCCAGATAGTATAGATTCATGAACAGATGTTTTCTCTGGCATGAAGATGACCCCACTGGGGAGCCCCAGGGTTGCCCAGAATTGTACAGAAGGAAAAGAATTATGCATTAACAGTGATTTCTTTGGAGGAGAAAAATACATTTATAGTATTGACTGTGACTTTGGCTTCATGAGTTTGTGCTTATCTTCCAACAAATTTATATACAATAAATAGATACTGATCATACCTCAATAAAGTGGTTAAAATAAGTAAATAAAAGCCTAAGAAGAAAAGTGACTTTTGACTGTCGTAGATTACAGAGCTACGTCCTAGAATTGTAGGATGACAGCGTCCCTTTTGCGGGATGCATACCTGAACGAAGTGCCTTCCAAAGAAACCCTAAAACAATTGCATGTTTTAAAACTGATTCTTTTTGGAAACTGAGGCAGTGTTACAAATTCTTCAAGGCATTCTTAAGAAGATGGAATGAGATAATATCTTCCAAATAGTTATTCTATACTTTTGTCCTATCAATTCTTTAGTAACCATTAACCATCTGCCTCTACCTCCACCCTTTAGAAGGCAGAGAAATCCAATTTATTTGTTTTTTATTTTTTTGTTTTAAAAGTAAAGGAACAAAAACATATTAACAAACAGACAGCCATTTACAAAGTCACACAAGAAAAGTACAAGCAACACTGAACTACATACCAGGTGACAGGGAATTAACAATGGTTGCTGTATTACATATTGATAACTTCAAAGTGGTTACTCAAGAAAACAAATACAGACATGAAAGATTGATCAAATAATTAATCATTAACTGTTCCTTTCAATAAAGTGATATGTCAGTAGTACAGATATGTTAGCTATCCTGTATATACGTGTGTACATAATTTTCCCCTTCTTTCTTTTCTCTTTTCCCTCATCCTAGTTGCTCTTTACTTTTGAGCAGTTTCCTTTCATTACACAATGTTTATCATACCTCCTAATTTTTATTCACTCTTTCAGGTTCTTACACTAGTGAAACAATACACTGCTTACACATACAGGTCTGATTTATTTCACTTATGATTATGGTCTCTAGTTGTGACTATTTACATGTAAAAGCCTCGAGTTTATCTTTCTTTATAGCTGAGTAATATTCCATTATATACAAATGCCACAATTTTTTAATCCAATCCTCAGTGGACGGACATTTGGGTTGCTTCCATGATTTAGCTGCTACAAATTGTGCTGCTATAAACATGGGTGCACATATATCATTGTGATATGATGTTTTCAGATCTTCTGGGAAAATACTCAGAAGGGAATAGCTGGGTTGAATGGAACCTCTAGACCTAGTTTGCTGAGGAATCAATATGTTCAACATCATTAGTCATTTGAGAAATGCAAATTAATACAACACTGAGATTTCATCTCACCCCAGTAAGAATGGCTAGCATTAAGAAATCAACCAATAACAAATGCTGGCGAGGCTGTGGAGAAATAGGAACCCTTCTCCACTGCTGGTGGGACTGCAGACTGGTGAAACCACTGTGGAGAAATCCAACTTAAAGGGGACAAGATCGACTTTAGAAATTACAGCTTAGAAGTTAGCACTATCAATTCACTTGAGGTGAAGCTATCACCATCTAGCATGGGTATTTGCTTCAGTAACAATGGGAATTAAATCAAAAGCACAAATTTGCATGGAAAATCTTTAACTGAAGTCAGAGAAACTAAAGTGGAGCACAGTTCTGGTAAAGACTAAGCTGGTCGTCCAACATGGAAAGCAAGAACAAATAGCAACTTCTCTGGCTGGAGAAGCTGCAAGAGGTACACTCTGATGGAAGCGCTCAGACTGGCCCATCTGAAGAAAGAGCCCAGCTTTTAAGGGTTATCTGAGCTGGGTTAAGGTCTGGTTGGTCATTATCTTAGTCCTGGTTTTGTAGCTCTGGAGGAATCCTCGTGTTTTCACTGGCGATTGTTTCTTTTCCTATGAAATGATTATATTTCTGCTTCAGGTTAGTCTCAGGCATGTGAGGTTCTTCTCCCCTGGAGTTCAGGTGATCATAGGTGTACAACAAAGCTGGAGACTTCTAAGCCTTGCTGGAAGGGGGGTCTGAAACAGGATGGTGCAAATGGTGGCAATCAGATGTCCCATGAATCCTGAAAATGAATTTAATTACTGTTATCCTGTTGTGTTTCACCCAGAGGAAAGATGAGATATGGTAGACAAATTTAGGGCTAATAAACTTTGTCCTATCAACTTTTAGACAGATACCACCTGAATGATAACATGCACATCTACTGAGAGACTGTGAAGAATTTGATTCAGTGTTTTACTGAATCAAAGTTGTTCTGTTTTCAGTCACCTACTGGGCATCCATAGGTCAAAGCAAGGCATCCGGTAGTATTATTGTAGGTGAATGGACTAGAAGAAGCCAACGAATTACACTGGTATGTAGAATTTATATTACATTATACTTATTATATTATAAATCTTCCCCAAATTAATAAAACAAAAAAATATAGTTAACCAGAGCAGTTTAGATGAGAGTGGAAAGAGTAGAGGAAAATAAAAGCTGAAATAGCTCATTGCAAACATCCAAGAATTCCATTAATTTAGAAATGTGGTTAAACCATAAATGAATAATTGTATAAAATACAAATGGCATTTGGAGAGATTATTGATGCGCTCTAAAGAGACATGGGAAACAAAAAACTGAATTCAATATTAGGATTCAAAATGAGAATAATTAAACATTTCATCAGTGAAAAATATGGTGTTAATTTTCACTGCTGTTAGGAAGAATTGTAGAAAGGAAAGATTTTCATTCATTGACTGTTTTGTGGAGATTGCATTTGGAACACTTATACAGAATAGCAGTTGACTTAAATAAGTGTTTGGAGCAAAAGTTTTAACTTTAAGACTCTGACAAATCATAAAATAGTAACTATTTAAAGGGCTATGTATACATATCCTCACTTGAACATTACACAATGCATATTTATACTAAAACATCGTGTAGTACCCATAAAGATACACAATTTTATATGACAATTAGAAAAGAAAAAAATTTTAAAGTGTGAATGTATAAATAAATGAAAATAAAGAGATTAAAGTGATGAACAGGCATAGTGTTAAAGTTATAATCATGAACAACTAATAATCTTAGGCATTGTATCTAAAGGAAAGTCAAGCAAGCTCAAAGGTAGAGAAAAGCAGCTAGACTTGCTAAAGAACCTTAAGACCAAGTAATAATAAGGTGGCAAGGTACCAGGTTTTGTTTTGTTTTATATTAACCTAGTCTTGGAGCTGAAGAAACCAACAATAGAAAAATGCCAACAGGATTCATCAAAGCAGCTGGCAAAGCCCCAGAGAAAGCTTATGTTTTAGCCAGTGGCTAAGAAAGAAGACATGTAGCAGGACAAAGACTTTGAGACAGTGTTTTCTACTCCAGCCAAATGTCACAGAAGAAGACTACCATCTCAACCTTATGCACACTAGGCTGAATAGGGAGCCTAAATGTCCCCTCTAACATAGAAGCAAAGAGAAAATGAAATACTGCCACCAGCATGGTGAGAGAAGGTCAAGGGTAAGCCAGGATTTCATTCCTTGCCGATGATCCTGAGCACCCTTCTATCCAGCAGTGTCAATGGAGACCAGATGGGGTGTCTGGATTTCCACCCGCGTCAGATATATCTACATATATTTTTAGTTGTGCTCTCATAGCTGCCTCAATGTCCTCAGTTAATTCAGTACATTTACTTTTCCTGGTCATTTTGACTTTGGGGAAGAGCTAGAAGTTGCACAGTGCCAGATCCAGCGAGTAAGGTGGATGAGGACACATCATAATGTGTTTATGAGTCTTCCTGTATATTGGATATCACATGACAGCAGCATTTACCAAATTTATGGTCACTCCTTGTAGAGACACTCATGAAAGAGCACTTCTAGAACTGCTTCACAAAGTGGCAGGAATAACGGGATGAGTATGTTTGAAATGAGGGGTATTTTAAGGAAAACGAGTGGCAATGTTTCTTTTACTGCAAGAAATTTTTTATAAATTAAAAATTTTATAAATTAAAACATTCACTCTGTATTTTGGTCACATCCCATACAACTTGCTTCATCTATAATGACTTTTTTCCCTATCTGTCACTAAATTTGTACGAGAGTACTAGTGGTCTCATGAAAAGTATATGTGAATTCTATACCTGGCAGTTTCAAGGCAATCTATTGAAATTATTTCCTTCTCTGTGTGTATGAGTATGTTTTACTACAATAGCATAGGCATATTTTAGGGACTCAATGCAGTCCTAGGCCATTTGTCCTAAGTAGAAACAAAACGATACTAGAAATACTGGCTGATATAAACAGGCACCTAATGTATACTTGCTCTTTTTCTTCTTATTGTAGGCAATGTTGCAGTTTTATACCAGTGGTAATACTAGGCATGCCAGGTGCACCCGTTTCCTTCTCTTAAAATAAGTTTGTGTAAGAATAGCAGTCTGCATAGACTGGTGGCTTACTTCCTTTCCCCATGTGTACATAATGTTGCACTCCAGCAATACCTTGCACTGGTTTACTTGATGAACAAAGCATGCTCAATTCTTACACCTGTGTGAATAATATTATTCTAGACCAGTGCCTGGCATATAAGTTGTGCCTAATGCAATCTTGTTTACCTTCTTGTGTGTGTGAATAATGCTTTGCTAGGACAGGACTTGGCATGTAATAGATATTCAATGCATGATAGCTTCTCCCCCTCTGCATGTGAGTTATGTTTTACTAGAATAGTTCCTGACATATATTAGGTGCTTCATGTACCCACATTTTCTTCCTCTATCTGCCCACAAATTTGTGTTAAAATAGGGCTCTATATCCTCAAAGTGCTTACTGCAATTTTCCTTCCTCTTATACGAAAGTTTGGATAAATAATAATTGTTCCCGGTGTAACCTGCTTACTCAGTGAACACTTTTAATTTTCTGTTATATGAAGATGATATTTTCTGGGACTAGTACTTAGAATACATTAGGTATTCATGTATGCGTATTTTCTTCCTGGATATGTAAATAAGATTGTACTAAAATGGTACCTGCATGTATTGGATAATTCATTTATGCTTGTTTTCTTCTTTTTATGTGTGAATAATATTGTGGTAAAATTCTAGGTCCTTATAGCAATCTTACTTCTTCCTCATTATGAGTAATATTATAGCAGAATAGTGTTTGGCTTGAACTAAGCTTGAATCAGTCCCTGACCTTCTGGGTGAATAACATTTTATAACAGTACAGTAGCACATACCAGGCTATAAGTGCATTCTTATTTTTTCCTTCTATACAGAGGTTCAAAATGGTACCTGTTAAATACTAGAAAATTAGTGTTCTGACATCTTTCTTCTTGTTTATGAATAAAATTGTGCTAAAATAATGCCTGACATATCCTGGATGTTCTACACAGGCTTTATTTTTCGTGTATGTGAGTAACATGCTGTATTACTCCCCGACTGTAGTAAACCCTCAGTACAGTCTCTTTTCTTTCTATGTGTGTTTATACTGTTATACTCTATCAGTGGCTGGTAGGCATCAGCAGCTGTTAGGCTAGTTATTTTGCTCTATATGTGAGTGACATATTGCACTAATGGATTCATATATAGTATGCTAGGGTTCTTATGTTTGAATATTGCCATACTAGACTATACTTCACATGTACTAGGACTTTCTGCCTTTTGAATTAAGGAATAGTGGCTAGAATTTACAAGGGCCTTTATCCATCCTTGTGACTTTCCTTACCTACAAATGATCTTGTGCTATAATTGTACCTGTCACATAGTTATCCTAATTGTGCTTGTCACATAGTTATCCTAATTGTGCTTGGTATATATTGCATGTTCAATGTGTGCTTATTTCTTCTCTTACATGTGTGAGCAGTGCTGTATAATCTTATGTAACATATATATTTGATACTGAATCCATGATTGTTTCTTTTTCCTGTATAAGTAATGTTTTTCTAGAGTAGTAAAAGCCATATTTTATGTATCTCATGTGTATTCATTTTCTTCTTTTAGAGTAGTACTTATGTGCTTCCTTTCCTTATATGTGAGTAAGGTCATATGGGATAATGCTGAAGTTTACTGGGAGGGCAGTACATGATTGCTTAATTCATTTCTAGGTAGATAATATATTCTAGAAGAATACCTATCAGATACACATACCAGGAACTTAATGCATATTTGTGCACATTTCTATACATGAGTAACGCCCCAGAATATTGCCTTCATATATGCGATACTCATTAGTGTACTGATATGTGCAACCATAGTGTGCTTAATGTTGCACTATCGTAAGGTTTTTATACTGATCCTTCAATGCATGTTTTTCCTTCCTCGATTTGTCAATAATTTTATAGAAAATGAGTACCTACATACACTAGATTCTCAGTGTATGCTTATTTCTTTTGGCCTATGTGAGAGTGATGTTGTAATGGACAGACACACAAGTTATTCTCACTCTCATGCTAGTATCTTGTGAGGAAAGTCTTGGTATAGTGCCTTACACACACTAAGATACTCAATGCATGTTCTCTTCTTTTGAGCAATGTCCTAATGGTTCTTAGAATATATTTGGGGTAAATTCATGTTCGATTCTTACTGTTTGGGTGTGATTAAAGTTCTAGGGTACCAGATAGTATACAGTGGGTACCCAGCGCAGGATGGGTTCCTTTCCCACGTGTGGGGGATGTTTAGCTAGAACAGCTCTTGGCACATGCTAGGTGCTGCATGTAGTGTCATTTCCTTTATATGTGCGACAGTGTTGTGCTGGAATTTGACTTTTCATATACATGCTAGGTGTTAAATGCACGCTGGCTCTTTCTACTATGAGTAATGTTGTTAAGTATTGCTTGGCACATCCTTGACCTTCTATATAATTTCCTTTCTTGCCCTGTAATTTTATACTGGAATAGTATATTACAGTACTTAATCTTTTAGTATATCTTCACATGTCACTCCTTGTGTGGGTCAGTTTGTACAAGAATAGCAGCTGTGGTATTTATGTGGCACTCAGTAAAACACTTGTTGGCTAGGAACAATGGTGCACACTTGTAACTCCAGCTACTTGGGAGGCTGAATCAGGAGGTTTGCAAGTTTGAAGCCAGGCTGATCTACTTAGTAAGACCACCCTGTCTAAAATTAAAAACATAAGTAAAAATCACTAGGGATATAGCTTAACACTTTCTGGGTTTAATCCCCACTACTACAAAAACAAAAAACAAAAAACTAACAAAACCCCCACTTGTTTCATTCTGCCTATGTATGCAAATGTAGTAGAACACTGGATGTCATATTTAATCCTTAAAGGATGCTAGTTTCATCCCCCTCCCATATTTAGTGTTGTATTATATTGGAATCTAGCATATATGGAGACCTCAGGGCATGCTTGTTTTCTAAGTCAATTTATAAACAATGTTGCACAAGTAGGATTGGTACAGATAGCATCCGCAGATCTGTATGCTTCTTCCCAGATGTATGCCTGTGCTCGTGCTTCATTAACTTACATTCAGTAAGTGTTACATTCATGCTTAGCTCCTTCTTCTCCCGTGGGAACGGATGTCGTGTTACATGCTTCCAGACACATATTAGCTGCACAGTGCATGCTTGTCTCCTATCCCTGCATTTGAATATGGTTATAGTAGAGTAATACTTGGTTTACACTTAACTCTGGATGTATTCTCATTTCTTTTTTCTTTGTAGACTAATGTGCCAAAGTAATTTTTGCATACCTTACATGTGCAGTGCATACTCATTTCTTTTGAATGTGGCCAGGTTGTACTTTAATGCTATCTGGCATGTACTATGCATTTGATATGTGCTTCTTTCCTGCCTAAGTATAAGTAGTGTTGCTCTAGTACAGTACCTTGACATATACTGGATGTTCAGGGGATGCTTCTTTCTGCCCTGCACATTAAATACCTTTTAATAGAAAGGCTCCTGGCTTACACCCAATGCTCAGTGCATGCTTGTTTCCTTCCACCTGTGTAAGTAATATTGTGCAAAAATAGTAGCTGGCAGAGTCTAGATGTTCAGAGCTTGCTTGTTTCCTTCTACCATATGTAAGTAATTTTGTACTAGAAGATTATCTGGCACTCACAAAGCACTCAGTACATGCTCATTTATTTCCTCTTACATGTGGATAAAATTATAGTAAATAATGGGCCTGATGTTCATGGTAGCTTCATGCATGTTCATTTGTTTCCAGTATATGTGAGAAATATATTAGAAGCGTGCATCACACTCCCTGCTCCATCCACTATCTTTCCTTTACATGTAAGAAAATATGTAGTGGTGAGTAATATCATAGAATGGGATGTTGTAAACTAATATTTGGCGTATACCAAAGTTTGAAGGTATGCTAATTTCCTTTACTTTTATATGTTCAATAAAATTGCCACCGGATCATACCTGGAATGTATGAGATATGGGCTTTTTCCTTTCCTTCTATAAGTAAGCTTTGTACTAGAGTAGTACCTGATATATATTAGGTGTTCAGTGTATGCGTATTTCCTCCATTACTTCAAGCGATATTGTTTGAGATAACATTTGCATGCGTGAAGGACTTAATGCATACTTGCTTCCTTCCTAGATTTGTAATATCTTATTAGAATTGTGGTTATACTAGGCAATCAGTAAATGCTTATTTCTGTGTATGTAATGTTGGACTAGAAATTGAGTCTCAGATAAACGAGAATTCCGCTGAAACCAATGTCAATTCCTATGTGATAGTGTTATTTGAAAATATTGCCTTCCAGTATCAGATGTTTCACACAATCTTCTTCTTTGCAAACTGTGTGATTAGTGTAGTAGAATAATACCTAAAACATACAGATTATCTGTACATGCACATTTCTTATGAGGAATTATTGAAAAATAAAAAAGTATGCATATACAGTATATAATTTGATGTTACGTGTATAAATTATGAAAGGATAACCACAATCAAACTTACTAACATATCATCCTCTCACATTATTAGTGTTTTCTTAGTTATTATTAGTATTTTTTGGGGGAGGGGTGAGAAACCTTAACATCTACTCTACTGGCAAGTTTCGAGAACTGCCAGACAGCTGGGAGTGGTGGTGCACATCTGTAATCTCAGCACTTGGGAGGCTGAGGCAGGAGGATCGCTGTGAGTTCGAGACCAGCCTGGGCTACAAAGTGAGCTCAAGGCCAGCCTGAACTACATAGTAAAATCCTGTTTCAAAACAAAAACAAAAACAAAACAAAACAAAACAAGAAGAATGCAGTACAATGTTGTTAACTCTAGTCATATTGATGTACATTTTATCCCAGAAGTTGTTCATATCACATTACTGAAACTTTGCACCTTTGTCCAATATCTCCTCATTTTCTGCTGGAAGTAGTGCATCCTCAGAAGCTCTGGTGACCAACATTAATCCTCTGCTTCAGTGAACAAGTTGGACTACTTTAGATTCCACATGTAAATGAGGTCATTAGTAACTTTCTGTAAGTGGCTTACTGGATTTGTAAGAGACCTGCAGCTTCACCCATGTTGCTATAAATTGCAGGTTTGCATTTTAAAGGTTAAATAATATTTCATTGTCCACAGATACAAAAGGTAACTGAAAACTGCAGTGAATGTTTAAATAAAAATGCATTACAGTAAAATACATAGTTGCTATTAATCCCCCTCAAATTACTTCTCATTACTTTGAACACATTTATCCCGTTGTTTCTGCCAGTTTCTGAAGCAGTTCCAGAAGTTATCTTTCATGAATATCTTTATGAGATGTGATAGAAATATGGCTAATAGTTCCGCCGAAGGCCACCTGAAAGTAAGGTAGGCTTGTTAAAAAATACCATGGTGAATTTAGAGATGTTTCCTTTCTAATTCTTGGGTGAGTTTAAAATGATTGGTATTAATTTCTTTTTGAATGTTTCATACAATTAAATTATGAAGTCATGTTGTCCTGGTTTTTCTTTGCTGGAAAGTTTTTAATTATTATTTTAATATCCTTATTTATTTTTACTGATCAGTTCCAGCTTTCATTTTTTTTTTCTGGATTGAGCTTTAGGAGGTTGTGTGCTTCTAGATTTTTTTTAAGATTGTCCAATTTGTTGGCACATGACTTCATAATAGTTATTTATAGTCTTTCTAGAGACCATACTGAAAAGTGAAATAAATCAGGCCTGCATGTGCAAGCAACACATTGTCTCACTAGTGTAAAACCTGAAAGAGTTAATATAAACTCGGAGGTATGATAGAAATTGTGAAATGATAGGAAAACACTCAAGGGTAAAGGGCAACTGGGATGTGGGAAAAGAAAAGGGAAAGAAGGAGAAATTTTGTATGTATGTATATACAGGATAGTTAACATAGTTGATCTACTGTCTTCTATTTCTTTGCTGAAAGAAATTGTTAATGAGTCCTTGATTGATCAATATTGCATGTCTCTATCTGTTTTCATGAGAAACCACTTTGAAGATATCAATATGTAATACAACAAGAATTGTTAACTTCTTACTACTTTGTAAGTCTGTATTGTCTGTACTGTTCTTTTGCTATTTTGTAAAAGGTTGTCTGTCTGTTAATGTTTTCCTCCTTTTATTTCTAAAATAAAAAAATAAATAAACTATACATTTTCTCTAAAAAAATAGTCTTTTGTTTACTTCTGAGGCAAATATTTTGTTGCTTCTTCCTATTGTTTTAAAAAATGAATTCTTCACCTTTTTTTCAGTCTAGCTAAGGTTTTGCAACCTATTTATTTAAAAACCCTCTATTTCTATAGAATGGATTATTTCCTTGGCTCTCTTTGGGCTTAGTTTTCCTTAATTTAGTTTCTTCTGGTATAAAGTTGATTTAACTGTGATCTTTCTTTCTTTTTAATGTAGGTATTTATCACTTTAACCTTTCTGATTAGTATAGCATTTGCTGCCTGTTATAGGCTGTGTTTTCATTTCTGTTTCAAGATATTTCTTTAAACTCCCAATTAATTTCCTCTGTGATCCACTTATTGTTCAAGAGTGTCTTGTTAATTTTCATGTATGGGTGGATTTCACACCTCTCCTTTTAAATTTTTTTATTCTTTGTGTATGCTTACTGATTTCTAGTTTCATGTGATTGTGATTGGAAAAATATAATTGGAATTATTTTGATCTTCTTAGGCTTATTAAGATTTGCTTTGTTACCTAGCTTTTAATTTATCTCAGGGATTTTTTTTGCATGCACTTAAGAAAAGTGTGTATTTTTTTGCTGTCAAAGTGAAAGTTCTACATGTCATTTAGGTCCATTTGATCTTGTTGTTCAAGTAAATTTTTTAAATTGAGTTTTCAATCTGAATATACTACCCATTACTGAATATACTCCTATTGATATTATTGTTAATTAATTTCTTTATATCAGACAACATTGGCTTTATCTGTTTCTGTGTTCTAGATGGGGTGCGTATATATGTATAATTGTTATATCTTCATACTGAGCATACTCTTTTATAATTATCTAATAACACTCTTTGTTTATATTTCTTAACTTAAAATATACAGATACTTTTACTTATGATGAGGTTACTTGCTGATTAGCTCATTGGAAGTTAGAAGTATCATCAGTCAGAAACACATTTAGGACACCTAACTGTGCTTCATAGGTTAGCAACCCAGCACACTGGAGAGGGTCAGGTGTGCATCTTTGTGTTCAGATGCTTGCTGAGATCTGCTGCTCACTGGCTTCTTTCTGGCTTTTCTCTGGCTTTTCTGACAAGCTGTCCAGCATGTCACCCGAGTAACACACCACACATCACTAGCCTGGGAAAGATTGAAATTCAAATTTCAAAATACAATATACAGTATTGCTTTCACACCATCATACAGTAGAGAAATTCTTAAGTTGAACCATTTTAAGCTGGGGACTGCATGTACTTCATCTCATAGAATGCCTAGATGGCCACTTCTACTTTCTTTTTGTTATCATTTGCATAGGATATCATTTTCCATACTCTTACTTTCAATGTCTATCTGTCCTCCAATCTAAAGACAATATCATGTATCCAGCAATACTGGACCCTTTTCCTTAATTTTTCATTCATCATTCAGTTATTCTATGCTTTTTGATTGAAGAATTTCATTCAGTCACATTTAAAGTAATTATTGATAAGTGAGGACCTCCTATTGAGGACCTATTGTGAGGACCTACTGTTTCTTTTTCTGTTTTGAAGCTGTTTGCTTCCCCTCTTTCTCTTTTTGCTTTATTATTGGATTATTTTTGTAATGATTTGCTTTCATTCTTTTCTCTTTACATTTTGTATAACTATTATCTTTTTTGTTTTGGCTTTTTTTCCGGTACCGGGAATCGAACTCATGACCTTGCGCTTGCCAGGCAGGCACTGTGCTGCTGAGCTAAATCCCCAGCCCCTTTGTATAACTATTATAAGTTTATTATTTATGAATAGATTAATTTTACATTAGGGTAAAAATGATCAATATACTGGAATTACATTATTCTATATTTCTATGCATTTTACTTCTCTATTCTCTATATATTCTATATTATTATGCATCTGTCTATACTCACTGCTTCCCTATGTGTATACATAAAATATCCCGAGGAAGTAGTAAGCATATAATGGAGAACAATGAATGATAAGTTCTTTATCTTATAGTACAAATATTTTACTAGAAATGTTGTCTTATATAATCTTTATATTAGTATATGCATCCCTTTTTCCTCAATATTACTTATTGCATAAAGTAGTGACTCCTCCATTTATGGTGTTTGATTCATGTTTTTTTCTTTTTGCTTTATTTATGTTAGTTATGCTAGAATAATGCTCTGCACATTCTAAATGCTCAGTTCACTTTTCTTTTAACTTGCAAGAATATATTACAAGAATATTGTGTAGCACGTAATAGAAGCTCAGTGTATGCTTTCTTTCTTTAGCTATGTGTGTAATGTTCACTAGAACAGAATCTGACATTTATTTTGTGATCTAGTGTGTTTTTTCCTTTCCTTTATGTGTGAACAATGTACTATAATGGTAGTTGAAATATAGTAGGATCTTTCCCTTTTTCATATTTGTAATCAATGTTGTATTTGAACAGGCCTTGGCATATAATGTATACTCCTTTCACAATTACTTTTATCTTCCTGAAAAAGTTCTATGAGGATATCACCTGGAATACACTCATTTTTGAATTTCTGATTGTCTTATGGCCCTTATAGCTGCATAATGTTGTGTTTAATGGTACCTGGAACATACTATTAGCTTGACGCTGTGTTGTTTCCTCCTCCTTGTGTTTAGTTAAAGGTATACTACAATAGTGCATGAGCAATCATGATTGCTTTCTCCCCTTCATGTATATGTGATGTTGTAATTCAGTATTGTATAGAATGTACTGAATATTCAGTGGAGTTTTTCAAGTTATATCCTCTATGAGCAAGTTGTTTTGGAAAAGTGGAATAATATTGCAAACATTCAATGAAAGTGTGTTTCTGACCTTATGTAAATGATAGAGCTAGGTAGTTTGGTGACCAGCACACTTCATGCATGCTCATTATGAGTAGCTTTGTACTAAGAATAGTATACATACTTACTTTTTTTCTTCCAAATATGAGAAACATTGTGCTATCATGTTGCCTAGTAATATGTACTACTTGGTCACAAATATTTCCTTTCCTGTTTGTAAGCAACATTGTATTAGTATTGACCTCTGGCACATGGTAGATACTCAGTAGATTCTTACTTCTTAGTGTTAATAATGTGATAAAAAAATTCCTTAAAGTAGCTTATCAACATTATTAATGTGTACTTATTTTTTACTGCTAAATGTGATTTATGATGTACTAAAATTGTTCCTAGAATATAGTAAATGCTGAATGCATACTTGCCCCCTCATCATATGTATGGTTCTGTAGAGGGATGGAACCTGACACAAGCTCATCTCTCAATGAATAGTCATACTTGTCTTCTAGACGTGAGAGAAATTTTACTAGGGTACTATAGACCTTATGTTATGAACTAACACATGCTTGACTCCTGTCTTGGTTACTTTTCTCTCGTTGCTGAGACAAAATACCCAATGACGAAAATGAAGGAAGAAAAGGTTTATTTAGCTTACAGTTTGTGGAGGTTTCAGTCCATACTTGGCTGGCTCCGAGGAAGAAGATAGCAAAGCAACAAGAGCAAAGGGGGGAATGGCAGCCGAACAGCAAACAGCCAGAGGAAAACAGGAGGAATGGAGGCAAGCAGCTTCTTTCCCTCCCTTACATTGTAAACAGGCTACCCCCACCTAAGGGGCGTATAGCACTCACATAATCTCCATGCCCTCCTCTTCCACAGGTTCAGGATATATACAAAGTAAGCACCCTGGCTTCCTGCTGAGTCACTTAGCCAAACCTCTAGACTCCCCAAGTTGACACAATGTATCAACCATAACAACTCCCATCACTTGTGTTAGAACCACATCCTACCAAATTATATGCGGCATATACCATGTGTGCTCTGCATATTTGTTAGCTGTTGTATGTGTAAGTAAAGTTATAGTAAAATACTAAATGACATATAGGTACTCAAAATTTTGCTTGTTGTAATAAATTTAATTAGAGTTTTATTACAATAAAAATGTTCCAGCTTATGGTAGATATTTAAAGCGTACTTATTTCCTCCTTACTATGTGGGTTTGTTAATGCACTTGCATAGTCGGCATATACTAGAAGCTCCACAGATGTTCATTTCTCAAGATTATGTATGAGTTTATACTAGACTAGTGCCAAGCATATACTAGACAGTCAGTGCATATTTGTTTAAGCCCGCTTTGTAGCAGTAGTTTTGTGCTAGAATAGTAATTGGCACATGTCTTGGTTACTTTTCTCTCATTGCTGAGACAAAATACCTGATGGCCCAAAATGAAGGAAGGAAAGGTTTATTTAGCTTACAGTTTGTGAAGGCTTCAGTCCATACTTAGCTGTCTCCAAGAGAGAGTGGTTCAAGACAGAGGGCAACAGTTCTTGGCCAGGGGAAATAGCAAAATCACCAAGAGCAAAAGGGAGTGGGAGCAGAGCTCAAGCCTCTTTCCTTCCCTTATATTGTGCACAGGGTAACCACCCTAGGGTGGATGTAACACTCATAACCGTAATCCCAGCATTGGACCATGAATTTATCATAAACTCTAGAAGCGGACCCCCTGATTGCGTGAGGCTTTGGGGTGACATCTAGATACAAACCATAACAGCACATAGAAGATATTCAGTGCATACTTACCAATTTCCTCTATGTATGAGAAAGTATATACTAGAATAATGCCTCGCAAACATCAGTGCTTAGTTCATGATAATATTGTCCCTATATGTGGAAAGGAATAGCAACTAGCAATATGTTACTTATTTACTTCCTGAGGTATGTGAATATTGTTGTATTATAATGGTGTCTGGCATATACTAGATTTTTCCATGCACATTTATCTTTTCTCAATATGTGAGGAGTACTGTGCTAGAATAATGTCTAGTAGAAACTATATGGTCTATGCATTGTTGCTCTTTTCTTTTTTCTTTTTTTTTTTTTTTTCAGTTCCAGGGATTGAACTATGACCTTGCGCTTGCCACGCAGGCGCTTATGCCAGTGAGCTATATCCCCAGCCCGCATTGTTGCCCTTTTCTCTCTGTGTGAGTACGATTGTCCTAGGAGTGTACCTGGCACATATTAAGACCTGAATGTATGCTGATTTACTTCTCCTTTGTGTAAGGTTAAATTAGTATGTTTGCTATCATATGTTTATCATACAAGTGCATGCTTTCTTTCCTATAATAATGTTTTATTACAATAGTGCTCAGCATAGACTAGGGGCTCATTGATTATTATGTTTTCTAAGTATACAATTAGTGGTCTAGAATATTATGTGCACCATACTTAGTACTGTTTGTTTCTTTATTTTCACGTGTATATAAATATATTCTAAAATTCTTCAAGCATTAGTTGGTGATCAACACATTCTTGTCTCCTTGGGTGTGTGAATGATGCTTTTTTCAGAATAGTACCTGCAGAGTTTTGATGCATGCTAAGTTCCTGTCCCTCACCCTGGGACTCCATGTGAAAGGTGCACACTTGGTTACTCACAGGCATATAAAGCAACAAACTACAAGTGAGGAAATCAGTAATAAATGACATCTCCACCATCCTTTATGGACCCTTACAGATCAGATCAGTGGGGGTTATGGATACTTAAATAATTGCAGTTTAATATATAATCTTTTAAGACAGTATATTGGCTTTACCAAAAATAACTAAGTTGAAGTATTAGGAAGGAATGAAAGAATCATAAGCTGCAAAACACACCAGCACATGGATGCCATTTTAACTGTTAAATTTATTTCATGTCCCTAAGACTAAAACATGTATAAATTAAATATATATTTGTGGAATAAATGAGTGAATGCTGCTAACATGAAAAAGTAGGAAAGAATTTAAAAGTTGAGCTGCATTGTGTACATGTACTTATTCCCATACAAGGAATATAAACTTTATGTCATGCAAACATATACAGAAAAGGAATGGGATCAGGAGATGCATGAAGGAGGAGGGAGCGGAAGAGAAGGAGATAAGAAAAGGAGTTAAGGTGTGATGTATACAAGTACCCATTGCCTACAAAAGTGTGAACATTGTGTAGTACACACATGTGCTAATAAACAAAATGAAAGAGAGAGAGAGAGGGAGAGAGATGGTAGAAGATTAGACAGTATAGATTTTAAATAAGACATTTAAAATCTCAAAGAAAACATAGAAATGATAAGAGCAAATTTTTGTCAAATTACATATTGTCTTTGAGCCTCTGGTTACCAATCAGTCAAAGGTGGGAGATGATATTTCCCCTTATGGGGAAATAGTTGTAATTTTAATAATTATATGCTTGTTGTAGTCAGCGTTTGCAAGAGAATACATTTAATGCAGGACACATAATTTACAGGATTATTTTATAATATTAATCCAAAAAGTCAAATGCAGAAGAGTACAAGAGATCTGTCCATACACTAGAGACCCAAAGAATCCAGTTGAGGACCTGAATCCCATGGCAGTGTGTTATGGTTTGTGTCTGGGTGTCCCCCCAAAACCTCATGTGGTCATGGGGCAGGCTTTTGGAGTTTGATTGATTATGGGTTTGAGAGGTGCACCTGCCCTGGGGTGGATAGTTTGCATACATAAGGGAGAGCAAGGGCTGCTTGCGGCCATTCCGGGCTTTTGTGCTTGTTGCTTTTGCTGTGTTCTGCCGCCATGAGCTGTAGCCCTCTGCCATGTGCCACTCTGCCTTGTAATCTGCCAAGTATGGACTGAAACTTCCACAAACTGTAAGTGAAATAAACTTTTCCTTCCTTAATTTTGGGCATCAGGTATTTTGTCCCAGCAATGAGAGGAAAGTAACCAAGACGCAGTGTCTTACATGAGCCCAGCTGAAGACTTAGAGACCATGGCAATGTCCTCCATGAGAGTCCAGCTGGAGGCCTGGAGCCCATGACAGTGTCTCCTACAAATCTGTACCAAGGACCTGCACTGGGAAGGCCCAAAGGTCAGTGGTGGAAGCTAGAAAGTCTGTGCCAGTGGGATGAAGGATCTGCACTGGAGTCAGGAAGCACTCAAGGTGAGGACCAGAGCTCCCCCAAGAGAATCTCAGCCACCCTCAGGGACAGTGAGGAACCGAACTCCTCCGAGTATAATAGTTGAGTCGTATCAGGAAAGCCAGTGTGGCAAGCTTCTCCAGGAGAATCAATGACACACCATCTTCCTCTCCAGTTCTCCTGTTGGCAACAATCCTCAGGAGGGCCTTCCACACCCAGCGCCACTCTGATTCAGTTCAGCTTAGTGTTACCAGTTGACCATTAGTTAATCCACCACAGTGCTCAAAGTACTTAGCTACTGTGAATGTTGCTTTTAAAAGATAGAACTCTAAATCACAAACAGGAACGTAAATAGGCTAAAGGAGTCACTGTACCTTGATAAGGGTGTCACTAGCTTTCATACCCATATACCAGTGATCGAGTAAGGTACCGGGAACCGAACTCACGACCTTGCGCTTGCCAGGCAGGCGCTTTTGCCGCTGAGCTAAATCCCCAGCCCCCATTCAAGGAAGCTTGACCAACTCATAAACCAAATGTTTGGCTGAATACCTTTCAAAGCACGTGGGAATTTGCCCTCTAGGAGGAAGCAGTTCACCTGATGTGCACTGTGAAATTGCCTTAAAATGTAAGTTTAGAAAAAGTTGAGTTTAGGGATTATTTTCTGAGCTTGGAAAGGCTTAGCAAATATCTCTGTGTAAAATTTGAAGAGGACTGTTTTTGCTTTCATAAAATATTATAGGTTGTTAGCTAAGGTGCTGAGCTTAGGAATTAATAGAACAACTTGGCTGTGCCCAGGCTATTCTTCTAAGCAGAAAAAGAGACATCAAAAGTAATTTTTTCTCTCTGTTCACTTTCTCTGAAGAAATCTCATGTGAGGATGAAATGAAGAAAAAGAAGGGAAAAAAGAAAGTGGTCACTGCAAGGTCAAATAATTAAATTGTTTTCTCAATGTTATACCAACATTATTAGACTGATGTTTCTCTCCTAAGAAAATCCTAAAGTTGTAGTATAGAGGATAATGCTTTGATTTTTGGATAGAAGACAGGTAGTAGTATTTACTGATTATGGTGATGTGAAAAGATTATTTGATTTGCAAAATTGAAAAATAAACAGGGCAAATCCTGAGATTGTTTTTTGGAACTAACTTCCATTTACATTTGTACTGGGATAGGTTGGACGATACATAAAAAATGGTGCAGGATTATGCAGACTCAGTGAATACACGGTTTATGTAGCTTGCAGTTTAATTTGCTCATGAACCTTTGAGCAGTATACATTTACTTTTGGCAGTTTTGGAGCTGTTTATAAATGAAAATTATATCATACTATACATTTTTGCTAAATCTTGAATGGTTTTTCACTCTGCAGTGTGTTCTGAACCATTTCTATACCTGTATATACAAGTCAGTATTATTATGACAGCACTATGGTGTTGTATGGTGTAAACCTACCATAATCCAACAATCCCTCTATTGTTAAGAAGTAGACTATATCCAATGGCACCACATAATAATGTTGCAATGAATATATTTATACCAATGCCCTGATGCTCTTGTTTAGTGACTCTATAGATTTCTAGAAGTCAGGCTGCTCGCGTAATATGTACATTGTATGAATTTTATTTTGTTTTGAAGGAGTTTTACACTTAGATAATAGTTGCAAGCACAATTCAAAGAACTTTGTTAATGTGATATTCCTATACCTGTGAATTGGTTAGTGCATGTTTCCTGCAAAAACACGTGTTTTCCTTCAAGGTTGCTATAATAATCACAATTAAAGAATTAACGTAAATTTGTTAATATTATATAAATGTCGGACTTCAGTCAAATTGTTACAAGGGTCCAATCATGTAAGTTTTTAGAGAAAGGATCCATTTCAGAATCATATGCTGTATTTAGTTGTCATATCTTTTGCTCTTTATTCTAGACGAGTTCATATTTTTCCTGACATTTATGATCTTTTTTTTTTGTTTTTTGGTTTTTCTCCGGTACCGGGAACCAAACTCACGACCTTGCGCTTGCCAGGCAGGCGCTTTTGCCGCTGAGCTAAATCCCCAGCCCCCTGACATTTATGATCTTGATACTATTACAGAGGTTGGGACAATTAACTTGTAGAATGTCTCTCAAATTGAGTTTGTCTGAGGTCTTCTCATGATTAGAGGTACATTTATAGCCTTGGTAGGACTATCACAGAACTGACATTGTGTGGCATCTGGTCAGAAATTGCACACATTTAATTTATGTTTTTATTGATGATGTTCACTTTGATCATTACGTTGAGTTCTTTCTTGCCTTCCCATTTTGAAACTACTATTTTTCCTCTGTTTTAGGAATAAATTTATGCAAAGTTTCATAAAACCTATGCAATGATCTTATTTTTATTAAAAATATGTATGTCAGAAAGACATGAAATCAGTATACCAAGAGAGAGATGCATATGTATATTTATTGTGGCATTATTCACTATAGCTAAACATGGAATCAGCCAAGGTGCCTATCAATAGATGGATGGATAAGGAAAACACACACACATACATGCACAGAAACACACAAACCACAGGCAATGAAATATTTTTCAGCAATACAGAATAATGAAACACTCGCATTTGTGATGAATTGGATGGAACTGGAGGGTATTTTGATAAGTGATGTAAGTAAGGCCCAGAGAGGCAGGTACTACATGTCTCTCTCATAGGTGGAAGCTTAAAAATGTCAACCTGGAAGCATGATTGTGATTACTACACACTGAAAAGGGTGTGGGAAAGCTGGTGGCAGAAAAAGAGTGACTGGAGTCGATCAACACATGCTGTATGTATCTATGGAAATATCAAATGGAACCTTATTAATACATGCAATGAATAGATCAATAAAAGATTTTAAAAATTACTTTTGACAAAAAACACGAACAACTTTAAAAAGCCTTTGATTTATTCATTCATTTAGTTATATCTGTGATATAAACCATACTTTCTTTATATTTTACTTGCAATTTTTATGTAGATGTAGGATTGCTCCACAGTAAAGATGTGATTCAGTGGATTATGTTATCATCTTTGAGCAGTTTTCAACTTTCTGGCACAGGAAGACTTTCTACACAGCCTTCCTTGCCTGTCCTCGCTCGACCCAGCCTATGAATTAGCCATTTCTCTGGGCATCCTCAATTCTCTATTAGTGAAGTTTATATTTAAAAACTCAAAGCTTAATGCTAGATGTACTCACTTCTATTAGGGTGTCTCTGTCTCTTTTAATCTTTTTAATTTTCTGTCTTTATTGGTACATGTTTGCAGTACATACTGGTCAAATTCCTCCTGGGAAGTTCCGCCTGAACACAACACATCTAAAATCTTTCTATCATTTTATTTTTATTAAAATAACATCCCTTTTCCCTCCTCCCATCTCTTGGTCCTTAACCCATTTGATAAAGATCTATCTCCCCATTGCCTATTATCTTTCTTTTACTTTGCCCTTTGTTTTTCAGGTTTCTTAAATATGAAAAAGCATGCAATACTTAATCTTGTGGGTCTTCTTTATTTCACTTAATAATATGGTCTCAAGGTTCATCCATGTTTCTACAAATACACAAATTTACCCTTGTTCATGGAAAAGTAGTGCTCCGCTGTGTTTAAATACCCCATTTTCTTCTACTGCTATAGATATGGGTATGTATAGATCACTGTAATATAATGTCTTGGGACTGGGAATTTAGCTCAGGGCCCCACGCCTGCCTGGCTAGCACGAGATTCTGAGTTCAATTTCTGGTACTTGACCCCCCCCCCCCAATAATATAATGTCCTTAACTCTTTTAGGAAGATACACAGAAAGGGAATAGGTAGGTCAACTAGAATTACTAGTTTTAGTTTTTTCGAGGAGTCCTCATACTGTTTTACACAATGGTTGTACTGATTTACATTTCCACTGACAGTGTAGAAGGTTCCCTTCCCTTACAGCTTTGCCAGTATTTGTTATTATTTGATTTCTTGATGCTAGCCATCCCTTCTGGAGTAAGATGAAATCTCAGTGTGGTTTAATTTGCATTTCTCTAGTGACCTTTTTTTCATATATTTATAATCTCCATCTAATATTACAGAGGTTATTCCAATGTTTCTGTATCTATAACTTCCTTCTTCAACAATCCTAAACCTCACTCTAATTTTCCTTCAGTACTTATTTGACTAATGTCTCTCCATGTAATCCATGTCCCATTGCTGGTATCAACCACTGTCTTGCATCTTACATCCTTCTCATCCTGCTGGGATTCTGGCCTTCCATATATTTACCATTTATTGCACACATCCCCGATTTAAAACAGATGATCAATGCTCACTGGAAAGTTATTGTTGGTCAATATAATAGCTACACAGAGCAGAAATTCAAACTCAATGGATAGATGCTACAATATCTATGAAGCAAAAGGTAAAACAATAATACCAGTCACTTTCTTAGGAGATACAGTGAAGGAACCATGGTAATTGCTAATTTAATAAGTAGAGCAACCCAATTTTGAGTAGAAAAGCTTCTATCAGGAATGAGGATTTTTCTTCAGTGTGGCAGCCTTATAGAGCTCAAAATACACACAAATAAGGAAGCTACCTCACTTTAGGGAACCTCCTAGTTACTCTACAACAGCCCAAACTGAGGAAGCGAAGTGAAGTGCTGAGGGTACACTACAATGCAGCTTTCATTCTGTGTGAAAGTAACTGAAAAAGAACACTGCATTTAATTTGGTAGCATGCTTTTGACTATCTTTAGGAGACCAACAACATTCTTATCTAACTAATTTCCCCTACTTTACACAGTATATATGTAAATGATGTAGGACCTCAGATTTTGTCCATAGATTTAAATTTTACAGACAAAGCTAATCTCTTGGTGAGGTCTTGATTTTCAAGTATTACTTCTTCTAGAAGTGTCACAGATGGTTTTGAGTGTTTACTTTCTACCTGGAGTTCAAAAAAAAGCCTTATATTTTTCCTCTCTGTCTCTTGTCTAGAAAGTGCAGATATTTTAGAAATCCTGTCGTTATTCCAATCTTCAAATTTGCCAAGAGCAATAACAAGCACATGATACATTCATATATATATATTTTTATTTTAGCCTGAGATCATAAAATCTTTCATCAGATTCAATATTTATTGAGCACCTCTTATGTTCCAGGCAATATTTTCATTGTTCCAAGAGGGAGAATTATGTTGATATATATATTGCACCCATTATGTATAATACATCCTGGGAAATGAATCATGTATGCAGCCTGCTCCTTGGGAGATTACACGAAACTAGGGAAGGTAAAACATTCTCACAGATAACTGCAACAAAAGGTAGAGGATTAGGATAAGTGTTCTGAGATATAAAGTAATGAAAAAAAACTAAGGAAAAAAGGTGGGATAGCTCTGGCTGGAGTTCTGGAGTGAGATTGGGTGGGGAAAGTAGGCAGAGAAACAAGGGATTTCACGAAGGAGGGAAATCTGAATGATATCTGTAGTATCTTAAAGATTTTGCATGTTTAATGATTTCAAATATCTCCATCCTCGTTAAACACTAAATTAATTGTACACATGCAGCACAGAGAATTTTACATTTGGGAGCAACAGAACTGAAAGGAAGATAAGCATGGTGCCGAGGCCCATTTGTAGTTTCTGTCCTTGCAACTTTGGGTCTTGTGTTTTTTGCTTGACATTATATTACTATCATGCTGAAGAACATGGGAAACTTTGTAGAAGCTCAATGTCTAATTTTAGGAATTAAAGATCAACTTAGGAGATATAAATCTCATGATTTAGACATGTTTCTTGACAATGGATATGACTTCAAATGTACATGGTAGCATTATCTTTTCTTAGCTTGTCAAATAGAAGATCAAAGAAAAATTGACATGATAGGACATTTTTCTTTCAATTGTTTGTTTTTTTTGGTTGCTTTTTGTTGTGCAGTGATTTATAAAGTATGAAACCTATTTCTTAAGCTACGTCTCATTGATTTATAAACTAGAACACTAGTGTAATCTTTTCATTTTTGAAAAGGATTGTGGATAAAGCCCATCTATGGCAATGTCAATTTTTCATGTGTCTCTTTTCAGTACAAGATTGGGGCCAGGTGGGCGCCAGTGAAACTTCGCTGTTTTCTTCTCCATTAAGCTAACCTGACTTTTTGCAATTTAAAGTAAATTGCTCTTACATTTGAACTTCTACAAACTGTGAGCAATATTTTGTGCAATTTTGTTTTAATGGCTCAAATAAATAGCAAATAAATGAGGCAATAATGACAAGTAAAAAAGTAAAGATTGATCGTTACTTACAGAAAATCTTATTGTCTGGAACAAGTCCCTCCAGTGTATTAAATATGAATCCAAAGACTGAGTTTCTTTTTTTCAAGGTCTTTCTAATGGAATGGTGCTAATTCTTTCAGTATGCATACGACTTTATATTTGTATCAAGTGAGGTATTTAACCGGACTTTCAAACACACATCATCTCACTTAATAAGCTAATAAAAGTCATGTAAGAGAAACTTTATAAATGAGAACAGTGAAGCTTTGGAGGCATGAGACCCAACTTCAGAGACTGGGGATGTGGAGAGTGGGAGCAGAATTTGCTGACCTGATTATTACATTTCCATATTTGTCACTTTTGCGTTAGAATTCTGCTTCTCAAGGAAAAAGGGATGTCGCAAAGGTAGCAACCCAAACTAAAAGGAGCTTGTTTAACAGACATGCTTGTACTCTGAACTTTACGCCATTGAGAAAAAAAAACAGGGATGTGACACAGAGCAGGATGAATTCATGATGGAAGTCTCCTCCATTCCTGTGCAGAGTGTGGGACTGACTGCAACTTTGCTGGGAGAAAGCCAAGTCAGAATTTCCCACACGTGGAGAAGAGCCACTAACAGTGGGGCTACTGCTCTTCCTGTTCGCAGTCTCCCAAGTTAAGCCGTAATCACAGCAGAGATGTGGCCACAGATGAAAATGAGATTACTTTCCCATCAAATTGGATTAAGGAGTCCCGTTCCCTCTTTGAAGTATTTTTTTAAAAGCACACTTTCCTATTGAGAATATTACAAATTATTACTTTTAATGGATCTTGAAACATAAAATGCACCGTGCTTGAACTCCAAACTTGTGTCATGCCTTGGTGAGTGTTTTATGAATTGTAAAATTGAAAAGTAAGTTAAGATCCAGAAGTGGCGGCAAGCTCCTCCACTTGATACATGTTATTTAGTATTAGCACGTAATATCCCCATTAAGACCCATTCATGTCTATTTTAAATGGAGTTTAACAGAATACGAATAAGAGATGAGAAATTCTGCCCATGTGTCTTTGGGTCTTCCTTGTTAAACTGTACTGCTTAGCTGTTCCAACTTCCCTTCTTCCTCTTGAATCAGAATGAGCTTTCTAAAACTATTAGCTTCAGATTCAGCTGGATTTTCCAGTTTACAGACATTGCACAATGACTAATAATTTAATAGGATGTATACATATTTTAAGCAGTTGTTAATCCAGGAAGGATCAACTCACAAAAATACAGCATTGATGGTATCACTCTCCCTCTAAAACAAACAAAAACACAAGCAAATCGACTAAAATCAGTCACTTCACAACTATGTCAGTTAAAGCCACAGAATGAACTGAAAAAAATCCATCCAATTAAAACTACCAAACTTTTAAAGACAGTAGGGCCTGTGATTTTCATTTAGGAGCATTCTCCTTCTTTCTTCAGTTTAATAATGTGGTAGGCAATAGCTACAAGCATTGTAGAAACTGAAAGATCAGACCTCTTTGAAGCTCCAGTAAAAACATCACCCCTAATGCAAAAACCAATAATCTGTCTGAACTTTGATTTTCTGGGAAATTTCTGTTCTCAGGTGGGCATTTGAATCATTCAGAGGGTATCAGTCTGAATATATCAGTCTGAATCATTCAGAGGTATATCAGTCAGAAGTGCAGCAGTTCTAGAGTTGTTAAGAATATCTCTGATTGGAGCAAAGAAAAATATAAAACAAAAGAAGAAACAAGAAATATCATCTACATACATGGGGAAAATGTGGTTAGAAGAAAATTCCCCTTAGGAGGGCCAGATTTCAGACTTAATAGATGATTTAAAATAAGCTGTTTAAATGTAAATATTCAAATATATCTAAAGTAATATAGAAAAGGATATATACATAATTAAAGGAAAGTGTCATAATGGAATTGATATTATAAATGTACTTGTTTTATAAATGATATCACAAATATAAATCTGTTTTAATAGTTAATCATATAGCAGTAATTGTTAAACTGTGTTAAAGGGCTTATATTCATAGCACCTTGATATATAAAATATATTTATCCTGTCCCAACACACCCACAAATTCTCAATCCCTTATTCATCCACTGAAATTTCAAGTTCTTATCTAAACATCATCAATTCTATATTCCCACACGTCAATGTCTAAATTAGATATGGGTGATACTCTAGATATCATCAACACCGGGGCATATTTGCTATATCTGTAAATCTGTAAAAGTAGACAAGTTAATCTTTCTCCAAAATATAACAATCATATGGACATAGGAAAACAGTGATGAACATTGCCATTCCAGAAGGGAGAAAATGGACAGAAGAACCTTGTCACTCTTTCTAAGAAATCCAGAGATGAAATTTCGGTTAGGTTTTAAGGTCTGGGAATGTTACTCACTGTTTCAGTTTTGGACTCATCTGTCCTTTTCCATGAAGTGCAGCACCTGGGGCCAGCTGAGTGGTTTTGTTACTCTTTTGTGTCTGTAGATTTTAGGGGCTCAGTCTTCTTTTATTGTATCATCACTCTATCTGTTTAGTTCCAGGATCACAGTGTTTCTTTTTTTTTTTTTTTTTGATCACAGTGTTTCTTATGAAAAGCTATCTCCAGTGCCTTTGGGTCTCTTGTGTCAGGCACAGAGATTCATGCAGTTGGACAAGGATCCTCCACCAATCTCTGCAGGATAATTTCAACTCGGTTCTTTGTATCTGCTGAGATGGCTGAACGAATCCTCGAGTCAAGTGCCTAATCTCTTAGAAGTCCTCTGTGTGACTATGTACTCTGATTTGGGGTCCTTTGGGGCTCTAATAAAATTTTTTCCCAAACCATGCACTCTAGACAGTGAATCTCTTATTACTAGGTTTTGTTGCAATCTGATTAGGCTGAGAATTTCTTAAGTCAAGTTCTGATCTCTTTTAGCGTAGAAGATCTTTGTTCAATTTCTCTTTCTACATTTTTTTATAATAAGCTTGAAGAAATCAAACCATACCTTCAACAGTTTGCTTGGAAATGTCATAGTCTTTATGTCTTCTGAAATTACCTCTGTAAAAAAAAATGCATATATGTGTGTGTGCATGTGTGCATGTTGTGTGTGTGCTTTGACTCTATTTTCATACCACTTGATTCCACTTTATTATTTCCCATCAGTGTACACAATGACATATGCAATTTGGGAAAACTATCATCTTTTTCACTTATTTGCCTTCAGCTTTGTCTATTCCACTGCTTTCACTACACATAGAGTGTTGTTTCTGTTCATTTCCAAATGTTTATATATATATATATATATATATATATATATATATGAAATAGAAATTATGTATGTCTACTTATTTGGCTCATTTGTAAATTTAATTTTTGTCGTCACTCTTATTTCCCCTCCTATCTTTATATAATGAAGATTTCTCAAGTATATATTTATGAAGTTTTTGATTTTCACCGCTACTCCTTGGGGCATAACTTTTCAGGATTATTGATTTGTTTATTGCTCAACCCCTCTGAATCATTTCTTAATATATGTTATTTTTCAGTTTATTTTCTATGGTTTTTTCTTCGGTGGAGATAACACTGGCAATAATCAAAAGCAAGCCCACTATTAGGCGAGTTCCTAGTCTAACTCTGACAGGTCTGGTCCTTCCCACTTTTCATCAGGTTGGGATCAGTTCTGCTGTTCAAATCTCTGTGTCATATAAGGTATTGTAAATGTGGCTCTTGTTCTCTGAGTTGGCACAGATATGTTGTTTTATTTCCCAGATGATCCTTTTTCCCAACATCCCTTGATTTGGGAAATCTTTGTAAACCTAGCAAGATTTTTGTCCCTCTCAGGGTAGTGGGCTCACTATTTTTGTTTTTTACTTCAAAGAGTGACAATTTCTTGTCCTATTGTCTTGTTGAAATTATTTTGTATGCAGTACCCTGTTTTGACTGACCTGAAGCCTTGTATTCTGTTCCTGAAAACCCATGACATACTGAGGCATAACTTTCAGTTCAAATGCAGTCATGGGCTTTTGGATGCATCTTCTACTTTACTGTTCTCACTTGGAGCTTTTAGTTTTGTCACATGGAAGTTTATATTTGCAAGTTTCTAACTTACCTATGTATGTTTAATTTTTGTCTTTGTTATCTCCTATTTTATTCACTGTTTTAATGTTTTGAACTGTTATAGATGTTCTTCCATTGGGCCAGTTAACTGTGTTTACCATGGATATCTCATTTCATTTTACCATTACTCCCCAAGATGTTATACTTCTCAGGGCTGGGGATTTAGCTCAGCGGCAAAAGTGTCTGCCTGGCAAGCACAAGGTCATGAGTTCGATTCCCGGTACCAGAGAAAAACCAAAACAAACAAACAAACATGTTATACTTCTCTATTTAATAAATGAATGAGCTGAGGTTGAGTGATATCAATTATTTTCCCATTGTCAGACAGCAAAAATCTGACCCTTTCAGGAATTAGCCTGACTCCAGAAATACATATTTGTTTATTTCAGGGAAAAGACACTGGTTTTACACTCTGGGAAACTTGCACCATAAACTTTTTCTTCAGCTGCTTTCAAACATGTAACCATTTTTATATCATAAAAATACTTTGAAAGAGAACATCTTGTACAGTAGGACATCGTTTTTCAAAGCTTTCTGACATCATCTGTACCCTTAAGTCTTAGTTAATCTTGGGAATGAAATCTTCCACCCACAGCCTTCCTGAGCTGAGCAACAAAGCAATCTCTAAATCTCTATTCCATCCTGGTCTATGCGGACTTGCCAGGTATAATATTTTTACTACTATTGCAGTAATTAATGTGCTCACAATAAATAGCACTCTTCTTAACGCTAATGATAATTCCAGCCAAACATTTCCTCCAACGTGGAGTACTAAAAGTACTTCTAATTTATTAGTCTTGCTATCCTTCTACAAATAAAATCAATAATAAATGGCTTTATTACATTTTCCAGAGAATGCTTGCATCTTATGTGTTTTAGTCAGTTTGAGTTGCCATAACAAACATCATATATTGTATGTCTTAAACCAAAATCATTAATTTATCATAGTTTTAGAGGCTGAATGATCTGAGATTAAGTCCTAGCAGATATGAGGTCTGGTTAAAATTTTCTTCCTGGCAGATGATCACTTTCTTTTTTTTTTATATGATAGAGAGAAGGGGGATACTCTGGTATTTCCTTATTTTAAGGACACTATCTATGTCCATCATAGAGGCTAAACTCTCATGGCCTCTGTAAATCTTATTTTCTATTAATGGCCCTACCTCTTCATGTTAATGCACTGAAATTACAGCATCAAATTATGAATTTAGGTGGGGCAGAGACATTTGCTGCAGGACAATGAGCATTCTAAGATTTTAGTCTATGATTTATTAAAACATGTTCCTAGTGGCATAAATTGATTCTTTGTAAAATGAAGTGCACTTAACAAAACTTGGAAAATAAGGCAAATCATCCTCTGGAAATTTGAAAGGTACATCCTATTTGCTGGATTCTCTAAGAAGCCTTACAATAAAGTGGTTAATTTGATGTCTATTAGTTATTATCTTAAGAGTAGTAATGTTATAACCAGTGTAAGCATAAATCAAAACTCATCAAATAATATACATTAAAAGATGTTCAATTTTAGTACATTAATTATACCACAATAAAGCTGATTAAAAAAATTTAATCCAGCATTTTTCATTCTTTTGTAAACATTAGACTTCTTTAGCCATAGGTCTTAAATGTTGGTTTTACATAACGGAATTCAAAGTTGAGTTTTTAATATATGCTAGACATTATATGAAGAATTTTTATATCTTAAAATTTTATCTCATAATCCCCTGGTATGTACAGTTCTTACCATCATTTGATTGACTTGAAGACTGAATCTCAGAGATCACTCTGAGGCCAAACAGTTAAGTAGCGGAAGACCAGTGTTTGAGCTTGTAATAGTTTTCTTTTGCTGCCATGATGAATTTCCACAAATTTAGTGGTTTTCAGTTTAACCCATTTCCTCCTTAGAAAAAAAAGTTCAGCCAGCGTTCATGTAATTTTCAGCAATTGAGAATTATATATTGTAAATAGGACTACCAGTACTAGAAATAGAATGCTACAAACAGAATACATTCTTCTACTTTCGGAGACTATCAACATATTAGAGCAGTGAGAAAATCAGCATACAAGTGTGATATCTGGTGGCAAATGTTGGGTGTAAAGTTAGGACTGTGACCCGTGAGTTAGCTCGAAGTAAACACAGCAGCTACAGGCACTGTCAGCATTATTGGGGTAACAAGAACTTTAAAATAAAACTAATTTATCGCATTGTGTTCTTGGCCAGAGTCTAAGTAAGTCTCTGAGCTGAGATCAAGGCCTGAGCACTGTTACTCTCTGGCGGCTCTTAGAGAGGGTCTATTTATTATTTATTTTAGTATTGAAGGAATTCCAATGTGCAGTTTGCATGATTAAAGTCTTCATCTCCTTGCTGGCTGTAAATTAGGGTTCTCCCCTAACTTTTGGAGTTCCCCTTCCGGGCCTACTACCTGACATTTTTAGCACCAGTGTGCAATCTTCTGATGGTACCATTTCTTACCCACCTCTGCATATTCTTCCAACATTAAAGACTCACACAATTAGATTCAACTCATGAAGATAATTCATCATAATCTCCTTACTTCAAGACTGTTAGCCCTAATCGCATCTGAAGTGTATCCTTTGCTCTGTCAGCTAACATATTCATCAGAGCATCTAGGGATTAAAACTGTAGATTTGTTGGAGGGGCCACTATTCTGCCAATCACAAAGTTCACTTTTGTTTATTTATTTATTTTTTTTGCAGTGCTGGGGATTTGATCCAATCCCTGACTTAATTTAAAGAGAAGTCAGAAAAGTCTTTCTCAGATCTATATACTTTTGGTAGATAATTTCCAAGCTGAAACTGAAAGAATAAAAAATGTACATATGCTATACCAGTGCTGTACCATTAATTTGGACCCTAGCCCAAGCCACCTATTTTAACTTTAAGGCCATGTGCTATCCACCATGGCTTCTGTTATTTTCAAAATACTCTAGATAGCACAGAACTTAAGGAAATATTACTTGAGTTCAAAATAATGACGCAAGTGCAGACATAGGTCTAGACATGGGGAGCAGATGTTTGTGTTGCCGGGGTCTCAGATGACAAAAGTACTTACAAAAATACTCATCACTTTAGGACAATGTATGTCTGCACAGCGTGATAAAAGAAATTCCAAGTAACTTATTATTTAGAATTTTTAGAAAAGCCATGAGAAAGTAAACCCTTAAGTATGATTTCTTTGTGTCTTCTTTGGCTATATCACTCTGGTAAACTATGCTGTGACTTTATTGCTAATAGGTGATTGCTAATAGATGATTGCTAAAACCACTGCTAATAGGTGATTTAAGGTGGAGAATGCAGTTTAGCGGTAGAGTACTTTAACATGGAAGAGGCCTGCTTTCAGTCCCCAGCACTAAAAGAAAAAAAGTCTGTGTTTTGGTGTCTTGTTTTTAAATCTTGCCATAGTAGTAAAAACCAGGGACAGGAAAATTGCTTTATTTATTTCGTGTATGAGTAGAGCTTTGTTTTTTCACTGCAGACTTTAATAAGCTATATGGTTGAAAATTTCTCACAGGTTTTTTTTCTCCTATGCTCAGTACTGCATCTTGGGTGGGTTTCAAATGGCAAATAGTTAAACTCTTGCGGTTAAACATTTGTTACATCCTGACCATAAAATGTTCCTTTATCATTGTCCAGTATAGGCTCAATTATGTAAGAAAAATACATCTCCTGATGCTATACTGTGTTGCAAATATTTTCACCCATTTTTTTTCTTTTTGGAAAAAAACCCAGTTGTTTCAGTAATGATCAAACTGTTACAGCTTTTAAAGTTAAAATTTAATCGTTCCACAGAAAAGAAGGGTGACATCCAAATACTGAACTGAGTAATTATAGAAAGTAAAGATATTTGGAGCCCTTGTGTGCAGATCATTTATTTCCATTCCTTTGCATTTATAACCACCAATCTCATCCTTGACTAAACCTCCTTCATCAATTCTGTGACAGTGTCTCTAACTGTAATCTTCACTTAAAATCCACTACATATAAAGTGTGTAGTCTGCGGCTTGTGTTTAATTTTACTTATAATTCCTTTTGCAGAAAGTGCTTTTAAATTTTATAAAGAAATGAAATAACAGGTTGAAGCTTTGATGCATCATTGGGGTAACATTTGTTGAGCACTTTCGATAAGCATGACTTTCTGTTCAGGCTTCAGATACAACTGTTAACTTGGGTACTTCTAACTTTTCAATGTGAAATATGTGTTGTTTCCTCCATGAAAAATGAGGACATGGCTGCTCTGAAGCCCCAGTAATTTGTGTGAATAAGTTTACTATTCATTGACTAACACTGCTATCTTGCAAAATTAATTATTTTGTAATGTTTTTGACATTTATCTGTTTGGAAGGAAGCAATTTAAAATTCCATGAGCACCGGGCGTGGTGGTATACACCTGTAATCCCAGCACTCGGGAGCCTGAGGCAGGAGGATCATTACGGGTTTGAGACCAGCCTGGGCTACAAAGTGAGCTCAAGGCCAGACTGAACTGCATAGCGAGATCCTGTCTCAAAAAGACAAAAAAAAAAAAAAAAAAAAAAAAAAATTCCATGAGCAACTTCTATGAGAATCTTTTGATTTCTTAGAACCCTCCTGTCTCTCTCTCTTTTTTTGTACCGGGAATTGAACTCAGTACCTTGTACTTGCCAAATAGGTGCTTATGCTGCTGAGCTATAACCCTGGAAACCCTTCTCTTTTAATTACAAGAGAACATTTCATATATCATCCTTGAGGTTTCCTTTTGGACTTTTCCAATCATAAAATCCAGTCTATGAGGCTTGTTAGTATATAAATATTCCACTTGATACATGCACTTTACTTTTAATTTTTAATTTCTATTTAAACATTTTATAGTGATTTTATAAAATATGGGGTTTCATTGTGGCATTTTAATACATGCATGTAATATATAATTCTCTTTAACTTGATTCTCTAACCCTGAATGGAATTTTTATAGCTAACTATAGCAGATTGCTAGTTTCTTTGACTCTGTTGCCTCCCAAAAATTAAACTATGGCACACAAACAGGAAAAATCTCATTTACTTATGTCAGCAGAATTTATGTAATTTGTTGAAACAGGTAAAATATGTTAAAACATATTTATATTCTGCCATTTGTAATTAATTTCCTAAATAAATATGTACACTATGTTAATTGTGCTGCCTCATGATTTCTTTTATTGCCTGCAAACCTCTGCTGCTATCCCAATATTGGTGTTTTAAAACCAACCTAATATGTCAGAAAGTGTATATAATGGTGCTATGCTTACCTACCCAACACATGTCTTGGATCAGTCCAGCTGATTGTATCATCAATATTTGCTGTTGAAGACAAAGTACTTCATTGTGAAAGACTGTATTGGTCACTCAGTGAGATTTAAAAGAAAGAATGAAAGAAAATCTGAGAAGAGAAAAAGGTTCAGATTTATTATGAAACTCTGATAGGATTACCTTTCAGTAATATCTCTGTCACATTCCCTACACAGAAGCCTTCCCACTCTATGAAATGTCTTCTTAAAACATACATTAAAGAACAATGTGAGATATGATGTATTTTGAAGATGGAGACATACTGTGATTTATTTTATGCAAATGTATCTTAATATCTAAACTTGCAGAATGGAACTTACCTAAACTGATTGTATATTCACAGGTCCAGTTTCACACTGTCAGTGAAAGTTTATTATGACCTAATCCTGACCCACCAGAGAACAAAACCATGACAAATGAACATATCTCATCTCTTGTCAAAAATGAGACCAAGGCAAAGTTTTACACATTTCAGAATGAACAAATATAAATGTCAATACAGAAGCATGAAAAATACACGGCAAAAAATAAAAATAGGAAAGGGACTTTCATTCCAGAGAGTTTATAGGGAGATGATGCTTATAATTTTATTTTTGCTTCCTCAACCAAGAAAAAAAATTTATACAATCATTCTATGTAGTGGTTGGTTGATTATGTCAACTTGAGAAGTTTAGAAGCATAACTAAATTTGGCTCAGCAATTGGCTCAGCAATTCTACACCCTAGGGTGTAGAGGGGCCACTCTAGGGTGGATCATCTCCTAGATAATATAAAAGGGAAATGAAGAAGACAGAGGTACTTCCATTCCCTTTGGAGGAGCTCCAGTCTTCACTTGCAGCTTGGACTTTGTCTCCTGGCTCCTAATGCAGACTCTTTGGCTTCTGACTTGGACCCTTCAGCCTTCTGTCGCAGACTCATCAGACTCCTGGTACAGACATGCACGGAGCTCTGCAGTGAACTCCAGACTCCGGACTGATTCCTTCAGTCTTCAGTGTGTGGACACCCTTTGCACACTTCCCCATACAACTCTCTGGCTGACCATTGTAAGCCAATCTTGTAATTTCTTATAATTTGTACATCATGTGTTATATCTGCTTCTCCAGTAAAACACTGACTGATAATATTCTACAATTTTGAGAGGATGGCAAGCATGGATAGCTCCTTCTCATTGGCTTGATTCCTTAGTCTTTTGATTGCAGCTCAAAATCATCTACCAAAAGTATAAGGAGGGAGAGAGACTTTCCTGAATTCTCTGTAACTTAATTCAGCCTTTTTATTGCATCTCCTTTCAATTTCATTCACAATATTAATTACAATGGTAATTAATACTTAGTTGGTCTTTTCATTTTACTTTCTGAGCCTTATAATAGGGATAACCCTATGAAAAAAGTGACAATATAGCATCCAATTTACTTTTTGGGTAAAACTAACTATTTGATAAAATTATGGAAAGTTTTGGTGAGCTGATTATGAAATAGTCAGTCATGAGGAGAGCCCAGATTGATCCAGAAAAAAAGAAAATTACTGACAAAATCATCATAAAATTTTGTCCTAGAAACACAGGGTCTGTGCTTTAAAAGTGCACTCTTAAATTTTATAAGAAATTATGCTGTACATCCTATGTCTGAACATAGAACATGGTAGAAAATATACTGATGGATAGAAAACTATAATGAATAGCATAAACTAGGACATTAAAAGGGTCAGAAATGGTTTGTTGTATCTATTATTATCTGGAATTGTAACAGGCAAAATACTTAGCAGCTGTAAAATTCTTTTTTATTCATCTATGCTATAAAGACAATAAAGCTTGGAGTTATTGTGAGCTTTGCTTATAAAATTTTATATAAACTGGGCATGGTAGAATATATAGACAGCAGTTTGGAAACATTTACAGTGTTTATAATTTATTTCAATATGGAACAGACAGTAAACATTTTTCATATATAGGTTACTAACATCTTTTTATATTACACGAATAAACCTATTTGAACTAATTTTACTGATACTAAACTCCGACATTGCACATGTCTTCCTGTAACCAAAAGAAAACCTAAATAAACCCTCTCATTTCACTTACTTTATCTGAATTTAAAAATCACTAATTTTGGAGGTCACACAGATAAACAATATATTTTTAGTGTCCCATCCACTTTGCTATAGATGACAGCTTTGATTGAAGTTGCTTAATGGGATGAAACTATTCTCTGGTAAAAGTTCTTGCTCTATTGCTGTTTCCTTTCTCATGCTATGCTCTGTATTCCTTATTTGAGAGCTGATTCTAAGTACTAGCTGCTGACCACAGGAACTGACCTAGCATGGGAATGTACTGAGTTCAGGATAAAAAGTTCACCTTCTTTGGTCAGCACCAAATCACCACACTGTGTAATTTAAGGTTCTGGTAAAGGCTGATTTCTGTTTGCAACCCCTGATCCTTATATAAATAACCCCCACTTCCCTAAGAAGATGAAAGTGGAACTGGAATTTTTAAAGTTCTGCCTCCTTCTAGGTTGCTAAATCCTCAACAAAATTTCTATTGTCCTCAACACCTCTCTGTTTTTCTCCTTTCCGTCTCTTTGTCTCTCCCCATCCCTCTGACACTGGATTTTTCCAAACTTGATTTTGATAACATTATGAACATGCGAGCATCTTAAAGAAATTAAGGACCAACTATCCACATCATTACCAAGACTATATGAGAATATAAAATGGTTTTATAGTCAGTTGATTAATTTATCATTAAATGCCATAAATTGATGATTAAAGGATATATAACATTCCAAAATTAATTTTCCACATCAAAATTTTTTCAAAAATCAAAAATACTAAGAAAGTTTTATAGACTTTAAAGAATTTATCAACTTTATTGACTTTATTTATACAACAAATATTTACTGAGCACCAATTATGCTAGGAGTTTTGGCATATGATAAGAACAATAACATAACTTAAGTATGTTCACATCTTCAACCCTAGAATTTGCAAATATGCTATGTTAGCACAAACAAAAATTTAGGTTGCAGATGAAATTAAGATTGATAATCAACTGACCTTAAAATGGAGAAGACTATCCTGGATAATTTGAGTGGGCTTCATTTAATTGCAAGTGTTCTTAAAATGAAAAAATATTCAATATCACTGGTCATTTGAGAAATGCAAATTAAAACAACACAGATTCTATCTCACCCCAGAAAAAAATGACTATCATCAAGAAATCAACCAATAACAAATGCTAGTGAGGCTCTGGGGGAAAAGGAGGCTTTCTCCATTGTTAGTAGGAGTGTAAACTGGTACAGCCACTATAAAAATGAGTAGGAAGAGTCCTCAAAAAACTCAAACTAGAGGTTCTATTAGATCTGCCTGCGCCCCTTCCAGGTATCTTCCAGAAAGAGTAAAAAGCATCACATCATGGTGAGACATGGACACACATGTTAATAGCTGCAGAGTTGTTTGAAAAATTTATTTTAAGAATAAAAGAAGGAAAATATATTAACAGATATCCATTTACAAAGCAGCATAAGAACAAGACATGCAATACAGAGTTACAGACAAAGTGGTAGGAAATTAACAATGGTTGTTGTATTACGTATTGATATCTTCAAAGTGGTTTCTCAGGAAAACAAATAGAGACATGCAAGATTGATCAAATAATCATTAACTATTCCTTTCAGTAAAGCAATAGAAGTTAGTAGTACAACTATGATAGCTATCCTGTATATACATACATACATCCTTAATTTCCGCTTCTTTCTTTTCGCTGTTCCCTCACCCCAGTTGCTGTTTACTTTTGAGCATTTTCCTTTCGTTTCACAATGTCTGTCATACCTCCTAATTTTTATTCACACTTTCAGGTTCTTACACTAGTGAGACAATATGTTACTTACACATGGAAGTCTGGTTTATTTCACTTATAAGTATAGTCTCTAGTTGTGACTATTTACTTATAAAAGCCTTGAATTTATCTTTCTTTATAGCTGAGTAATATTCTGTTATATAGAAGTACCACATTTTTTTTTTATCTGTTTCTCAATGCATGGACATTTGGGTTGCTTCCACAATTTAACAATTACAAATTGTGCTGCTATAAACATGAATGCACATATATCGCTGTGATATGATGTTTTCAGGTCTTCTGGAAAAATACCCAGAAGGGGAATAGCTGGGTTGAATGGGACCTCTAGACCTAGTTTGCTGAGGAATCTCCAAACTGATTTCCACAGTGATTTAAGTAGTCTGCATTCCCACCAGCAGTGGAGAAGAGTTATAGCTGCACAGTTTATAATAGCTAAATTTTAGAAACAACTCATATGTCCAGCAAGGAATGAAAAGATATAGAAAATGTAGTACTTATACATAATTGAGTACTACTGTGCCATAAAGAAGGATAACCTTGAGACATTTTTAGGAAAATGAATGCACATTGAGACCATAATGTTAAGTGAACTAAGTGAGACACACAAGTTTAAATGTTGCACCATTTCTTTTGTGTGTGAGAAACCACAAGGTAAAGAAGGAGTAAAACAGAGAGAGGATATTGGGAAATAGGACGAACATGTTCAAATTGGAGGGGGACCAAAAGAGGGGAAGAGAGGAAGGAAGGAAGGAAGGAAGGAAGGGAAAAAGGATTTTAAAAAGACAGAATGGGAGGAGAAAAATTTGCACAAACTTTGGCAAATGGGCAGGGGAAGATAGATTGAAAGGAGGGGACAGAAATGGGAAAGAAAGAATGAAGACATATTATGTACAGGTACATATTCTCTATGATGAATGTGATCCTTATGTATGGCAAATATATACAGCTAAAAGTTCAACCAAAGGAATAAAAGTAGCTGAACAAAACAGAGGAAGAGGTCCTAGGGAGAGAGACTTGATCTAGCTTTGCTGGATTTAAGGAGTTACACAGGGAACCAAAAGTGAAATGTATAGGGCACCTAGAAGCTGGAAAAGAAAAAGAAACCAGTTCTCCCCAGGAACTTTAAAAAGGAGCACAGCCCTTGCTGATACCTGATTTTGGCCCAGTGAGACCTATGTCAGACAACTGAGTTACAGAATTTATTATAATCCATATTTTTCTTTGCACGAAATGTAGGGAAATGTGTTATAGCTGCAGTAGCAGACTAATACAGGTATAACCAGCCATTAGAGAAAAAGTGAATTATGGCCTCAGTGTGCATAGAGTCTGGTAGGAGAGCAAGTTATCACTGAATAAAAATGAAGAGCAGTAGAAAATAACAACTGTGTGAAGTGCTATGCAGCATAGGCTTTGAGGTGCTCATTTATATGTGAAGAGATGTGTTGTGTTATAATGTCAGTGTAAAAGGCTCAAGTTACCATAGCCCTCATGATTAACTCTGACCAGTGCTTAGCTAAGATGTAAAATTCAGTATGCATACTTCTGGCTATGTAGCTTTGACTAGTGATTTCTAGACAAGTGAGGGCATCATAATACATTAGCAGAGCCAAAGAGAAGTCTGTGTGCTGTGGCTCTCCTTTTAGAGAAGAATTTAATGTCTAGCAGTGACTGGAGCAGAAATGTGAAGAATGATAAAATATTTTCTTCTTCTCTCCAAAGTTTGCTGCGGTATTTTTCATATCAAGCTTTTATATTCTCATTTTGAGTAGTGAAGTGCTAGAAAGAGTCTCATTACATTTACAAATAAAATAAATTCACCTTTAACTTTTAAGCTTCTTCCAACCATTCTGATCAGCATAATGTGACGAGGGAAAAATATAGCCAATAGTAGGTTGAGGATAAAAGCAATAGTAATATCAGATATTATTTATTTAGAAATGCTAGGAAAATCAGCTAAAACCAATAAACATAGCAAGAGTTCACCAGTAAAGTTTTTTTTATATAAGATGAAACAGTAACTTTCCCTTAGAAATTATTACATTAAAGAGAACAATATATTAACAAACAAATAGTAAAATATCAGGAAGAATCTTACCAGAGAACACAGAGGCTGTATGAAAGAAAATATTTTTGAAAAAGGCATGTGGTGAAGCCCTTTGGGTTAGCTGAAAACATTTTAAATTAAAAAGTTGTGAGTATCTTTGTGATTTGATAAATTAAAAAAAGGTAAATCAATAGATTTCACTGCAAAAATGAAAAATGTCTTTCAAATATCTTATAAAAACTTAGATTTAGTATAAACAAACATTTGTAGCAAATATGTCTGATATAAAGGTTAAAATGTTTCTTGAAGAGATTTTTTAAAAAAGCAATGAACAATTATCTTCTTCTTCTGGAACAGTTAGTGCTTATATTGTTTGAGCAATTTTGCATGCCTATGTCTTGTAATCTGAGCAACTACTTTGAAGATAACAATATGTAATATAACAACCATTGCTAATTTCCTATCATTTTGTTTTGAAATTCTGTACCATTCTATATCATTTATCATGTTTTCCCCTCCCTCTTTAAAATAAAATAAATGTTAAGAAAAAGCAATGAACAAGTTGTTGGTTAAATATTTTATCCTTTTCCCCATGAAGACTGTATTTCGTATGTGCTACAATTATATACTCATAAAAAAGAGAAAAAAATTTAATTTCCTTTGTAGCACATGAGATCCTGAGAAATCTGCCCTCATGAAAGGACTACTGCTTTTGATTGTCACAGGAGTGCTTTAGTGATGGTGAGAATGAGTCCCTGATTAACAGGATGAGATCTGAGTAATACTCCATTGTATAAAAATACCACACCTTTGTTATCCATTCCTCAGTTGAGGGGTTTTTGAGTTGTTTCCAAGATTTAGCTATTACAAACTGCGCTGCTATAAACATGGGTGCACATATATAGCTGTGCTATGATGTTTTCAGTTCTTAAATAAACTCAAGGCTTTTATAGGTAAATGGATGCAACTAGAGACTATACTCATAAGTGAAATAAATCAGACCCACATTTGTAAACATCACATTGTCTCCCTTGTGTAATAACCTGAAAGAGTAAATAAAATCTGAAAGGTGCAATAGATATTGTGAGAGGGAAAGAAACTGATCAAAAGGAAGGAATGACTAGGAGGAGAGAAAGGAGAAAAGAAAGAAAGAAGGAAAGGAAAAATATATTTATACACAAGATAGCTAAGATATTTGTACTACTAATTTCTACTGGTTTATTGAAAGGAACAGTTAATACTTAATTTTTTGAACAGTTTTGCATGCTTATGTCTGGTATTTTGTTATTTTTTTAAATTCACCTTAAAATAAAAAAATCTGAACAACTACTTTGAAGACCACAATATGCAACATAACAACCATTGTTGAATTCATATCATCTTGTGTGGCTGAAATTCTGTATCATTTCTAATGTTTTTCAAAAGTATTTTTACTCTCTTTAAAATAAAAAAGGATGAGATCAGCCTCCTTCCCTCTCATTTTTCTGCCACACGGGCTCACTGGCCTTCTCTTTTCACAAGGATGATAAGGTAAGGAAGCCCTTGCTTATGCTGACACTGTGAATTTGGACTTTACAGCCTCAAGGGAACCAAGGCAATGACTTTGTTTTCTTTCCAAACCACTCACTGTCAACTATTCTGTTGTAGAGATACAAAATGGACAAAGAGAGAGATGAAGGCTGCTGAAAAGGCTGCGTGGTAGGAGTTCTGCCAGGATTTTATGCACAGTCAGAAGGAGATGCCCCTGCTCATTCTGAGAGGCGTTAGTGAGGCTCTCTGTCTTCACAGTCTGTAGCAGCATAGACATTTCAGCCTTCACAGTGCAGATTTTGAAACCTACAATTGCTATGGAATTTCACCTGTGTAGGAGATTGAATTTGGTTATTAATTTCCTTGTATATTTTGAAAGCTTAAAATACTTCAAAGCTCACAGAGTCTTGTAAAATATTTGTGTACAGCACCAATGGAGGGAATCAATGTTATTATAGATTTTGCTTCAGGATTTTAAACAAATTTATGAATAAGGTAAAATATTGTGGTTTAAAAAATGATATATCCCCAGAAAATAAAATCTGTGTGTCAAGGAAACATCGGCTCTTCCTTATTTATTTCAGCAACTTTTGCAATGGCCAAGAAATAGAATCAACTTTAAATGCTGGATAAAGAAAATGTGGTGATAGATATATACTATATATATGTATATGTGTCCTATGCATATGGATCCATGTGACTATATGCACACCCACTGAATACTGGTCAGGCATAAAATATGAGGAAATCAGATCATTTGTGATAACATATAGAACTGGAGGATGGTATTTTCAGTGAAGCAGATCATGAACAGAAAGATGAATATTGCGTGATCCCACTCATGTATGGAATCTAAGAAAGTTGATCTCATTGAAGTTGGGAGAGCAGTGGTAAATAGTGTGGGAAGAAGGGAGCAAAAAATAATGGGGAGAAATTGATCAGTGAGTATTATGTTACATTTAAATAGGAAAAATAAATTGTGGTGCTCTATTCCATAGTAGGGTAGATATAGATAACAAAAATGTATATTTAATAAAGCCACTAGAAAAAGGGATTTAAATGTCTTCACTTCCAAGAAACACAAAACAATGATAAATTTGAGGGGATAGATGTTTAACATAGTTTGAAAATTACAGCACAGTGCCCCATGGTATCATAAATTGTACCCCATCAACATTGCATGGTACTCTGTTGTACTAGTCTTCCCACTGCTGGGGCAAAATTCCCCCGATTGAAAGGAGCAGAGGTTTTCTTGGCTCAGGACTGTAGCATGAAACTCTACTGTGAGACCGTCTTTGCCATGTGCTATATTAACAGATATGTTGGACTCAGAGCACAATGCCCGGCACATGGTATTTCCTAAACCAGTAGCTATCTTTATGATTGTTAATTATTTTGTCCTAAACTCCAGTAGTAACAGGAAGTTAAATGCTTGAAAAGGAATTTATTTCTTTTTGGCCATTATCAGACATTTAGTCCAGTACTTTCCCTGTCCTCTTAAGACCTGAAAAATGTGTTGGCCATAGCAGTGTGACAGGACCATCTGTAACTTGCGCTTTGTGGGAGCAGAATATTTTCTTCCCCTAGATTTATCCAGCATGACTATAATGGCTCAGTAACAAACATATGTCTCACATGAATTTGTGGAAGAAAGATTTCTGGAGGTCTCTGTGACTGCTTGGAGGCAGCAAAAGGAGAAAGGATGTGCTGCCAAGATATCTCTTCCATCATAATAAGCACTAATTGAACGTCTTGTTTGAAAAAACTATGTAGCATTATAAAGACATCATCACTCAAATGGCTTGGGCTGCAGCCTGGCCAGATGCAGTTCTGAGTCTCAGACATGATGTCATAGGCCAGTTAAGATGTATTACATATTTTCAAATATTAGATTTGCTTATTTTGATTATGTGTTATAGGACCTTTCCTGAATGAGTCCTGAAGAAAATGATGGAAAAAGATGCCTCTGAACCAAACCTTATGTAGCTGTGTGGCTCTCTTCTCTGCCAGGCTTTATCTGAGTGTGTATGCTGCTTCCCGCACTGACCTTTCCTTTCTCCTATCTCCAATTACAACTTGCTTCCTCATTATATTCTAATACATTAAGTTCAAAAATCAAAAAATAGGAAAAGACAGACTTACCTGTGTGGCATATCCTAGGAATATTTAGTTATGGGACCTATTTAGAAATAAATTTCATAACAAGATGCACGATTTTTCCAACACTTTGAAAGATAAGAATGGGATTTTAATAGAATTATATCCAGGGTCTTTAGAACACAGGGTGTTGTCTTTATGAAATATTCCATCCTCTTTCATCAATTTAGCAAAATTTAGTGCATAAAAAGAACAAAGATATTCACATTTTTGATACATTAACTAGTAAAGTATGACCTTAAATTCAATGATGTTTGGGGAAAAAAAGAACTTTAAAAAATATATGAACCGGGATACTATCATGTTAAGCTAAATAAGCCAGACTCAAAGTTAATTATTCCATGTTCTCTCTTATATGAGTGATATAAAAAATAAAGAAAGAGATGTCAGGAAATGAGAAGATAGATTTTTAAACATGAAGAAAGGCATTAGGAATGAGGAGAAAAAGAAGAAAGACTAAAAGAGATGAAAACAATGAAAATATGTTACATGTATGTACCAATACACCAAAACAAATCTCATTATTCTGTGCTACTAATATGGGCTAATAAAGTTAATGTTATAAAACAAAGAGCCTTAAAAAAATAAAACATATAACTTTGACTCTTTATAAAAGAAATATCTTGAGATCTAATCATTCAGGTTAGCATCCACCGTATTGCTGCAAATGTAAGGAAGAGGCATTAACATATTCAGTTCTACAATGGAAAAAGACCTGAAAGTTTTCTTTCTCTGACTTTGCTATTTTTATTTCCTTTGAACCCAAAAGAGGGCCCAGTGAAGGATTGATCAGTGATGTGACTATCTTGATGCACTTTTGTAGACTCCTTTCCCAAGATCTTCCTTTGTCCTCTTTTAATTCTTCTAGGATTTCTAGGACTGTTGTCTCCAAACTGACCAAAGTGAGCACTGATTTGTTTAACTTTAAGGTCAAACCATTCACCAGGCTGGCATTTCACTCAGTTATATTTACTATTATATATTAATGGTGGTAGCATAATGCCAACATGAATGAAGTTTTAAATAAAACAAAAAATAATCTGATTGTGGACCTCCCTTACATAGCTCTTCTTCGTCTGATCCCTGATTACTTCAGAAGCACATGGCACCGTGTTTAAGAACATGAAGCGCTGACCTATGACACCGGCTCAGTCCTGATCAAAGACATTATGACCAAAGTCTCAGCAAGCAAGAACAAGGTGGTGGGATTCCCCATCCCCAGGTGGGTGGGGACCGAGCTAGAGAGCCGAAAGCTCGGTATAGGATGACAAAGCCCAACAACTCCTTTTTAAAATGAGTCATGCTCTTCCTCAGAATGGATAATGGCATCTAGAATTACTTTGGAGACATTGGTCCAAATGCTTGCAGCAGACTTAAGGTTGAGGAGTTAGCTTTCATTGTGAATAGACTTCGAATTTTTTCTATGTGTCTATAAAAGAGGGATAAAATACAGTTGTATATTTTCTTTTTTACTAAATGATTCTATGTATGAAAGTGGCATAATATTTAATTTCCTTTTTCTTTTTGGTTTTCTAGTACCTTTTAAATACATTTTCATGTGATTATTGGCTGTTCCCTCCATCCACTTAAAGAAGTAGGGAAATTGATCTTTACCTTTGTGTGTATTTGAGTTGAGAGCTTTTTTCCTTATGGAATTGCATCACTTCTGATGAACATTGAGAAATTTATATGTCATTTCTTTGACTACCAGGACAATGTTGATCTGGATGGCATTCCCATGATACTAATCTTTGTTAGTTTGTATCTTTCCTCTTCTCTTTGCTTCCCCTACCCCCAAGTTCCCATGTATTTCCATCTCTATGTTGCATTGTGAGCACTGATTATTCTCCCCATGTTGTCTGTCTGCAGTACCCCTCCCCTTAATTTCAGTTTTCTTCCAGGCATTTTTTTATATGTACAGTCTTCTTCTCTTGTTCTATGCTGGTTTACCTTTGTAAATTTTAAGGAGCATTTCAATGAATTGCTCTGTTCAAGGCATAGGTAGAAATCCTAAAAACAAAGAAATAGGGAGGGCAAGGAAGGCTGTTTCTTGGGGAAAGATCCATCTCCAAAGACCACAGCACTTTCAGATAGGGAGAGGAAATCTATAGTTTCAAAATCATGTTATCCAGTGGAGTAGGGAGAAAGTCACTGACAAACAGAATATTTTTACACATCTAGCCCAAAACATAGACATAAAGGAGAGATCCAGAGAATCCAAGAGGAAGCTATAGGTTGTCAATAAGTTTGGAGATGTGTGGTATTAACAAAATGAATATTTCTTAGAACAAAGCCAATAAAACTTTCAAATTATGTGTAGATTTATTGCTATGAGATCATATTCTCTTCTTTAAAAATAAAGATGTGAGAGGGATGGGGATATAGCTCAGTGGCACAAGTGCCTGTCTGGCAAGCTCAAGGTCCTGAGTTTGATCCCCAGTACCAAAAAAAAAAAAAAAAAAAAAAAAAAAAGAACTAAGAATAAAGATGTGAAAGTTGCCTAATTCTGAATCTCGAGCAATAATTTCATATCAATTGATAATGGAGTCAACAAGCAAACTCTCCTTGGGCACTGAGGATGTGAAAGCACACAGGTGCTGTAAAGAAAGTGCGGAGGTCAGGAATTGAGTCCTTGCTCTCAAGCTTGAAAAATAGAAATTTTAAGCCACCAAAGATTAGATTAACAAATTTTAAAATGTTACTGATACTCATTTCTACCTAGTTGAATGGTCCAAAGTTTTACCTGAGGTTTTCTCCTCATCATATTTGGAGGTAGGATGATTTGGAATTGACATTGTAATGGCTAATTTTCAGTAGTAACTCAACAGGGTTAAAGGATATTGGGGAATATTATTTTTAATGTGTTTGTGACTATGTCTGGAAGAGGTGGCATTTTAGTAGGCTAAGGAAGTTCTACTCTCAATAACATGGGGAGTCATCATCTAATCTTGAAAGTCTAGCTAGAACAACAAGACAAGGGAAGGAAAAGTAGCTCTGTGTTTTGGAGCCAGGACATCCACCTCCTTTATATGGACTTCAGAGTTCCAGGCTTATGGGTCTTTTGACTCAAGGGCTTACGTTGGTAGCTACCTTGTGTCTCAGGCTTTCAGGCTTGAGAAATGAAAGTCACACTGTTGACTTCCCTTTGTGCTTGGATAGAGTTCCACCACTGGCTTTCCTTGTTCTCAGATAGCCCAGCATGGCATTTTTTTGCTTTCACAATTGAGTCAATACCATAATAAATCCTCCCTTATATTTGTATGTGTCCCTTTGGCTCTGTTTGTCTGGAAAACTCTGATAATACAGGCATTCATCACACTCTGGTAGAAAATATGATTCCCTCTGACCTCATCCTGGTGACACTTAAGGTAATTTAATTGTTTTATGATGAAATATGATGTATGGAGGCAAAACAAGCTGAAATTGGTAGTGGGGGATGGGTTAATAACTGGGAAGGCAGACAAAAATATGGCCAAGGAAATATACCCCAATTTAAAGGACAAAATACAATCACTATTCATTGATTATTTAAGAACCTACTAGATTCCAGGCAAGAGACTTTGGCCTTAGGGAAGTGCTACACAAAGCTTGATTTAACATAACTAGACATACAGGTTGTGAGGAATAATAAGAGGTTATAAATGAAATCAATTGCTGCAGAAAGTAAAAGAAAGGCAGATATTAAAAAGGCGAAATCTACATCATATAGGTTTTTTGTATTAAGTGTCTTATAACTGTCGAGAAATTCAATGTGATTCTGATATTACAGAAAAAATAGTATGTGTTACAGTGGGAGAAAAAAGAACTGGGCACAGATCATCTGGGAAGAGTTTTGCTTGGTGAACTGCTTTGTTTGTACTTGCTTTGCAAGCTCCTCTCTGGAAAAGGAAACTTTCATTCTAGGCTCTCCTACAGACAGCACGTAGTTTGTCAGCTTCCACTAAGAAGCCCTTTGTGTAACAATGAAGAGTGGTTCCTGGATGATAGATGTGACTGCTGAACCAGGGGAAATTGTCAGGAGCTTAGAGGTGCTTAGCAGACAACAGGCATTAATTCTAGGGTACACTGACACTACCGGGCAAAACAAGCTGCAATTTGTTAGTTGGTGGTCGGACAGGGTTTGAGAATGCCAGTTTAATGGATGGAGCAAGATAATATTCCTGTTACCATACAAATCATTGGAAAAATTGGAAAAGTAACCACATTTTCCCCAAATATATCTACCTGTCATGGCAAGGGACAGGTTGCGTTTTCAGATTTCCTATTCAGTTAGAAGTTACTTAGTAGAGCAAGTTCTGAACTAATGATGTGAAGTAAACTAGTACACTCACTCACTAGTGCCATTTCTGACATAGATTAGGAATTCAATAAATATTATTCAATACACTTTTTAATTTGCTTCTTTCCTTAAAAGTTCACAATAATCTTATTCTAATTTCTAACATTGTGTCACAGCTAACATACCTTTAGATGCCCACATGACCATGTAGTAACGTTGAGTATAATACTAGTTTTATAAATGAAGTTGATATGAGGTCAGGAGGCTCCAGGTATTCATTTGAAATAATCTGGCTGTGTATCTTTATGCTATCCATGTTGAGTGACCTTAAACCAGTAATAAATCATGAACTAATCTTATGAAAATGATTTGTGAATTTTTTAGTAAAAGGCTGAGACATTCAAATCATAAACCCCATAAAATGATGTTTTTGTTTTCATTTTCTCATCCAAGGGCATTTGCCAAAAGTTTTAAATACAACAAGAGCTGTGATTATCTTTATAGTTCTCAATTGATTCACCAATTCTTGGCATAAGATCAATGTTAGTTGTCATAGTAGAGCATACTTTTCTTTAATGTACATACAATGTAGTGTACTATTTCCCATTAGAGATTAGCACCTGAAACATGGAACTTTGCATTTTGTAAAATCAAACCTTAAATTATGCATAGTTTGCTTTCCATGATTACTGTATCATTTTCTATTGATCCTATTAATAATCTAAGTGGAATTTAACTTCCACTGGCACCTCAATCCTTTCTGATTTGATTGGATATGCTTTCAAAGCCTCACATTTAATAACAAATGATTTTAAATATTTTTATAATTTAATAATACTCAAATCTCTTCCATTCCTTTTACTAATTTTAAACGTGTGTATATTGATAGTTGCTTGATTGGTTTCCTACGAGATAAATCTTACACCCTTGTAATTCTAGTAATTCTCCACCAAATAAGTTGACATTATAGAACTCAATATTCCAATTGATGCACCTTAGGATACCTTTCCAGTTTTAGCAATCACATCTTATGAAACATGAAATTAACCACAAATTAGGTTTATGTTATTATTCATTTGTTACATTACTTTCCTATTTCCCTGAATTATGGAGGACAAGATTTCTTTTTACATTGGATTCGCTCATTACATTTTCATTAGTACTTTGATAATTTAATAGACTATTCTCAAGGAGACTTCACAAGTAAAGATACTAAAATAGTATGCCAAATGATTGTTTTATCTGATAGGAAAAAGTATTAACAATTTCCTGTTTTCATACAAATTGAGCTAGTTATTTGATTAATGGTATATGTTCATAATAAAACAATTATGCTTGCCTAAGAAAGCAGTCAATTCAATAAAATAAACAGCAGACTTTCTTTTGTATTATTATTATTTTTTATTTTAAAAATAAAAGGTGAAAAATACTAACAGACAGACAACATTTTACAAAATAGCAAAGGATCAGTACAGACAGTACAGAGGTACAAACAGAATGGTAGGGAATTAACAATGCTTGTTGTATTACATATTGATATCTTCAAAGTGGT
>NW_004955424.1:3291138-3411314 GCF_000276665.1 Chinchilla lanigera
TACCTAATTGTATGAAAATACCACATTTATCTTATCCACTCCTCTGCTGATGGGCATTTGAGTCGTGTCCAATATTTTGCTATGAGAAATTGTGCTGCTATAAACATGTGTGCACATATATTGCTGTGGTATTATGCTTTTAATTATTCTGGGAAAATACCAAGAAAGGGAATGGCTGGGTTAAATGAGACTTCTATTCCTAATTTTTTGAGGAATCTCCAGACTGATTTCCAAAGTGGTTGCATCAGTCTACATTGCCACCAGTAGTGGAAAAGTGTTCCTTTTTCCCCACAGCCCCTTCAGCATTTGTTGTTCATTGATTTCTTGATGGTAGCCATTCTCACTGGGGTGAGATGGAATCTCAGTGTTGTTTTAATTTACATCTCTCGAATGACCAATGATGTTGAACATTTTTTCATGTATTTATTTGCCAATTGTATTTCTTTATCTGAGAAGAGGAAAATTTCTTGTATGGAATGGATCACATTTTGAAAAAGTAGTGATGGCCAATGTTTATAAAAGTGTTTCCTATATGAAGCCTGGGTGGAGATAAATCGACAGTTTCTCTTTCCAGGGGTGTTAGGTAAAGTTATCTAGTTCAGAGACCATCTATAGAAACACATGCCATGAGTATTGCATAGTGGATAAGTGGGTCAATATACAGATGAACAGATGAATGAATGAGTGAAAACCAAGAGAATCTTGCTGTATATAAACAGAGAAAGTCTTCCATATAGTTTCATCTAAATGTTTTCTTATGTCCCTTCAGAGTTAGGAGGAGCATACATCTTTGATGCACTTAGTAAATTTGTTAGTTTCCATGCTTGTATACCAAGAGCAAGTTGGGTGTATTTGTATCTACTCATAATTATGTATCATGATGAATTCATTTTGAAAAAGTACTAGCAGTTGGGCTACTGCTTTGGGAGGGTTGACTCCAGGACAGTCAGAAAAGGATGATTTTGAGCTGCCGAGATATCTTCCTTCATGTCTCTATCCTACCTGGTTCTCTTCACACAGAGATGTGGGGTTGTAATTATCAAGCATGGTTAGGCAGAGGAGAAAAATATGTATCATATTTTAGGACAGACTAGACCTTAATAAAAATCCCTAAAGCAAATATGAAAGCTTGAAAACATTTTCTGAAACACAGACAAATGGAACACAGGCTGAAATGAAGGCCTAAAATGAATCCCAAGGTTCTGTCTTCCAGTGTAAGGGCTTGATATGTAAAGTGAGCTGGTGCACCTTTTTCCTAGAATTCAAATAAAATTTCAACTGAGGACCCAAGGCTGGAGCTATTTATTCTCCTGAAACTCCCCACTCATCATTATTTAAACACTGGTGTTTAATTTTTTAGTGAGAAGAAATGAATTAGATGCTTATCTCCCACTGCACTATGGAGAAAATTATATAGGTTGTAGTAGGATCTGATACTAAGTAATCAACATCATCATCATAATCTTCAGTATCATTATTAAAATTGATTCACTATTAGGTGACTGATAATATTCTAAGATTCTTATATGAACTTTCTCATTGAATTCCCCCTCCCCAAATGAATACTATGATTGCTATTTTAAGATAAGAAATAAAAGACTTTAAGTGGGTAAGTGATTTTTACCAAGCCACAAAGTTTTGGGCTTTGTTATGGTGTGTTCTAGTACAAATGTGGAACCCAGGGAAGGAGGAATACAGTGTGTCATAAACTCAGCTGAGCTAATGGGAATTGAGTTGCCAGATATAGGCAATTAAAGTGACAAGCAAAATTATAATAGTTAAGCCTTTCGTCACTTACTGCAGTAGTAAAAGCAAGAGACCAGACGAAGTGTGCCAGCTCCTCCTGTGTTCCATTTTCGCCCAAGGCACAGCACGGTGAATGAGATTAGGCGAATCATCATATGCAGAAGGTAAGCCTCGAAGAAAAAGCCTCCATAGGTTTATGGTCCTAGAGACCAAACGGAAGATGAGCACGGAGGAGCTAGGCATAAAAAAAATACTTGAAATTGAATTAGAGTGGGCAAAATGTGTAGTCTCCAAGTGATATCTCATTTATTAGGAGGCCTGAACACAGGTTCCTGAAGAAAGCCTTTGTTCATTTTTTGAAGGTTCTTTCGAGTGGAGGCCTCAGCAAGGAGTACAAATATGTGCAAGAGCAGCTTTGCCGGAGGGGCCCGGCCCCTGCCTATAGCTTCACTTAGATGCAGAAGCAGTGGCTCTGTACCGCACTGACAGAGGACAGTTTTCCTCGGGGTGGCTGGCAGGCAAAGCCTTGCAATTTCCCTTGGAAAGGGCTGAGTAATCACAGGTTTTGAGTCTGCAAAGCCTAGCCTGGCTATGATGTTAGTTACATCTTTTCTCTTTTTCCGTACCCTAGTGATTAGGGTAGGATTTCCTTTTCATTCTTTTGTGAAGATCTCTCCATCACTGTGCCACTGTGACTGATAGCATTATGCAGTCTCGCAGAGCAGCCCCTCACCCTTTCGGCACCAGGGAATAATGTTTAGTGGAAGACAGTGTTCCTGAGGGCTGGGGAAGGGGTATGATGTGGGGATTATTCAAACACAATACATTTATTGTGCTTTTTACTTCGAATAGTAGTATATCATAATATATAAATTATATAATTTACCATATTGCTGAATCAGTAGGGGCTCTGATCTTGTTTTCATGCAATTAGAAGGCCCTATCTCTGGGTGGCAGGAGACAGAAACATGGAAACTGTGTCCCTATATCCAGTCTATTCTGTAATCTTGTTTTGGTTGCTATCACTGCAGAAAACCCTGCTCTCACAAAGGTAGGTTGTTGAAAATGGATGCAGGTTTTTCAGTATTTTGAGGCAGTCTAAAAATATTATACCTCTATTATTATACCTCTATATTAGATCTTAATCCAACACACATAAAAATTTATTGTCTTAAATATTTTTAAGGCCATCCTCATTTGCAATCTCAAGAGGTTCATCCTTTTTTCACTGACAAATTCATTCCCTTGGCTTATTCACTGATGGGTCACAGATTCACTTCTTTGCATTTTAGGGATATTTTGTGGTGGGGCAGTAATATTCAAACTATTTCAAAGTGATTATGTGCCAGCTGGGAGACAGAAGGCCTTGGCTGAGCCTCTTTCAAAATCTCTACTTACGTTATATTCTATAAACATGTACTAATGAAAGAAAGAAAGGGAAAGAAAAAAAATGAAGAAAGAATGAAAGAGAACTTGCAAATAAAATATTCTACTAATTTTTAAAGTATATTCAAATCCAAAGGTTTATTTTTCACCCCCATAATTCATTACACATGGAGTGCAATCACTTTATTGCTGACTTGAATACAGCTGTCAGTCTCCGCTGAAGTGACAGATTTAGTTCACTGAGTATGTCGAACATGTCCTAAAAATAAGCAAGTAAGAAATTTCGAGAGGGCCAGGGATATAGCTCAGAGGCACAAGTGCCTGCCTGGCAGGCAGTAGGTCCTGAGTTTGATTTCCAGTCCCCACTAAAAAAAAGAAATGGATGGAGTGGTTCTCATAACTCAAAAACTCCGGCCAGAGGTCTACATTTAGAAAGTTACTTTGTTTCTGTGACTAAAAGAAGATGTGTTTGTTCAATTTCATCTCCTCACAGAGCTGTATGAATCAGCATAAATTAAGAGCATGTATTTTAATGTGGTTGATAATTTTAATCATTTCTTGTAAAACCTTGTTAAGTCCAGGTGACATTTTTTGACTAGCCAGCATTGCCCTGTGGATGATGCAGTGCATGGGCTTACAATCTTGTTAAACTAAGTGATGAAAATACCAATCCATACAGTCATGGCAGCTGTTCTGTCTGTGTGTTTACCCACACAAATGGTCAGTTGAGTTTTTCTGATATATAATCATTCAAGTACTTAAATAGTTCGGCAGCTGTGGTGTTGGTGGGCAACAAAAGCACACATAGCGTATTCTCATGCACATCCCCTGGAAAAATATATCACATGAAAACAAGCATCATTTCCTTATTGTCAATATCAGTAGACTTGTTAACCTGGATTGTATACCATGGTGATTCATTAATCTGCTCTAAAAATTGTACCTCAGCATGCTCTGCTATTTCATCCATTTGTCTAGTTATGGTGCTGGCTGAAGGGAGAACAAATGTCACCTTTTGAATTGCAACCTTTCCTGAAAGTTCATGACAAATGTCCTTAGCAGCAGGCAGGATAATAGCAAAGGCCTTCTTAGCTTCAGCAAGGCAGTTAGCTACAAAGAATGATGCTGTTATAATCTTACTGACAGCACTTTTGATTAAATAGTGACCTTCAATAATTAACTCTGGTCTTTGTGTTCACTTATTTTCTTTGGAGAAAATCCAAAGACTTGCAGGGTATTTGTTCTCCATCAGAACATTAGCTTTAAAGTTTCATGGCTTCAACTGATAACCACTCACCACATATCATATGAAACAGGCTTGAATGTGAATTACCTGTTGCAATGAACCCATCATTTAAAAAGGACTCTTGGTATTTTCTTTTTAAGAGCACATTCTTTTGGTTGTCAATCTTAGAACCTTCTGCTATCTCTGCATTGGGTCTTTCTCCTTTTCTTAAGAAACTCTCCAGTGATATTTGTGTGCTACCTATTTTGCCTGTGGTGAGCTTGTGGTCTTCCCAAAGCTGTAACGGATGGTGTGAAATGTTCAAAGCAAGGTTACATTCCTATGAGCATCTAATGCTGCTGTTAATCAGGCTACAATGTGAGTATGGGGCGCGGCTATAAATGAAGATGATTTGCTCAATACCCATAGATGTGATGTTGGATTGGAAAAACACAAAATACTAAATCATAACTTAGATTTCTGAGCAAATGCATCTAATTCTCATAAACGAATTTATAATTCATAAATTCACATAACTTACAAAATAGAAAGACAGAATAAAAATTGACTAGGTGTTACAAAGTAGTGGAAGTGGGAAACAATGGAGACTTAGGAACTGAGCAGTACTCTACCACAGAAGATATACTAGGATCCAATAAAAAACTCAGAAAATAGGATCTTCTAGTACCACAGATGATGTGTCTGTGAAAAGTGATTAAAAGGGGTAGGACAAATCCACCCAAGTGACAACTACCCCTCCCTGGACCTGTGGGATACCTAAGCATGTGCAGGAGAGAAATCAAACCCAAAGGCTGGTTAACAGGCACAGTAGAAATTGGGGAATAATTATGAATTAATAACTGGGGCCAAATGAAAGTTGTATGTTGAGTGTTGATAACACAACCATCTTTTCCACCTTGCTCCTGTAATTCTGACAAACAGGTGAAAATGCGCCAAGCAGGGCACCAGATACTTCCTCTTTGGGGAAACTGGCATTTGTAGTAAAACAGCCAACATTCATTTCCTTGCTTGATATCTCAACGGAAAGGTGTGTAAATTGATAAATATTTTCCATGAACATTTACTTGCAATAAGCTTTTTAAACACAAATGCAGAGTGAGAATGGCTGGTATTTTAAGAAACTCCCTAGTATAAAAGATAAAATGCCAAATAAACAAGAAACAAAGAAGTAAACATAAAATACTCTAATCTCTTAGTTAGATTTTGCATTGTCAAGACAAAATACTTAACACGTACAAGTTAAAGGAGGAAAGGTTTATTTTAATTCACAGTTTTCAGAAGTTTCAGTCAGAAGTGGACTGGCTCCAAGGCAGTGCAGTGTGGCTGAGAAATGTGGCAGAGGAGAAACAGTCCATGGCAAGGCAGGCAGGAAGCAGCCAACAGTGCCTCCCTTTCCCTTTTATTCCATTTAGTGTACAAGCCTATTGGTTGGTGCCATCAATACCCATTCTGGCCCTTCCCATTATCCACACACAGAACTATATTAAAACAGTCAAATATTTTAGTTATCTCATGTCCTTAATCCTTGTTTACACTCTGAATCCAGTCATCTCTGAAGACGCCATCTATAAACACAAAAGGCTTTGTGGGAATATCTACAAAGAAGCCATAACAATTTCAGAGAGATAAAAGGAAAATACACCCCTTTTAAAAAATAAGATGTCAGCAAACAAATAATCAAAGAATAAGATACAGCTTTTAGAAATGAATATATTATATGAAATTTAAAAGTAAACTCTTTCTGAAATGCTGGTTGACTAGTGGCATAGTAATTTTAAAATTCCAAGGGGAATGGTTTGAAACTTACATATCCATAGCAAGTCAAGAGGACTATGCTCCAAGAGCCAAAAGAAGAAGAACATAGAATCGGTGGTTCCAACACACAAATAGAACATACTGTCCTGCACAAAACTAAGTAAACATAAATGGGAAATTATCTCCTGGACAAATAGATAAGGACATATAAATAGAGTAACCTTTTGTTCAATAGCAAATGACAATTAACAATAATGGTAAAAATTCTGATAAATAATTTAACTTTAAATGATGATATAATTATGTCAGTAGATGATTGATTAGATAAGTTAAATCCTTGAGAATAATAGATGATGTTTAAAATTATACTGGCCTGGTTTTGTCAGAGTATATTGTAAGTAGAGAGCTTGATTTTTAGTTTTTAATTCTCTCTACAAGAGGAATCACATCTGGTCCAGTTGTAAACACCATATTTCATCCCAGGTATATGCTAAACTTTTGGATTGCTTATTTTGGAGAAGAATTAAAAGTAAGTTAAATATATAGTGACCAGAAGGTTGAATAGTTGTAGGAATTTAAATAGTGGCTAACATCTTTCACTAATGTTTGGTTTTTATTCACTTCTGGGTTCATGAGGAATTATAATTCCCCATCCACTTGAAGTTAAGCATGGCCAGGTGGCTAGTCTGGCTAAGCATTTGTGAATAGAAGTGATATAGTTTTCAAGCTAGCATAGTCACACTTCAGTATTCTTTCCTGTCTCCCCACAAGGATTGCAACCAAGAAAGCACATAGTAAGATAGTATTGTCATACGGATGTCAGATATTTACTAACTTAGGATGTATACACAGTGAATATAGTTCTTTTTTTGGTTTTTCTTCGGTACCGGGAACCGAACTCATGACCTTGCGCTTGCCAGGCAGGCGCTTTGCCACTGAGCTAAATCCCCAGCCCCTACAGTGAATATAGTTCTCTGGTCTACTTCATTAAACATGTAGTGTAAGACAGAAAGGAATATTTGTCATTTTCAGCCACTGAATTCAGGGTTGTTAGTGTAGGCTCTTCTGAGTGATCGGGGTTGTTACCTCATCTATTCTGACTAACACAACCTATGAAAGAATACTTCCTAAGTGATGACTCTGATTACACTGTTTTGATTACAGACAATTCTAAAATAATTTGTTAGAAAAAGAAAGTAATTTTCATTGCCTTCAATTAAAACTGACCATATTTTCACTTAAAGAAAGTATCTTTTTAGGTAAGAAAAACAAAACAAAAAACAAGTGAGACAGGAACTGCTTTTTATTCGGTCATGTTCATTCATCTGAATACTAATTGTGTTGCACACAATATTTTGAATCCTGTGTAATAGAACAGATTCATAAAAGTGATTTTAAGCAGTGAAACTACAACATTGTCACTCAATTAACTGACTTGCTTGCAGAAATAAGTGTTATTTCTCTAAATTTTCCAGGCCACTTGTTCCACACTAATAGCTTCCAAACAAAACTTCTGGAAGTAATTTACTTAAACCCCAAATCCTCATGACTGTCTTGCACTTGGCTACATGGCATGTGAGATAGGCACGGTATATTTCTGGAGGACATAATCTATTATATGACCAGGGTAAAAGGGTGTCCTTATTGCCCTGATCCTGAGCACTTGTGGACCTTTTGTCTTTCATGGTACTCCCAACTCTGCTGTGAAGCCTATACACGCATCTTGAGTGCTTCCCTAGATGGCTAATCAAGTATGGATTTTCAGTAGTATGGATGGGGCTCTGGTTCTTCAGTCCACACCAAGCCACTGCTTCTGAACATTTGAATACTTCCTTTAAATTCTTGGATGTATCCATGGAAGAAAAGTAAAAGAGAGATCAGAAGTTTGTGAGAGTTTAAACTGTTTGTAAACATTTTACCATTAAGCAAAGCAACATGGGGTGCAGTCTCTCCTTCTGAATTCTTTACTACCTTTAAAACAATAGTATAATGATCAATTTTTTCTTCCTGAATAAACATTATTTTAATGTATATCTGATTTCATAGGCAAATATAAATGAATAACAAATGGCAAAAATTGAACTATCAGTAACCAAAAAACTGGCTATCAGTAACAGTCCAAGATATTTTGTAGAGACACCTTTTGCTCCTGATTTCTTTCACTACAGGGTGTATTAAAATGGAGCTGGAGGGTGATTTTCACAATCTCTGAAAATTCCTCTTTCACTCAGTCACATGGCTACACTTTAGTTTTGGAATGCTAGAAAGAAGATATTGATAAAAAGGGGGATAATCAGATAATAGGACAGGAGGAGAAGCAAAAATTTTCCCTTAATGGATCATTAACATTAAGAAGCAAACAGATTCAATGCAAACTACTATAGGAAGATAAGGATCCTGGAGATTTGAATTTTCATGCTCTGTATTGAGTTGATCTGTGATTCAAGAGTTGGTCTGTGTTTCAACATAGACTATGTAGAGGTAAAAACTTAATTTTATGATGAAATTTGAAATAAAAATATGTGGCATGTAAGTATGACCAGAAGGGCCATCTAGGCCCTTCTAGGTGTCAGTGCCCAAGCAGAAATATATTTTCTGAGAGTTTACTGAAAATTTCTGTCCTTATTAAATTGATTAATTTCATAAATGAATATGCTTAAAGTGTTTTGATTTTATGAGGGAGCTTAAAGAGCTATGAAGATTGGCATTCTTAAACCCACATATTTTGCACAATCTCTTCCTGTAACAATATCTCTTTAGGTATAAAATCATATATGATAATCATAAAATTAAAGTAAGTAATGGGTTAATTGTGCCATAGCTGAAATTGAAGGCAGCATCTATTTTATCAAAGGAGATATTTTCAAAATTGTGGCATCAATCCTGAAAAATCTGCCTAATACATTCAATCCTCTGAGTGGTGCAGAATGCAAAATTGATGCTTCCATTTTGCTTTTCTGTGATTTCTTTCCTGTTGCTTAGGCTTACCAGTTGTTCACTCACCTTCTGGATGGCGTATTCTTCTGACTGACTTGTTTATGATTCTGTGTGCCATTCATAGCTCTTTCCTATTTATGCTTTGGTATTCTGTGTATGGATTGCCAATATTGTTTTCCTTATTTAAGAATCTGATAAACTATCTCTTTGTATTTTCACATTACTGTAATGATTTCTTTGGTATTTGAGAGAAATTACTTCTGAACTCCTGACAGCTTCTTATACATCAATGTGCTGATGATTTTAATATTCCTGGTTTCTCTTTCTTCATCAGCTGTTCTCTTTCAAATGAAGGGCTGATCACCTTGCTAAGTCTTGGATAAATGCACTGACCATGCTCAACTTTGAGGGTGAATCATCATTCTTTATATTTTATAAGTTATGAAGTTATTTTTGTTTCCTATTTACATTACTATTTAGTTCCCCTCCCCAATTTGTTCAGAGTTTGAGAGAGAAAAAACAAGTAAAGTTTACTGCTTTGAAAGCCTTATTTGCACTATAAGACTTAGAAATATTACATCAGTTTAGTGGTATAGAAAGAAAATAAGACTGAGTTTCAGTGCTTAATTTCCTATAAATTCAAGGTGAAGCCACAAGAGACACTTTATTTCTCTGGGGATCAATTTTCATTTTAACATGAAGTAGATTAGGGCACATAGTTTCAAAGAAGCAATTAGCCCATGAATAATTTGTGGTTTTTCACGGTTGGATCAATTCAGATAGCGGAAGTATAAAGGTATATCAATAGTCTTAGGTCATACATTTTCCTGGTTGAGTTAAATGGACATCCCATGTCTTTCCTCACAAATTTATTTGAGATTGATGTCCTCCCCTACTTACCTACCCTGAAAACCTTTTAGGCTTTCTGTGCTCTTCATGTGTGACACTCTACATCTTTAACACCTTGGCCTTCCCATTACATGACCTCATCTCAATATTTCTTCTCCAGACTCCCAGTCACATTCTTGACCAAAAATATTCACCAAAAATATTGGTTCTGAAATGTGATCATAAGCTTCCACTCTTACAGCATGTTTCTGCACAGCTCCCATTATAATATTTTGACAGCATTGATAACCAGACTTTACTCATCACATCTTTTATTCTATTAGTCAGCTACCTGATCGATTCACTACTCTCTTTATCTAGCTATGTTCCACAATCCCCCATAATTATTGCCTTCTTGCAAATATTCTTAAATTTGTGGGAAAGAATTCCCAAATAATTCCAACCCTAGTTAAATCTGTGGGAATATGTCCCACTTTAAATTCATTGCCAAAAGTTTAATGTGGTAACAACATAGTGTAGAGATATCATTCACTTCTCTAGAATGTTCCTTTCTGTTATAAACCTAAACTACTCATTAATACTTTATTTCACTATTCCAACCATATAGATCTCTTCCTTTTGCCTGCTACTCATAGCGGATTCAAAGGTGTCCTCATTTTAACACCACTAATTATCCCACCTGGTCTTCCTCTCCTTGCTGTCTATCTAGTTTCCCTCCTGTTCAATGGAATAAGCTAGCGTTCTCTTGGCTTGGGAACCCATTCCCTCAGATTTTTTTAAGGATTTTGTTTCCTGCAATTATTCTTTATGCTTTTATGCTTTTTTTTTTTTTTTGGTTTTTTTCTGGTACCAGGAATCGAACTCACAACCTTGCACTTGCCAGGCAGGTACTGTGTTGCTGAGCTAAATCCCCAGCTCCAAAATCCTTGTGCCAGATAATCTTTTTTCTTTTTTTTTTTTTTTTCCGGTACCGGGAATTGAACTCCCAAACTTGTGCTTGCCAGGCAAGGAATTTTGCCACTGAGCTAAACCCCCAAGCCCCTGCTTTTATGCTTTTTTACCCATTAGCTTGTAGGCATACCTCAGGACCTCCACTTCAGAAATATCAAGTAAAACTATGACAACACTCCTTGGATTAGCGTTTTCTTCTATCTATGGTCTATTGCTTGACTTCACACAGAATGTAAATATGAAGTTTGTTTCTGGCTGCTATTGCATTTCTTCTCCATAGCACGTCCAATATTAAATATATGAATCTTGTCAAGTCTCTTTCCTGAACATATATTCAAACTACTAATGAGCTCTTAACTTGTATACTGCTATTTTAATATGCATGTTATCTGCCTACTGCCTTTCCGCACCTCTTGCTGTATACACCTTCACAGTCTGTGCTACGTTCATGCTGACTTTCTTCATGTTTCTGAGCCAATTCAGTAGAATTCTGGGATCTTACACACTCTTATTTTTCCGTTAGAAACTTTTTCTCTTTCTTGATCTTATTTATGTTTCATATCTTATCTTAAATGTCATTTGCATAAAATGTCTTCTGTGGAAATCCAGATGTAGTTTCCTTACACAGCACCTGTGCTTTTCTGTAATAGGACACAGAATAATCAGAAGCTTGCATTTACTTGTAATTATTTCTGATTTATTTGTAAGACTATAAGCTTCACAGAAAGAAGAAATGTATATCCCCATCTCTTGGAATCACTTTGTCCTAATTAATTATTCACCAACTATAAAAATGAGTAAAGAACTGTGAGGGAAAAAGAAGAATCTTTTATTTATGGAATACTACTCACATGCTTGGCACTTTGATTGACATAGCTGCTAAATGACAGCACTGATATTCAGCACAGGTCATTAATTTGATTAAGACTATGTGGCCTGCTGGGCATGGTGGCAGACACCTACAATCCCAGCACTTGGGAGGCTGAGTCAAGAGGATTGCTGTGAGTTCCAGGCCAACTTGAGCTATATAGAGAGTTCAAGGACAGTCTGGACTACATAGGAAAACCCTATCTCAGAAAAATCAAAGAAAAATACCACATGGTCTCTAATGGAAGTAAGGAAGTTTTGACTTAGTATAGTTCTTGCCATAAAGAAAACTTACAAAGTTGGTGGAATCCTCAGTTTCTCAGAAGCTATTTCTTTGAGCTATTTCCTATTATGGGCTTCTGAGAGGCATCTTTTTCAATAACTGTGCTACATTTTTGCTCCCTGGGCATTGTGGGCACTTCTATAATTTCTTTGCTTCCCAATCTCTGGTACTCTTGAGAAATCAGTCATTTCCAACACTATCTCCAGATACTTGACTTTAGCTCATTTGCTACTGATTTCCCCACAGATTTTACAGACTTAAGAAATGTTAGTTTACTTCTTTACTTCAGTGCTATATGAGTCTCTGCTTTAGTAATTCACTGCATTTCATTCAAACATCAAAGGCTCTGGGATGGTCAGTCTATTTCTTTGTTTGCTCCCTTCAATATCTCAGATAGTGCAAGAGTTACAATCACAGTAGGCCAGAGTACAAAATAGCAAAGATAATAAAGGTCAGCAAAAATAGCTTACTGTTCTGCTGTTTCTTCTGCAAGGCCTTTACAAATATTACAAACTGTGCCTATATATACATTTATGTACCCTTATAAATACATCACATGTAAATGTTTTTCTGGATGGTTGGGAGGGCTGAATCAATGTATGACCATTTTTCCCCCTGTCAGAAGCAATAGAATTTTATTGGCACAATTTCCATTACTCAGCATTGACTGTGGTATCTTTGATCAAACTAATTAGAGATACTTACACTTTGCACTGTGAAATATATCAAATTTATTATTAAAATTATGTGTGTGCACACTTAGAAAATAAATAGGGGTATTAAATATGAAAAGATGACATTTATACCTCAGTTAGAGTGAGGAAGCATTCTAATTAGATAGCAGATATTTTTAAAGTATAGATTTTCCTGTGTGAATTGTCCTATTCAGCTAAAGCTAAGATTGCTAATAAAACATGAATCCATAGAGGAGGGAAAAGATATCTTTCTGATCATGAAGTCAGTGTGTGTTTATTGGTCATGTCTTTGTTAGATACTAAGATGACAAAAATGTGCTTCAAGCATCAAGATGTTTTCATCTGGTAGAGAAGGATTATTTGAATTAACTCCCACACAAGACAGAATTTCACAGCATCTTCAAGTATGCATTAAAGGAAAAAGCTTATGGTCCTATTTGGAGAGCTGATGGGGCCTTATGATTGAGAGACATGCTAATGGAGGAGCCCCTAGACTCAAGCAGTTTGAAAAGATGAATTGGGGAATACAGCAAGCATTGGGTAGCATAGAAGTAAGACAGAGACTTATATCCTCAAAGATGGAAAAGCTCAGATGCTGATGACAAACACATATATTGTCTAGTGCGTATTTTTCATACATCAGTGCAAATATAATGCTAAGTGTAGAACAAGATAATGAACTAGAAATTCTAGAAGGTGCTATTGTGGCTTCTATTGCTAGTATTATGATTTTAAACCATCCTTATTTAGGAACAAGTTTTCGGTTGATGACAAAAGGTGCTTTTCCAAACTTGGCAGCTGTCAGAAGCTTATGTGACTTGTATAACCTCACTAGCTCCTTCAGACTGTGACACTCATAGGATCATATCCTAATTCCTGCCCTTCTGAAAAGGCTTAGGTTATGTTGAACCATAGTTTTCAAAGAAAGCTAAGTTGCACATCTAGCAGCATAGCAGCCTTAACCGCTATCCTAGAATACCCCTTGAGATTCACCTGTTTACTGTGTCATCCAATGTTTACTAATGATCGGGCTCCCCAACTTTGAATTCTAGAAAAATTCCACTTACAAGCAATACCCAGATCTTGGATACACACACACACACACACACACACACACACAGATCTGCTGGGGCCTTAAATAAAATTCCATTTAACTAAGACTAATGCCTGTTTTTCCCAAGAAGCCAAAAGAAACAGTCATGTAATTTAAAGCCATCCTTTCCTCACCTCGTAAACACTGAGTCAGGAGATCTTTGCCATAAGTCCTCTTGATGTTGGAAGAAAGCATCTTTTCACCTCATAGAAACCTTCTGGTGTCTACTTTCCAAAGACTACACTTTGTCTTTAACAGTTTTGAATGTCTGTTTTATTTACTAAAATCTTTCAGAGTGAAAGACAAATCCAAATACGCTTCTAGTAATTTCAAATTTAAATTTTTGTCATACGACTGCTCCTTGAAACACCTATTTTCCTCTGCCATTGACCTCTGTTCCCAACTGTTTGTTTAAATGCTCACATGATGGACTCGAAGCAATATTTCTCGTTTATAAAAATTAATGTATATTAGCCAGAGTCACAAGAGGCTAAGGGACTTGTTATGTGAGTTGTTATGTGGCAGTTCAGCAGGTGGAGAGAGTCAAATAACAAAAACATTCAGTAATCACTTTTAGGGAGTTGGACACAATTAGATGGGAAGAAAGAGCATAACACACTCAGTAGCACCATTCTTCTCTTATGCTCTGATGTCATTTTCTCAGTGGTGTACAAGTATCACCTCAGTACAGTCTGAGATTTTATAGTGTAACAAAGGTGATACCTCCGCTATCACCTCCGAGCTCTAACTTTAAGCAATCACAAATCTACGGCCTATCTCCATTTCCTATTTTTTAATTTACTGAGGTGAGGGCTGCATCTAATATAAAATGAAAACTAATCATTTTATAGTGAAGATTGTTGTGGCATTTCCTACATTCAGAATGCTGCTCAGCCATCGTTTTTTTGTAGTTTAAAACATGTTTCTCTCATTCAAAATAAGGCTCTGGATTGCTGAGCAGTCCTCCCTCACTCCTCCTAGCCCAGGCTGCTGCGCGTTTGTTTTCTAGTTCTAATGTATTCTCGATAGTTCAGAAGCATAGAATAGCACAACATGGAAAATTCTGTGACTGGTTTCTTTTACTTGGCATGATTTTCTTTGGATTTCATTCACATCATAGCATGTATTATCATTTGATTTCTTTTCATGCGGGAATAGTGGCCCATTGCGGTTTCTACAACTTGTTCATTCACTTATCTATCTATTTTCCTTTTCAGTGTGTATATCTAGTTGTCCCAGCACCAATTTTTGAAAAGACTATCTTTTCACCACTGAATGGTCTTGGTATCCATGTCTAAAATCAATTAGTCTAGACATGTGGGTTTATTGGTGAACCCTCAATGCTATTGTATTACTTTGCAGATCCATACTTCTGTCAGTATTATGGCATTTTTGTTTATTTACTTGTTTTTGTGGTCCTGGGGATGAAACTCAGAGCCTTCACTTTTTTTTCTATTGAGACAGGGTTTTGCTAACTTGCTATGTTGCCTTAAAATTGCAATACTCCTGCCTCAGAGGTCCAGATTGCTGGGATTATAGGTGTGCACCAAGGTGGCTTAGCTAGTCCCATAGTATTTTGATTAACAGAGCTTGGTAGTAATTTTGAATAGGGAAGTGGGAGTTCTCCATTCACAAGATGGTACTGATACACATTGCTAAAGCCCTGCTATCACTCTTCAGGGATACACAGTTATGATGTTCTGTTGCCCATTGGCCTATGGATGACACAGAGTTCATGTAGGGCTCTTTCAGCATCCTTTCATCACCATACCTTGGTGTTATAATCCACTGATGATGAGCTGGCTGCTTTCTTCTTTTGTTTGTTTGTTTGTTTGTTTTTCTGGTACTGGGAATCGAACTCATGACCTTGTGCTTGCCAGGCAGGCGCTGTGCTGCTGAGCTAAATCCCCAGCCCGAGCTGGCTGTTTCTTATATCTGACATGAATCTAATCAAGATCGGGCTTTGAATCTCCATATTTTTTTGCATAATGTTTTTCCTTTTGCTGCATGTCTTTAGAACTAGTTTCAGTGGCTTTAAGTGTTCCTATGTTTTTTTAAACTAAGCTTCATTATCTTCACTGGGGAGTGGGTGGAGTCCCTCAAACTGCTGTGCTTGACATCCGTGATGCCTGCCCGATGAGCTCTCAATTCCTCTGGAATTGAACTGAATGTTTGAGCTACCGTGAAACTCTTAATTCTATAGGGTGGAGATGAAAATGAATAGAAACCGTGAGGTATTACTGCTGATTCCAAAAACTCAGAAGAAAAAAAGTGGCAGGACATACAAACAAGCAGGTTGCTGAAATTAACACAGTACATCAGGGTATTTATTACCTTCTGGAGCAGGAATTCTCATGCTTCTTGGAGTTGAACTATGTTGTGGTTTGGTACCCAGGACCTGGGAATCTAGGGTTTATTTATTTTATAATAAGAATGACTAACACTCATTGATTTCTTACTATGACCAGGAATTGTATAAAGAACCCTAGATAAGTTGTCTAGCTTAATTTTTACAAGCGTGATTCCAAGTATATATTATGACACCCTTTTATGAATAAGAATATTTTATTTCAAAGAGATTAAGTGATTGCTTCAAGAAGAGAATGTAAATAAGTAGTAGGAACAGGAACCCCTCTGAGATATGTCTGATTCTAAATGCCAGATTTGGGAGAACTACAGTGTCCTTCCGAATGTAAATCTCCTTGATATGGACCCTTCTGCCATAGATGTGACATACTAGAAGCAGCTGGATGTCAGAAGTTGCTGAATGCCATTGGAGAAACATCTGAATTTTTATAGTACTATTAGTAGTAGTATACATATTTCTTTCTGAATAGCTAATGCCATTGACCCTGAGAAGGGCAGTTCAGCTGGTTTGTTCTTTCTTTCCATTGTGGAGTGATACTGGAAGATTCAAGATTTTCTTTTGCTGGTGCCTCTCACCTGTCACTGAGCTTGCTTCTTACTTCTTTGCAAAAATGCAAAAACAGAAACAAGAAAACAGTATAGTCGGTGACCCATTCACATATGTCATTTTTCTAAGAAGGACATGTAGTAGATTGATAAATGGCGGTCAACTTATAACCCTCAGCTGAACTGAGTGAGTGTGGTGCTGGGTGTGGGAGGCCCACCTGAAGACTGTTGCCAGCAGCATAAGAGGCAGACCTGGAGAAGAAGAAGCAGGCTGTTGGGAGCTGAGAGAGGCTGTTCGGAGCTGGCTTTCCTGATGAACTTTCCTGTTTTCATCCTCCGAGGAGCTCGGGACCTCGCTGGCACTGAGAATGGCTTCAGTTCACTTTGGAGAGCTCTGATCCTCACTTTGAGCATCGCTTCCTGGTTCCAGAGGGGAAGATGGTGCACTGCCGGCCTCCTGGAAAAGCTTGCTGCGTTGGCTTACCTGATGGGAACTCAGCCATCCTGAGGAGGCTCCTCCTCATCAGAGGAGCTCGGGACCTCACCGTTGCTGAGGATGGCTGTGGTGCCTTTTGGGGGAGCTCTGGTTCTTCTGAGCATCACTTTCTGGCTCCAGTGCAGATCTCTCAGCTTGCTAGCACAGGTCCTTCATCCCACTGGCACAGACTTTATAGATTCCACCACTGACCTTTGGGCTTTCCCAGCAAATCCGTGAAACAGGCCTGCATGAGACGTTGTCATGGGCTCTGGGCCTCTAGTTGGATTCGTGGGAGGCATTGTTATGAGCTCTAGGTATTCAACTGGACTCATGTAGGACATTGTTGCAGGATCCAGGCCCTCAGCTGGATTCCTTGGTCTTAGTGTGTGGACAGATTTCCTGCACTCTTTTTTATATTGTTCTTTGGGTGACTATTATAAATAATCATATAAAGTATGTGTCCTGTATTATATTGTTCCGCTTGTAAAATAAGCCCCAAACCAACATAGGACATTTGTGGTACTTTAACATCAATTTATACTTCTGGTATCACTTAGGAACTGATCTAGAGGCTGATCTTTACATCTGTAAGCAGAATCATAATAAGCAGTTCACCTACAACTATTGTGATCTTGATCTTTTTTACCCTATAACCTATCTCTACCTTCAAAATCTATTTTCCTGTCTGAAAACCTCTAAGGTTTCTTACAACAGAAAGAAAAGGAGAATGTATAGATTAAATAATACTTAGTATAATATTTTAGTATGTAAAATATAATATTTTATAATACAGTGTATTTTATAATACAATATCTATTTTTATTTCTTAAATTTAAATGCACCAAATAGTAAAATCACAGTGTGTAAAGCAACTCAATACAATTATGAAAAGAAACAGACAAATGTATTTGTGAAATGTATTTGTGAATTTGGCTATACATTTACAGAAATCAGTGTATTATACCAGAACAATTGCAAAGGTTATAGAAAATGCCTGTGTGTGTGTGTGTGTGTGTGTGTGTGTGTGTGTATGTGTGTGTGTGAGTGTGATGCTGGGGATCAAACCCAGCCTTTACATGTTATGCAGTGCTGTCACTGAATTACATCCTTAGGTCCTAAACTTCTAAATTTAGAAGCTTGAAATAACAGGTGAGTATCATATCCTAAGTAAAGGGAAAATATGTATTTTAAAACAAACCTTGGAGAAAACCGTGATTATTGCTGAGAGCAGAATTCTCAACCAAAACAATATAAATGAGAGGATAATGAAGTAATGTCTTCCATTATTACAGAATGTTATATTAATAAACAGAAGAAGAAACCAGTCAATCTACAAGCCAAAAAAATCATTGTATATGCATTGGAAGATTTGGGTGGAGTTACATTCAAGAGAGAATATAGGACAAAATACCCTGTCAAATTTAAGCTTTTTTTAAAGGCTAAAACATTCTAAACTTTTCCTATGGCTTGAAATGAAGCAAGAAGTCTTAGGAATCTGTCGGTCTAGTGTATTGTGAGCACTTAAAAGATATTCTATTTATTGAATAATAATTCAAAAACTAAAAGAAGGATAACAGCTGGGTTAAAAAGAAATAATAAAATAAATATTTCTACATATTATTCAATATAAAATTTAGAAAAAACTCTAAAAATTTTTCCAAATGCAAATTATAAAATAACTATAGATGATTCAAACACATTTGAATGATTCCACATTTAATTATTAATTGATTAATTTTTACTAGTATTAAAATATACACCTATCTGGATCTAGTATTGCTTTTTTTCCTAAGAAAAATCACAGAAATAATATTGTGTTCTTTTGTCTGAATCTTAGTTTTACATGGCATTAAATATTGATTTCTCTGGTATTGATAGTATTAATGTTAACAACTGTGTAAGACAGAGTTTGCCTGACTTTTTTACTGTAAAGTTAATTGTCTGCCCTTGTAGTCAATAAATACTTTTTGAGGACATACATTGAGACTATGTAAATATTATGTTCCTCATAAATTTTCAATCACTAAATTTAGCAATCACTCATCTGAATCAGTCAAAGGAAGATTTTTAGTTCTGTCATTCCTTCTACCTCATTTGTCAGCATTACATTGCAAAAGACATTTCTCTACTATTTCCTCATTCATATTAGAATGAACTCGTGAATCACTGTAATTAAATCGATCATGTTTCATTACTGTATTGTTTTATTTTGATGATCTAATGATTTCAGATTTGTTTATTAGGAGGCCTTGGAGCTGGATCTTAGCTCCTTCTGACATGGCTTCATCATTCTAAAAGCATCTCCTTACTTTCTATTTTGGAATATTCTAGGCTTCTTTTAGATTTCGTCTGTCACAACCTAAGGTTCCACTATCTCTCCATGGAGTCCGGGCTCCTGTAATGGAGACGGGCACTTACAAGGTCAGATATGGGAATGAAAGATGATAATGTGATTCGGGTATCCTTGTTCTTAGATGCTTTCAATTCATAGAGTTAAGGAACACAGTATATGCATGTGTATTTGTTTAACTATGTTCAGGTATATGCATATATGCACAAATTGAAAACAACGAGATCAAAACTTTAGTTCCATTCCAGTACTGCAGGGCTGATTCTGACTTTCAAGCATTGTTTATAGCTCCTTTCATTAGAATGAGAAGAGTCATTCTCACCCTCAGGTACTTACTAACAGGGTCAAGTCTTCTGTGGCTTGTACTGTTAATACCTTCTGTGAAGACATCCTCTTCCCTCAATTCAAGTTGCCTTTCGCTTGACACTCTAAAGGGTGTTGACCTTTGCTTCCTCACTGCCAGCGACCCCTGTGGATTTCCTCTCTATTCTGCTTGGGTTCTGACACTTGGACCATGTACTCACCCTACTGTTTTTATTCTCCCACCAAGAATTCCTAGCTTTATATTCTATTTAACATTTTGTAGACTTAGGGGAAGAAGAAAAGGAAGGAAGGAGGGACAGAAGGAAGGGAAGTAATATAGGGGGAAAAGAAGAAAGAAAAAAAAGAAGGAAAGACTTTGACCATAAATCCCACAATAATATGAGTGGGAATAAAAATTAAAGAGAAGCGCTTCATATGACATTGATATTAAAACTACGAGCCAACTGAGTTTGGCAAAGTCTGAAACAAGTGTATCTAGGCAAGTTGGGTTTAAAGAAGGCATCAGAGATGTTTTCTGATTCTGAGATATTAAAGAAATGCAGTATATTATCAGATTAAAGGAGAAAGAAATATGATAATTTCAAAAGGTACAGAAAAAGTACTTGATAAAATTCGATACCCCTTTTGATAAAATTTTAAAGAATATTAATATATACAACCTGAAGTAGTAGAGATACTCACATTTTACAAAAATATTTAATCATGGAATGAAAATTTCCATATAGTTTAGACATGAAGCCCAACATCATCCCAGCTGTTCATCATTTTACTGTACATTCTAAGAAATGGAATAATAAAATAAAAAAAGATGAAATAAGATTTTATTTTTATCAATATAGACTATCTTAGCGGCTTTTCACTCAAATCATGGAAATTGATATGAGAATGAATCAAGTGTACTGGAGGGAGGATGAATACATGAAAATCAATGCTTTACATTAGGAACAAACAGTACCTTTTAAAAATGATATTATTTATAAAATGTTACACGGAAAAATATCTAACAAAATGTATCTTTATGGAAAAAACTTTTATTTAAAAACACTAGGTAATACATATAATTGGCAGCTTATAGTACAGATGATAACCAAGACTTTCTATTGTCAATATACAAATTTTCCACTAATTGATTTATGCACTAAGTATATTTTTAATCCAAATTCAAAAGGATTATTCAGTGTGACCTTTAATTTTGATACACTGACTTGATGGGATTAAGAAAAGCCAGAACAGCGAAGCTCAGATCTGGCTGTAACTGTGGAGCGTTTGCAGAAATGATGGACGTATCAGCCAGCAAACTGAGAGCAGAACATCCACTGTGGTTGTGGGTGACACCATCCGACAACCTCGCAGCCTGGGTGGAATAAAAGGGGAGGAAGAAATTGGTGCACTTTGAAACGCTACTTTGCTTGAGTGCAGGTGCCTTTTGCTGTGCCATTGCCTAGAGACATCAGGTTCCACTTTCAACACAGATTTACGCCAGCGAATCTCCAGGGAGCTTCCAAGTCTTCAATCTTACCTTAAAACACTGCTTCCTTAATCCTTCTTGCTCTGGGGCTTCTAGCTTCTTAGCTTGAGGAGATGCTGTATGCTTTGAGTCTCCATGTATAAATGGTGGTTGTAGACTCTCCTACAAATTAATCCCATGGCATAATTATAAATATGAGATAGATATGACATAGATATATAATATAGACTATATAATACATCATACATACATACATGCATACATATATTATAAATGTGGTCTATTGATTCTGTTCCTCTGAAGAACCCCAACTAATATATACTGACTTATAAAGTAATACTAAAATTTTCTTAGGACAAGAGAGACCAAGATGATCTAAGAAAGTTTTGAATAACAAGAATAAAAAGGAATGGTTCCAGCATGACAAGTTGCAGTTAGTAGTATGTCAAGTATTTAAGAGACAGATATGTCTGTATTATTATGTTTAAAGATTAATTAAAATTCCAAGATATTTTAAAGAATAAGAAATAGATCATCTGGTGGAGGAGAATAGGAGGTCCCCAAAAGAGATAGCATCCTTTGAAACATAGAAGTTTTATTTGTAAATGTGTACCAGTAAAAACATAAACATGGGGAAAAGACAAGTTTTTATTCTGATGATGTTACAATCTCTTTTTTTCCTTTATTTCTTGGGTTCAGTGTTATCAAATTAGAAAACAATTGCAAAACATAAGGACAGAAGGGTTTATAATCATACCTTCTTTGGTTTTAAAAGTTTTACAATTTTACTTCTTATACTTTAGTCTTTGATGGACATTGAGATAAATTTTGTAATATAAATTGAAGCACAGATCTAAATTTATCAAATTTCAGTTGTCTCAGAACCATTTCTTGAAAAGATTATACTTTTCCTATCAATTAAAACATTACAAAAACTCAGTTGAATATATACATATTTTGATTTTTTTCTGGATGTATATTCTACTGATATGGACATTTATCCTTATGCCAGTATCATACCATGATCCCTTTTCTTCCTTACTTTTTTCTTCAGTACTTGGGACTGAACCCTGGTCTTTCACACTGAGAAATATTTCTAGTCCTTTTCCATTTTTCTTTTTTTTGTTTGTTTTTGAGACAGGATCTAGCTAAGTTATCCAGTCTAGGCTCCAAATAGTGATCCTCCCCCTGAAGCTCCTAGAGCTATGGGACTACAGACGCACTGATGCCTTTTCTTTGCAGCAAGTTTTGAAACTGGGAATAGTTTATTAGTTACTTTCCTCTGCTGGGAACAAATGTCTGCCCCTCACAATTTAAAAGAAGAGAAGTTTATTTGGATCATGGTTTTCGCTGGGCTCAGTCTATGGTTGAGTACCTCCAAGACGTATACAACATTATGTACTATCTACTTTTTCTATCAGAAAAAAAGTTTGGCAAAGCTTGATTTTAGAAACAGGTGAAATATTTTAATAATGAGTCTCTATAGTTTGAAATCAATGTAGCTTGCAGGGTTCTTTGGACTCTACATTTCTTATCATTAGATCACTACAATAGCTTTATATTTTTACAGGCAGTACTGTTTCCTTTATTAAGCCCTTATTATTTTAAGTAATTGTCATAGTAGCCCTAAAAGATAGCCTGCTATTATGTGATTACTATTGCTTAGGTACTGTGAACATAATGAATTATCAACTATATTTGGGGTTGAATTCTAACCACCTGGTTTGAATTCTGACTTCACCATCATGTTTCTATGCATGACAAAGCACTTAATTTCTTGTTGCAGTTCTTTCATGTATAAAAATGCACTTACCTCAGAAGACTGATGGGAAATTTAAATAATATATGTAAGACACGTAAATCAGTGCTGGCTGAAAGACCTATATAAATGTTATAACTGTTTCAAAGACAAGAAGACTTGGATATGCAAGATTAGATTATTTGCTCCAAGTAATTAAACTGGAAATTGATGTATTTGATGTAGCAAACGAGTGCCATCCTCATGCTCCTGCTTACTGTATTGTTTACCATGATGCTTATTTAGATAACTTTTATATTGTTTTATGGCTGATTGATGATACTTGCTAAAAAATTCCCAGGTGGAAGGCATTCTATACATTAAAACTGTATAGAATTTTGGAAAAACAATCATTATCTGTCCTTGCCTTAGCCTAATCTCCATATTCTCTTCAGAGGAAATTTGTGGTCTTGCTTATCCAGTGGTACCTCCTTATCCAATATTTGCTGGAGTGAAGTGTCCACCCATTCAGTCATGTGTGATGCCAGACTATCTACAACCTGGTCAAAAGTTTACAATAACCAAATGCCATCTCCCTTTTACCTGGGGACATTTGTATTGCAGTAGTTCACTAATGTTTTTTTCACATGCCTTCTTAAACCACTTTTGCTGCAACTATTCTGGTTCTGTTTAAAATGTACAAGGAATTTTTTCTGTAGTAATAATGTGATAAGAAATAAGTTTATTTCCTGCTATTGTGAATGACAGATCTTTTAAGTCATGGAAGATGGTGGTGACCAATTGTTAGGTGTGTTCTTGCTGTTGATTGCTACATTCAGAATTTAATCATATTTTTTTTTCTCTTTTCAGTAGGAGGTAACAAAATTAGGATTTTAGAAGGGGAAGAGGAAGTAATTTGTATTATATGCCCATCCTACTTGACAACATATTAAAGAAAATAAATGAGTATTTTTGTTAATTTACTAAATATAAAAATAAGTAAGTGAAAGTTTAATGAAGAATGAAGCTGCCGTATCCAATAAGAAAGCCCAGTGATATCTTAAATTATCTGCTCTCAACCCCTATTCTTCAGATCAAAAATGACCATGATGTGGTAGCTCACACTTCTGGTGGGGGATATTACTCTGAGAAATATGGTCCTTAGTCTTAAGTAATATTTCAGTCTATAAGATGGTTTCCGGAAAGACTCCCAAAAAGGGTTTGTTTACCATGAGTCAGAGCATTCCAGGGATTACACTTCTTTTGTGTCAGTTGCTGAAAGCATCCAAAGACCGTAGTGTTTTGCTCAGCATCCCTGAAAACAGCCTAAATAAGAAAGAGAGCCTGGAAAGAAAGGGCAGATATGTTAGGGAAGGAGATATATGAGGTAAAATTATAGCTTTAAAAGTTCACTTGTACACCAGGGAGTCGGAGCAACTCATGTGAAGACAACAATTTGCAATATAACAACCATTGGTGAATTCCTACAATCCTGTCTAGTGAAACTGTGTTGTCTCTAATGTTCTTTTAAGGTATTATTTTCTTATTCCCTTTAATGGTTTGATCAGTCTCCTATTCTTACATCTGGTAATCTGAACAACCTTGCTAAAGATAACAATATGCAATATAAAAACCACTGTTAATCCGTATCATTTTGTTTGAAACCCCATATCATTTTTAATGTCCTTGCTTTGTTTTGTTTGTATATTGGTATTGTTCTTTTCTTTTACTATTCTCTTTAAAATAAAAAATTAAAAAATAAATAAAAAGTTAAAAGATTTAAAAAAAAGCGGCACACTTGTATGTGCAGAACTTGACACATGCACACATAATGCCCAGAAATAGCCTGAGATTTAACTTCTGGCTAATCTTTCACACAAACAGGAGGTGGAGGCTAAGGCAGAGTCATAAAAATTAAGGAGCACCTGTGCACAGAACCAATCTGAAAAGCCTGGAAGAATTTTTTTGTTCTGTTTTGTTTTTCTTTTATTTGCTCTAGCAGTTTATGGGAATCCCCCTAATAATATTGGTTCACCACCAAGCAACTGGTATAAAAACTTCAGTGGCCACACACAATAAACAATTTAGACTTCTTCAAAAGTTTTAGAAAGTCCCTAAACAAAAAAGTGAAGAATAACCCATAAGAAATAGCAATAATCACTAAAGAGAAATGAAAACTCTGGTTTTCAGAGTTTTCACATTATCATATTGAAAGTACTCTTTTTTTGTTGTTTTTCTCCGGTACCGGGAACCGAACTCACGACCTTGCGCTTGCCAGGCAGGCGCTTTTGCCACTGAGCTAAATCCCCAGCCCCGAAAGTGCTCTTTTTAAGAAAAAAATAATGAGCCACACAAACGCAAGTAAGATCCATTCACAGGAATCATCAGAAATACTAAAAACTGTTCCCAAGGAAGCCCAGGCAATGCTCTTTGTACACAGACTTTAAATCAACTGTCTTAAATATGTGTAAAGGACCCAAAGAACAGTCTCACCAAATTGAGAAATTGCAGAAAAGTAACAAATAAAAAGGAACAAGGAAAAGATTTGACCTGAACTAAAAGAGAGTGTTTCCTTTCTTGAGTTTTGTTAGGAGGTGAAGGTTTCGTATCTACCAAGTAGGCTATGAACAAGGGTGGAAAACTAAGAGCAGTCAAAACTGAGAGCATCAATTTGTTCTGAGTCAAGGTCACTTGGTGAGTGAAGAGTCCTCTCAACAGGTCTGACCAGGGCTGAGGAAGCACCTTTGGACTAAACGGTGCTTACTAACCTGTTGACACTGGAGATCACGGATTGAGATTGTGTGAATCTTCACTTTCTTGAGATTTCTTTCAGCTCATTCATTAAGCACAGTGTAGGAAAAGAGGGTGTGTTGATATATTGCATGAACATTCTTGAACAATTAACCAACAAAAGCTCCTAGTATTCTCTCTGATAAGATGTTTCTAGTCTCCCTGTTGGAGAAAAGGTGCTTTTTCATCACCCCTCTAACATAATTTTTTTCCACTAAGGATTTACACTAAAGGCTATTTTCTCCAGGCATTAAGAAGTAAGTCAGATCTGTGCTTCACTTTTACCACCTACAGTTCATCATTTTTGCACCCCTCTATGAACAGATTTTTAGCTCTTCATTTTCTCTTGATCAATTTTCCTTTTTTTTTTTGTTTTTTTTTCTGGTACCGGGAATCAAACTCACAATGTTGCACTTGCCAGGCAGGGGCTGTGCCACTGAGCTGAATCCCCAGCCCCTTGACCAACTTTCCTGTGGCAGAAGTTCATAAAATGAATGTAACTTAAAGCTCCGCTCTGGAAATTTTAGGTAATTAATGATGCATACTGCATACCTTTCTTTGATACTGTAGAGTGTGCTTGTGGTAAAAGTTATTTTAAAGCCATATATATATATATATATATTTCAGAACAAATGCTCAGTGCCAGTTTGAAAAATTCTACTTTATTTATTTTTGGCAGCAGGAGTTGGACTCAGGACCTTGTACTTGTCAGGCAGGCGCTCGTGTTGCTGAGCTATATCCCTGGCCCCTAAGCCATTTAATTTGTTAAATTTTATATGTTTTTTAAAAACTTCTCTGAAACCTCTGTGACCTGAGGAAAGGCAGAGAGACCAGGCTGTCTCTCAGTCAAGGGGGGGAGGATTATTTCAAATGATTCTTATAGACCAATTCAAAGCCAGAAAGTGGCACACCCGTTTCATGGGAACATCTTCTCTTCTCCAGCTCAGTGTTTTGGATGTGGTGTGAATTTTACATTGTCATTGTTTGTGAAATAGAGATTATATAAATAAGGAAACACAAATGAACCCATTGATTGAAGGTTGATCTCTGTGAGCACTAGCAGAAATTTTAAAACAGGACAAAAATATGAAATCAAACATATTACAACCATAATAGAAGGAAAACTTGAATGTTACCAAGTATTATAAAGTTGCAAATAGTATAATTTATAAAAAACACTTTGTAGTTTTTTGACTGTAAGACAAAAAACCATATTCCAGAAAACAAATATGCACAGATGAATATACTTTTAAAAAATCAAATGTTTTTATACAATATTTATGCAGTAATTTATGTTTCCTCTTTAAAACACATCTATATAATTATAAAACATGAATGTTTCATTGTTTTAAGAGTTATATATAATGCTATAGAAAAAAATTATTCATTTAACTACCTGCTTTTTAAAAATTTGGCATATATTTGTGAATATATTGAAAGGGTAAATTATCCCCACAGCAGAATTCCTAAGTAAAAAGGAAGATATGGGCATAGAGATTATCAGATATCTGCATTGACAATAAAACCAAAAATAGTTTAATTCGATTAAATCCAACCTACCTTGGAAGAACAAAGGAAACAATCAATGCAATGAGGAAACAAGGAATAGGAAAAGATATTTGGAAACCATGTATTTGATTAGGGCTGAGTACCAAAATATATGTAATGAATTCAAACAACTCTATAGAAACAAAACAAATAATCCCATTAAAAATTAGTCAAAGTTCTGAAAAAAATCACCTAAAAGAAATCGCCATATGTTTAAGAGGTATTTGAAAAAACGCTCAACATCATTAATTATCAGAGAAATTTGAATCAAAAGCACAATGATCATTTTTAGATGTTAGAATGGCTATTATCAAAGAAGAAGAGATAAAGTGTTGGTGAGGATGTGGAAAAATGGAATTGTTGTACAATGTAGAAATGAAAGTTAGGATAGCCTTCATGGAAAACTTAAAATTTAAAACCACCATATGATCTAACAATTTCACTTCTGGGTATATATTAAAAGGAAATTAAGTCAACATGTCAAATAGATATCTGCAGCCTCATATTTATTGCAGCATTAATCACAAAATCTAACATATGGATCAACCTCAACACCTATCAATGAAGAGTAGATAAGGAAATTGTGTACACAACAGAATGCATTTAAGCCTTAAATATCAAAGAAATTCTATCATATATAATGACACCAATGAGCCTGGAGAACATTGTGCTGTATGAAATAAACAGAAAAACAAACAGCACATGATATGTTGAATCTAAAATGTCATATTGGAGGGGACACAGTAGAATGATGGTTATCAGTAGCAAGGGAGGCAGAGAGAGCGATTAGAGAGATATTGGCCAAAGGTACAAAATTTCAGCTAGACATGAGGAAGAAACTCAGGAAATCTACTGAATGAGTTGGTGGCTAGTTATTAAGAAAATATTTATTGCTTACTTAAAATTGTTTGAGAGTGACTTTTAAATGCTTTCACCTCAAAAATTATAATGATAATATGAAGTAATGCACATGTCAATCAGCTTTATAAAACCATCCCATAGTGCATATGTATACCTAAATATTATGGTATATACCAAATATATATGCATGTATTGTAGTTATACAATTTTATCAATCTAAAACATAGATGTCAAATTGAGCTGAAGAAAAAAATCATTACACACAGTATATGAAAAAGATTATTCTTAAATATTTACACTCATTTACGTATAACCCAAAATACATGAGAATGACATTTCGTTTTGTTATCACATTTTAAGGGCAGCACTGTAAAATGAGCATGTATGTTGTAAGCACACTAAAAGTGTCAGGAAACCAGGTAACATGAGAACAGACTGATAAGGCTGGGTTCTTATTTCACATGTAAAAAAAGTAAAACCAGTAAAAATGTATTAATTGCATAAAAGCATAAATGAATTCCAGCTCATATTACTTAACTTTCCCAGTGTACTTGTATTTCAATAGAAAATTATTGTACTGTGAGATTTTCCCAATTATAGCACTTTAGGCTATGTAGAAAACTCTTAAGTCATCCTAAATTAAAAAAATAATATGAGTCTTCTAATTATCAGGGTGTAAGTCTTTCTTACTTTAATCTTATAACAATTACTCTTCTCTGTCTTTCTTAGTCTCTTTTGGAGGGCAAGTGTGCTAGAAGTGTTAAAAGAAAAAAATCTATGATTTATAGCATAAAACAAATTAGTTGACCAATTTGTTTCATCACTACTTCTGACAAAAGTATCAGAAAAAGAAAATGCTGAGGTGGAATATCCTGCAGGCTTTGTACGTAGGAAAAAGCTAATTTTATTTTGCTGCTTTACTTCTTTAAGAGAGAAACTAGATGGATCTTGGGGATAATCTGCTGTGGGACAGATGGTTCCCTAGAGCTAGGTGGTAGCCGATGGGTTTAGATTAACTGCTTTGAGAGTACATCTGAACCTCATAGGTTGGGATTATGAAAATCACTCAAACAAGCTCAAATATTATGAATGCACTGGCACTCAGATGAATATCGTCTCTTTCTCTCGGTGATAATTCTATCACTTTATCCATGCCTCATTGATATCAAAGAGGGTACACAGCAAAGTTTTCAGTCCACAGTAGTCATTGTGTAGGGGGAAGAAGAGGCCCCAGGACACTGAAGATTAAGCCTTCACTTGAGTTATTGAGGCATATCTGAGTTTCAAAGAAGCAAAACTTAGTTTTTCCTCCTGCAACTTTTCGATGGCTAGTGGTGTCTCATAGGGAAGATCAGATCCATAAGATTGAAATAAAGAATAGTTGAGTGTAACAGAAGTAAAATTTGCAGCCCATAACAGCATCACGCAATCTGATCATTCTGAGTCATGGTGATATAAACATTGTGAGCTCACAAAAATGGCATTGCAGATGTCATCATTTCATTATAAATACGGGCAGAGACAAGTTAGATGTTCTGCTTTAGAGAAATTTCAAACTGCTGTAAATAACAGTGAAAATAAAAGGAAGGGGGAAAAAGCCACTATCACAAATTCACCTTTGATGGATGATTTTGATTCCATGTGGAAGGTTATTTTGTAGTTTAGCTGGAAGGTTTTTTTTTTTTTTTTCCTCCTTCTGAATTCATATTGTTTCAAGATAGTTTAAGATTGAACTCTTGGAAAATGCTTCCCAAGGTCACAATCTATCTTTGAGTGGGCATCTTCCATGAAACCATGAGTTTAAGGAACAAAATAAAAAGCCATTTGTCTCAAGAAAAATATAATAGGCAGCTACTCTGTGGTGAATGTGATTTGTGTAGCTGGTGGCTTGCACTGTGAATCTTCATTTCATACAGCATAAAATAGGACCCATGACATGGTGATTGGCCCCGATGACAAAACTCAAGTCTGAATGTCCCATCTTAGTCCTGGCTCTTCTGGCCAAGACTTACAGAAATGACATCTTTGACTTGTAGTTTCATAATACTTACAAAATGTAGATGTCAAAAATCACCTACTGATTACTCCAAGTTTGACATACATTCAACAACCATGAAAGTGGTCATTTGGGGGTTACATCATCAGTAGCATTTTCATGATTAAATCTTTGGGTCATATTTTAATTGATGCATCCACTTACTTATTCCACTCACATTTGTTGCCCTTCTACTATATGTTAGGCACCATGCTGGACTCAGCACTGCCACCCTTGTTACCCACACTGATCATATTTTACTCCCCAGAGCTTTCATCCCTCTCTCTTCTCCATGTAGTCTTCTGGAGTGATCTGCACCTTATCAGTGACTCAGGACAGTTACGCGCCAAGTCCCAAGCTTCCCAGGAATGAACATGATCTTATTTTCATTCGGCCTGCAAGAAAACAAATCATTGCTTATAATGAAATAGAGGAAATAACAAAATAAACACAACGTGTGTGAGTAAGTAATTAGAAGGGAGAGATAAATCATTATAAGGCAGAATTCACTTCTTTATTCTGGTACCAATACAAAATAGTCACCTTGAATGATATCTTATTTTTCATTTATAGCTTTATCAGTTTTTGACACTGAGTCACTTCTCAAATAAGACAACTTGACAGCATTCAGTGATAACACTAATGAGTAATCACAGGTTTTGCTTACATGAATTTGCCACTTTCCTTCCCTATTGTTTCCGCATTAAAGTACATGAGTGTGACTGCATTTCTCGCATACACTGATGTCCTGGGTATTTTTTTCCACATTAGAAGTAGCTCAAATGCTGCACAAATTTTTGAGGATGATTGATTGCTTTTTATTTAAGAAAATTGCTTCCTAATTTCATACCTACGGCATTAGTACAAGGTGAGATTTTTAATTTTCTTGTTTTTTGCTCAGTCAGTTCAAAATACTTCTAATTTCTTACTTATCTGAAGCAAACATTGCTCTTAAATTTCTACTTGCTTGCTCTGAAATTGTGAAGTATGAGAATAAAATATTATGCCAGCTAAGCTTAACATACAAAGAACTAATCCAGAAAGATTCAGCCTGTTATTGTGAGATGTCTTATAGTATTAAAGTTAGAATCCTTAGCCTGATTTGCAGTGTTATAATCCTTTCTTGATGCAGATTTATACCCCTAAAGGAAGGATAAAAAAGTGATAGACATATTTTTTCTTCATTGTCTAAAATTCAAATTCATGGTAGCAAACAATTCAGAAAATCATATACCAAAAAAAATACAGAGAGGAACATTCATTTCCATAATGAAATGGGAGCCTTTAATATTTGTCAGTTATTAATGACCAATATGCAGACCAGTCTTAATTTGGAAGACAGCGATCATCTTTTGCATGTTAATATTTTTTATTTTAAAGAAAATAAAAAAAGAAAAAAGCATTAAAAATGATACAGAATTTCAAAGAAGATGATAGGAAATCAACAATGGTTGTCACATTGCATATTGTTATCTTCAAAGTAATTGTTCAGATTACTAGATATAAGCATGCAAAATTGGTAAAAATATTAAGCATTAATTGTTCCTTTCAATAAACTAATAGAAATTAGTAGTAAAATTATCTTAGCTATTCTCTGTGTGTCCATATATATATATATTTTTCCCCTTTTTTCTTTCTTTCTTTTCTCCTTTCCCTCATCCCAGTTGCTTTTTTTTCTTCTGGAGTTGTTTCTTTCCCTTTCACAATATCTATTCTACTATTTGGATTTTATTTACTCTCTTGACTGACTCATTCTGAGTATATGCTCTATGCTAGGCTTTGGTGGAAATGAGAACGATGCTTGCTTCTCATTCTGTGTGTCAGTCATATTGCTGGTCTGTCCACAGCTCCATTCTAATCACTGTGCATCCCCCAAGGTGAGGGCTTTTGCCCTTGAGCACTCCACCCTGCCTTCTTCCCCAGGACCTTCTAATAAAACATGCAGGTCCGTAGGTCACTCTGTTATGCTAAACTAATGACAAACTACTGAAACTGGCTGACATTTTGTTGCTAAAATGCATCACTCTGTGATCAGTGTATAAAAGCCCAAAGCCAATAAAGGAGCGAGGAAAATAAAATTTTTCCCTCTGAGGATAGAAGCAACAACAAAGCAAAGAAAAACAAGTCATGGAGCAACAATCCTGACAATGGTAGTCTTTTCATCTTAAGAGAGGACTTACGAGGTCATTCCTTAATTTCAAACAAGAGTGACGCTGATGGCTGGAATTTCAGACAGCCTTGGTGATCCAATGTCAAAGGTTGATCGGAAGGAGCAAATATGACGCTCAGCTTGTCACGTCATTTTAGGGAACAACAAGTTTTGCTCAGAGCTTCTATTTCCTTAGTAACTTTCTAGAACAGGGCTGAAGGATTCAGTCTAGTATCCATTGTCAGTAAAACAAATTCCAACTCCAACACTCAGCCCATTCACTGTATGGCTTCTTTTTAACCTCTCTATTATACTAATGTCAGAACCAAGACATTTGGCTTCCCTGGAAAATGTCACTCCATTTATGGATCCATGGGTCACAATGGTTCTCTGTCATTTCTTCTAGGAAAGTGGAGCAGAAGGTCTGGAAAGGCAGGACACTAGACTGAGGATTGTTCTCCATGCTGCCTGCAGTAGGGTGGAGACAATGCTTGGGGACCTAACTCAACCTTTCCATCTATCTAATTCAAGAACAGACAGTCCTGAGACATCACTGGACCCTGTCCAGCGTGGCAGCTGTGACTCTCGAAGCCACAGATTGATGCTGACAATGAAATCCTCGACAAGATATTTTTCTGCCATATGCTCTGGGAGTGCCCGGCATATCAGGCTTCCAATGACAATGTAATTGAATGGTTTAGAGTGTCTTAACCAGATTTCCATCCAGAATCTTCATCTTGGGAAATAAGCACTGCATGAAATCTGTTTCTGGTATTGGACATTTACTTATTCAAACTATTAATTACCTAGTTCTGTCCCACTCATACTATCCCTCTGCTATTTCTCAGGCTTTTCACATTCTTAGATTCGTGTCATTTAGCATATTAGCTACCTTAGTGAAAAAAATCATGAAAGGGATAGAGAAATAGAAGACTTTTTAGAAATTTAATCAGCCTCAGTTCAACCTTAAGGCAACTTTATTTTTCTCTGTTTATCCCTGAGAAAAAGAAATCTATAGTAACACAGATAACATTGCAGTGGCCCTCTTGATATCTGTTTTATTTCACATAACTGTTTATGTTCATACTGAAGCCAAGTAGAGAAGGAAGGGGGAGGAGAGAGAAGAGAGAGACAGAGACAGAGACAGAGACAGAGACAGTCTTTCTTTTCCTATATCAAAATTTTGTTTCTTAAATATTCTTCATGTGCCTTAAACCTTCTCTGTCTCTTTTAGTCATAGGCTACTTACAAAATCTTTATATCTCAGAGATGTTGAAATTATTCTCTATATTTATCTGCCTTATCTGTAACAGCAAATTGTATATCAAGTTTTAGCAATTCTACCTGAAAAACAAAGATAAAAAATCTTTCTCAGCACTCTGACCTCCACTGCTAGAGTTCCGTTGTTCAGGGTGTCTCCCTTTGCTACACTGTGATGTTTTTACATCAGTGCCCTTTTGAAATACCTCCTGAGATTTATTTCCCAAACTGTTGACAGTTATTATTCCCCAGCTAATGATGATCACATCGCTTTCCCTTTTAGGCCTGAAGATTTCTTTTAGTACTAGCACAATAACACGCTGCCTCCCATGCCATACAAGATATTATTCTCCAGGGAAACACACCTTCTGAGACATTTTCTCTGTGTATTTACCCCATGTTGTACTTGCTGCTATATCAGAATATCATATGTCCCCATGCATCTGCACATTTGAAAAATTTTTTTTTGCACATTAGAATATCCTTGTCTTTTTATCTGACAAATATGTGGATTTCTTACAAATTCAAAGTACAGTGTCTAAGTAACCTATATCTTTTCCCCATTGGCTCTCCTTATTGCGGATCCACATGAGTTTTTCATTTCTGTTTTGTTTGTTTATATGCTCAGTTTAGTCTTTGGGAAGGTGCCTACATTTGCTCATTAGGTAAGATAATCCTGATGTATGTTAAAACTGAGAAGGTGAAGGACTAATTGGGGAGATAAAGTTAATTTACCTGAGATGTTACACCAAAAAGATAAAATGATAACATCAAGAATGTAAAAGACAATAGTGCTATGGAAATTAGAAGAGGAAAAGACTGGGTAGAATTATGGTAAAAATTTTGTAGGTTTTCTGTGACTAGTATTTTCTATGATTTATATATATATAAATATATATATATATATATTCTTTTTGGTACTGGGAATCAAACTCAGGACCTTGTGCCTGTCAGGCAATTGCTGTGTTGTTGAGTTATCACCCTGGCCCTGTGACTAATATTTTTAAGTGTATTGATTCCAAAAAAAAGGAAAAAAGGTTATTAAATAATAGGTCCTTATCATAATAGCTATGGAATATTATACTTTCTATTCCAAGAAATAATATAATAAAGGATAAATTTAATACAATAAAAATGTATCTACATTAAAAATCAAGCTATATATCATTCTGTTAAAAAACACTCAACCCAAGAATTACAACTTCATCATTAGCATAAAAATGAAAAACTGTAGGATTGTGAGGTTCTAGGTTCAGAGCAGACAGACTTAGAAAGATATTCACATACACAGGGTATTACTTCATGTTAGGAGCCATGATTTACACTGTTATGGGAATCAATGCACCAAATAGCATAATGGCCCTTGGATAAAGCAAAAGCTACAGGCATGTGAGAAGACGTGGAAAGGAACACATAATAAAACACATAAGAAAATGACAAATATACTCTTTTCCATACAAAACAGAGACTGTGTGAGCAGGAAATTTTAAGAATTACAAAGCAATGAATTAGGCACTATTTACTATGTACCAATTTATGGTTATACACAGAATTTTATACATAGATAGTAGAGAGTACAACTTGTGTCCAAGCACACATACAACATTCACAGATATTTATTACGTCTTAGGAAAAAAGAAAGCATTGACAGGTTCAGTACAGTGGAAATAGGCAACACTGTAACCACAATGTACTAAAGCTAGAAAATGGCATCAAAACGAACACAAAAAATTCTCACACCTAAAAATTTAACAAAAACTTGGCATAACTACTCTTGTGTGCATGGAAAAATAAAAATAGAATTGATACAATTTCTAAAAACAGTCATCATATCATTTGTGATTTTTCTCTAGTTTGTGATCGCTTTTATAGGGTTTGACTACTTCTAATTTCATACCTTGGAGATCATTACAAACAGAAATACTGCTTTACTTCAGTTTTAATAAGGCAGCCCATATTTTATATGATTAAATTTTTGGATTCCATTTATCACATTATGCTGGGGTTTTGTGCACTTCATTGCAATATTAAACAAATTTTTTTTTCTCCTACTAGGGAGACTTAGAGTTTTTCTGACTCAGCTGTTAACATTCTTACCCTGACCTTCTCTTGCTTATGCTATGCTCTTGACTTAGTTTTAGGGTACTTACATCCTAAAATTTAATACATCTTGCCAAATTGTTTTTGAAAATTTTACACAAATATTACTTTGACCAGTAAAACCTGGAACTCCCCATTTTGCCACAATTCCTCCCACACCTGGCGATAAACTTTAGATTCTGCCAATCTCTAGAATATGAATTAATTAGTAGGATGAGTATCAAGTACTGAGTAGTAATCCACAGGCACCTTACCTTTGTCTAGTGACATATTTGCCTTGCTTTACTATTTGTGCATTTCATTTAGGTTTTCAGCACCTCCACTTTCTTTTCTATAAAATGAGGATGATAGCCATTCCTACCTCACATGGCTCATGTGACGCTTAAATGAGTTAATATAGTTAAAATACTTAGAAAAGTGTCTGAATATGCAGCATGCAAAGCTTATCGACTATAAAATGTCCCAGTAATTTCCCTCATCATGTGCTACAATTAATTGTCATATCTCTTTAGTCTTCTTCAACATGGAATATTTCATTATTTTTTTGTCTTTCATGACGCTGATATTTCTGGAGAATGCAAGACGATTTTATTTTGCAGACCGTTCATGAACTGTGAAAAAATCCAATGTTTTCACAGAGAGTCAGAGTATGCATTAGCAACTGGTACAAAAGGCCTCCTCTGACTCTCCACGGGGAGTTTTCAATCTGCGATGGTTTTTTAACGGGGGGGCTGTGTTTTTAGATGCACAGCCACACCGGCCACCCATCCGGCTGCTCTGGTAGTGAGTGTGATGCTGAGGAAGGCAGTTCTTCTTATCCAAAGGCAAATTCCAGTGGGGTAGGATGGCAGAAATCTTTGCAATCCAATACTCTGGTAGCTGGGCAGAGAGCCAAAAGCCCTTCAGTATAGTAGGGGGAGAAAGAAGCACATCACAACTTCACTATGTGAATAGTGCTAGTTGAAACTAATATGAACTAGATTGCAATCTTATAAAGTCTTAACATAAGTAAAATAATGCTGTATGTTACCTCAAGCACTTGCAGATAGAGTAATGGTGTAAGATAGTAAGTGTTAAATTCAGATTACTGGTTATTTCTGGGATATAAATGTGGTTAATGGAATAAAGGAAGTGTACACAGGATTCTCTAGTTATATTCCTAATGACTGCTCTTTAAATCAAGAAAAATTACAATTTTTAGAGTTGAATGAGAGAATTCAGATATCTGATATTGTTCTGTTAATATTTATACCTAAAATATTTCACAATGAAAATGTTATTAATGCCATAAAAATAATTTTAGCATTTACTGGCCATAACAAATAATATACACTGAGTTTTAAACAACTTTATTTTAATTAGGAAAGTAAGCTATGAGTATTAGGAAACATCAACTAAACAGAAGTGTACTATATAAAAATATTTCCCTTTACCTACTCCTCTGTATTCCCAATACCTTTCCCCAGATGTAACCCTTTTAAAAATTGCTTTACATTCATTTCTATAATTATTCTGCTTCTTTTCTTTGATAAGAAATTAGATTATTTTCTATTCAGTGTTCTACAAACTGCTTTTTACAATCTTCTTACTGAACAGAAAATATTGGACATATTTCTTCTCATTGGTACTTACTAATTTATTCCTTCTCTAATCAGAATTTATTCCTTCTCTAATTCTTCATTGAATGGCTGCATCACTATTTTTAACCACTTTTCAATTGGAAGGTTTTAAATGATCCAAACTCTCTATTTAATTCTTTGAAATCCACTCAGTAATAGGTTAAAGTATTGCTAGTGTTACCCAATCTCAACTGAAGAGCAGTTACATCCTATGAGAATAGATGGCAGGATAAGGTGATGTCCACAGCTTTTAGTACTTTTATCACCTAATCATTTGCCATTTCTTCTTAAAATATATTATTTCCTTCATCTTATTTAATCTCAATATTTCTTGGCTTTCTGAAAATACATTCATAGCTACCAGAAATCCAAGAACTATTCATTTGTGAGTTTCTAGTGGAAAAATCAACTCAGTGCTTGGTGAGGTCCAGAGATCTGGAAATAGAAGGAAGTGCAAACTAACGAGTCACTAAAGATCCGATTCTGTCATCTCAATTAAACTGAAGAATACTACTGTGAATGCGTCCTCATAGTGGGGCTGCATCTTTTCAGATCTTTCAGGTCTGAAATCTTCACAGAAGATTTCACACAGAAACCCAGGGTTGCCTTTGCTTCAGAAGAAAATGTGTTCTGTTTGCTACTCTTATGTTAGAAGTTGCTCTTTCAATTGCTTTTTGGCCCATCTCAGTGAAATATAGAACCATCACTGTACTCCATCTTTCACACTTGTACTGGCTTCAGTAATAGCTACTTTTAAATTAAAGATCTGTATGTAGGGTGGGATTTTCAAAAGAATTAAAGGTGAGTCACTATTAGGTATAATTGATAAGCATGTTTTTATAGTTTTAAAATCCAATTGTAAACCTACAACAGTCTTAGTGGATTTGGTTGGGATGATTTACAAAACTCCTCACAAAATATCAAAGTAGGAAGAATGGTACAACAACCTCAGCTTCTCATTTTTCACTGCTTTCTTTGTAGAACCAAAACCAGTATTTGTTCCCCTTTAAGAACTTTATCTGAAATCAACAGTAGTTTTTACAGATTTCCAGGAAGGCTGGAGAGATTGCTAAAGGTTTTATAGGTGGTTAATAGAAGAATCAAGATTAGAAGCATGATCCCAAGTGAGAGCTTCAGTGTCTGAAATTTACTTATGACTTCTCAACATCTGTAAGCCAGAAAACTTACACGACAGCTATAAGCTAACCTGTTTTTGTCATTTAAATGAAAAAGAAAAGAAAAAAAAAAAAAAACTAACCCAGCAGTTCATTAACCCCCTTCATGTTACTTTGGTTATTTTTGACACAAGTTCAAGCTGTCAGAATATCTGGCTGACTTCCTGAAAACCAAGGAACAAAAAGTCTGGAGAATAAACTTGAGAAGAGTCCACTCATTACCCAAACTTCATTGCAGACTTTTCACACTGTGTACTAAATTTTAATAAATGTAAGAAAAGCCAAGCACTGGATCTAGTTTTAAGGAAAATGCTGAAGTATAATCTATGAATTGCAACTCCCTTGAAATATCTGTCATTTATATTTTAATGAGTGATGGTGTAAAATAAATTTACTCAGCTACTAGAAAAATTCATAGTAGTATAGAATAGAAAAACCTATCATGCAACCTTCTCGTGGAATGAAACATACAAGGTGAAAGCTAAGGATGGATCCAATTATAGGCTTGGCTCACAAACTGCTTCTAGTGGTTGCATTTACACAACAGCAGGTGATGAACTGTGCCATACCTTAATAAGAACAATGTCCCTGTGCTCTCCTGGTTTATGTTAAAATAACGAGAATCTACCTAGTGACTTTGTACTAAGCCAGAATCTGGATTCATACATCTAATTCTGCAGATGAAGTTTGTTTCCAAGATTCTGGGGTTTTTGAGATTGTCTCTCTGAGAAAAACATCTTGGGTTCTTTGCTGATTAAAATTGTGAACCATCTGCAATAACTGAATTTCGATTTCATGCTATAATCATCCTGTGGGATACCAGGAATGGAACTTCCTGCAAATCATCTTCTTTTGTAGTTATGAGACTCTTGCCATATGATCTATAGGCTAAGGATGAATGTCTGCGTGGGAGTGGTGGGTATGTAGTGATGCGTATCCTACCTGACTACTCTGAGACATGACTTTGGTCTCATAAACATCTGGCTACAGTCATGGGTCAGGAGCTGGACTTCAGTAACAGAAATGTGAGGACTGTTGGACTTGAGGCAGCACTGACGGGTTTCGGTATCTGGCCTAATTCTTTCTCTTCTAATATCAGAAAATTTCAGATATTTCTTTAAAGCTGTTGGCACCATCACTTTCCCTCCCCTTTCTTCACAATGCTAAGAGTCAGCACTTGGTACAAAGAAAGCGTAAGCCATAGTATGAATGGCTGCTTCCCTGATCACAGCAGAAGTGGTAATGCTCTGGCCGTACTCAGTTTAGCCACTTCCCCAGAAGCAAATGGCTTCAAGTTTTCCCCAAGGGAATGCCTAAGGCTGACCCTTTACGGAAAATGTCTTCCAGGCACACAAAGAACCAGTCCTTTTAGCCTGGTAGAAACTGCTATTTTCTCTTTGTCATCACGGGGAGAGATTTTCTATATTTGCAGTATTCATAAAATAGACGCTGTGTGCTCAGTGCCTGCAATGTCACCTTGTGCTCCTGCTCAGACGTGTTCATGTTACTTGTGCTGCTGAAATTTCCCTTCCAGAGATCGTAATGATTAAGGCTAAGGGCACTGTTCAGAAAAGTGCAGATCAGTCGAAAGTGATCAGTGTAGACGGTGTGCTACCACTTGTGTCTGAGCCACACTGGTATTCTGATCACCACTCATGTCATTAGATCTGTACCTGATGTCTTGTGTTCTCAAGGTTTTATAGAATCTATTGGAGAAAACTCTTCTACTTATTTCTTGAGGACCTCTTTGAAATAGGCCCAAGAATTCTTATTGCTATTAGGAACAGAGTCATTAGGGTAGGAACCTTATCAGGTTTTCCCCTTTAGTCCTAGATGATCTGTGTATGAGAGTTTTCTTTTTTTAATTGTGTTATTTATAAATGAAACAATTTCTTTGTAGCACTGTCTGAAATATCTTTGGGATGGGTTATACTCAGACAGACTGTTCCTTATGCCTTCATTTAAGATCATGCTTCTCTTCAGTGGTTGATCTGCTGTTTTGAATTTAAACTTCAGCACTGAGTTTTTCACAAAAGCCTACGTGCGCTAGTAGGCTGCCCCTGCAGTTCTCCAGACATGCCTGTACTCTAATTTGGAAGGAGTTAATATTTACTTCTTAACTAGTGGTATTGGTTTTAAATGTCTGCTTCCTTCACAAATTTTTCATTTTCTTGAACTTTGAAATTTTCTTATTTCATATACACTCGAGCCCTGTCACATACAAAATGGCTAAAGAAATAATATTGAAAAAAGTTTGTGTGCGTTTGTAGTCTCCTCCCTAAATTAGGTCATGTCCTTGTCTTGGACATTTCTTCACTGGCTGCTGAACGAAGAGGGATAAACAGGCTATAATGTTGGAGAATCTCTCCAGACAATATTGTCTTATATGCTATAAATATGTTAAAAATGTCTTTCTACTTTTTGCTTACAAATTCAGATTTCTGTGCTTTCTTTAGCCCAAAGAATACCTTTGCACTCTTGTACCTCACTGTATGGAATTCTTACAAAGTAGGTAAGGTACAAAATAAACCAGGCAACATGACTGTTAGATGACGGGAAGGTCTATATGATATGTATCTCAGCCGCGTTTATAGCTATGCAAGACCTGAAACCAAAGTGTAACTGAAACCAGTCTCCAGACATGGGACAGTTAATTGTGACGTGTCAAGTTGACTGGATTGAGAAATGCCTAATAGATTGATAGAGTACAGTTCTAGGTGTGTGTGTGGGGTATTTCCAGAGATAATTAGCATGTAGACCAGTAAACTAAGGGAGGAGACCCACCCTGTTTATCAGTGGCATTAACTGATAAGCTTATGGACTGGGTGGAATAAAAGGGAAAGAAGCAATAATGTGTGTTTTGAAGAGCTCCACTTTGCTTGAACAAGTGCATCGATTGCTGTGGTTGCCTATAAACATCAGACTCCGTTTCTTTAGCTTTCCCACCACGTCTCATCCGAGTGACCCTCCAGGGAGCTTCCGGGCCTTTTGTCTTAGAATAGTGGCGCATCCTCAATTCCTCTTTTGTGGCTTTCAGATTCTTACATTGAGCAGGTGCCAGATCCTCCAGCTCTCCCGTGTGCAAGGGTCCAATGGACCCTCCCACCTCTGATCCTGTAAGCCTGCCTAATGAATCCCCTTGCATAATTATACATATACTATCTTTCCTATTGATTCTTTTCCTCTAGAAAATCTTAACCTGTATAGGATGAGGCCAAGTGAAAAGGGATTTGTTTCAATTACTTTCTTAGTCTTCTTATTACATTTTATTCTTTACATTTAGTATTCTCTTTCATCTCAACAAATAGCAGTATAAAAGTGTAGAGCATCTGGCATGTGTGAAGCCTGATATTAGAAATTTTGATAAATACATGGATGCTCCCTTAACATTAAATATAATAAGTGAGGATGCGTTTTGCTGTGGGATGAGGCACGGCAAGAGAAAGGTGTATATTGAATAGTGAAAAATAGCCCAATGGCAAGAACTTTTGACCAGCGAGCTGTGTAACAAGATTACAGGCATACAAGAAAGGTAAGCCTCAATTTAAATACAGATAGTAAGAGAAGGTAAGATTTAAAAACCTGAATGAGTGCAATGACCTCTCACTGGTCTCTCTGACACCCCTCACCCCTGTCTAGGCTCTTTTCCCTGTTTTCAGATCATTATTTCTTACATGCATATCATTCTTGACTTTTTACTTGATCTATGGACTCTAAGGTAGTTAATGTCTTTCACTTTGAACCAACGTGTTTTTGCTTCTTTCTCTAGCTCTTGTTCTCACATGTAAATGTAGCCACTGGATTATGATTCTAATTCCTGCTTGGCTCTTTCACAGCTGAGCATTGACCTGTGCTGTTCCTCAGCTGGAATGACCTTCTGTCCATTCCTAGCTAACTTCTACTCTCTATTTAAACATCTTTTAAAACCCTGCTTTCTAATCCCCTTCAAAATACACTTTGCCTTTTCTCTTTCACTAAGACTTCTTTGCTTTTCCTTCTCTGTACTCTTACGGGACAATGCACTTATCTTTTCACTGATTATCCCTAACTTATACAAAATTACTGATCTGTACAATTTTTCTTATAAAATGCCATGATTATTTCATATTTAAAAGTATATTTCATGTTGTCATTGATTTAATTTTTCAAAGCATAGCTACCATTAACTAAGCTCCTCCCATCTCTAGCAAAGGGAAAAGTACAGAAGTGTTCATTGTAATGTATTTTTACAGGAGGTAATAACTTCATATTTACATTTTGGAAAGCCTTTTGCAAGCTGAATTTGTTGATTTGATTTGCCTTCCATTGTTTTCTTAATTGGCAAAACTATCCTATATTATTTAAGCATTTGGTTCCTGGGGGCTGAAGAGAAGGGAAGGCTGGGGTAGAAATGTAGTAAACACTAGCCAGGTGTGGAGCAGGCAGTAATCCTGAGCACTCTGAGAGGTGGAGAGATTAAGAACACAATTTTGAGTCCAAGCTGGGCAACCTGTGAAACCCTACCTCAAAATTAAAAAGAAAAAGGAAAAGGGGCTAGAGATGTATTTTTGTGCAAAACCCTGAGTTCAACCTACAATGCTAAAAAAAATAGTACTATACCCTGAATCAAAGTGAATAAGCAGGACTCTGAGGTTTGCCTTCTCCCTCCTATTCAGATGGATGCTTTGCAAATGCACCCGAGGAAGCATGTAAGAGTAAAGCCAGACTAGGAATACAATAAGAAGTCAGAGAATGGCAACTGTAGAGGTTCGAGTCCTCGCCTGCCTTTCCCTTCAGAGAGCGCTTTGCACTTGCTGTGCACCTGTTCTGGCATAGCCAGGGCAGCCTTCTGCCTGAGATCTGCCAGGAAAAGCCTTTGTTTGGCCTGAAAACTACACATCAGTGGTGTTAAAACAGGAGCTGTGTTCTTCTGTTCTGTATTAGGCTTATTTCAGCAACTCTTTTGGAACAACATCGTTCTGTTGATTTCAAGAGAGATCCTATTTGGTGTTGGTTCATATGTTTTCTATGTGTTTCTCCAATTTCTTATGGCAGAGAATCACCCATTCCCATTTCTCACTGGAAGAGAGATTTGACATTTTTTCCAAAGGCATTTTTGCTCCAAGCTGCTTCAGCATCAACAATTTTACAACTCTGAGGTAAGCACATACCCAAGGGTGATCAGAACCACTTTGTCCTGTGCAAATCCTGCATGGCAGGATTTCCATATTTTTTATATACTAAAACATTTGCTATATGTGAGATTTTCTTCACATTTTTGGGAAACTGGCCAAAATGAAAGCAAGATGTAAGCATCCCCTTATACTTTAAAAACTACTTAGAAGGAACAAATACCATTATTTCATCCTTATTTGGTCACTTTGGAAAATAAGGCCCAAAGAAGTGAAATAATGTTTAATTGATGTTATGCATTTTATCCAAGTGATGGAAACTTAATTATTTTTATTTAATGCCAGTAGGCACCCCCTCCATAGTCTCACTAGCAGTATGATGTGAAGGAGAGTAAGTATGAATTAAGCATAATTTGTTGTTAGAATTAAATGAAACAACTTGAGAGATGTTGCAGTCAGGAAACATGGGCACCCACAGAGCATCAGCACCATCTTTCCTTTGCTACTCACTTTTCTCTAGGTTTCTTCCTGAATCTCATGTATATTTTTTAAAAAAAGTCTTGCAGAGTTTTAAAATAAAATATAAATTCATTGAACTATTCTTATTGAAATCAGAATTAGTTTTGACACCACATTTAAGTTCTAGGAAAGAAAGATGGGTAGGTGGTGGTTGGATGGGAGGTGAGAAAGAAATTTGCTACACAAACACTGTGAGGATGAGACATTAAAAGTGAAGTGAGTGTCCAAGATGCAGATACCAGTGGCCCTGAAGGAAAAGATGTTCGTGTAGCACTGAAATCTGCGAACTGGCAGAGAAATCATTGGCCTCACAAAGCTGTGGATTAATCTATGAGCAAGGATTGTTTGGCAAATGAACGACACGACTCAACATTAATTTGGCCACATAGGCCTTTCAACACATGGATGCAAGTTAGAAAAATGGAAAATATTTTGCAAAATACCTGAGAATGACAATACTTGGATAGTGTCAAATTCATATTTTTTTGAGTAGATGACTTAAACACACTACAAACAAAATGCCATTAACTTAGTAGGAAAAAAATCAGATTTCTCAAGTATTAAGTATACACAGACACACACACACACACACACACACACACATACACACTCACATCCTCTGATGAAAAGGAGAAGATTGTTTTCAATTCTGCAATTCTCTGCTTACTTCCTCCTGGTGGAGAAAGTATTTTATAAGAATTACTGCCCACTGGGAAATTTTAGGTTTGTAAAACATCTGGTCAAATCCAATGTGAAATTGGTTCTGACTTTATGTGGCCCATGTCCTAAGTTCCTCTCCAGATGTAATTAGGTGCCTCAGGAAGTGCTGGTTGCATCTTTCAAAAATGCTGATTTCTTGGTCATGTCCTGATCAAATACTTATTACAAAGTCATTATTGTAATAAGCTATATGTGAATTGTTTGTCTTTTGACATCTTCCATAAAATGACTTGACATTTCTGATGAAGCTGTATTTCCAGATATTCCTAACTTTTCTTCTGTTCACTCAGTGAAGCCATTTTATCACTGGTGTGCTCCAAATCTTGATACACAGATCAATATCTGGTCTAATGTGGTGTCAGGTATACTTCTATACATAGAAATGAAAGTGGAGAAGATAACTTTACACTTGAGTTACAAGGAATCCTGATGAACAAAGGGAATTACTGAAGAAATGTTCCCAAATGATTTCAGATAGAAATATTCCCGTAGTAGACTCGGGAGGATCTTCAGGAGTAGGAGTTCTGTTCTAAGAGGTCAGATTCCAAAGGTTGATTCTAGACACTTGGAGAGTACAGCGTGCTTGAGAATGGAGAAATGCGATAAATGCTGCCTCATATGAGAAAATATAATGATAAAAAATATACAAAATATTTAATTCCACCACATATATTTGTTTTACTCATGTCATAATTTTTCCATAAATCAACATGAAAGTCTCTGTGGTCTTTCTCTCATTGTTCTTTGGTATATTTTAATATTAGAATATTAAAAGGAAAGCCATGAATACTAGTATGTGATTGTTTATTTCTTTCAAATCTCTCTTCAGTTAAGACCAAACTTTGACCTTACATGGAAAATAAATTCCTTTTAGAAATAAGAAGAAATGACATTTTCTATCAGTACCTAGTAGATGTATAGAGATTAGTTTGTTTGTTCATTTTAGCTTCGTATATGTTTGGGGATGTCACAGCTATTGCATAGTTCACATGCAGTTTCTTTTAATTAAGGAAAATAATTTCTTAAAAAACAGTTAAGGGAGATTTTCACTTCTTAGATAATGGAGTAGGTGTGTCTTTCCCCATCCCTTCCTGAAGTACAACTGAAAATACTATCATAGATATTGTATAAAAAACAAATATAATGGAAAACTGGAGGATGAATGAAAAATGGCAGATTGTTAAAGACCTTATGGATCCAAAATAAGGATATGATCATAAGTACCCTGCGTTCTCCTCTTCCCCGTGGCTGAGTGCAACCCAGAAATACTCCCAGACACTCTAGCGTATTAGAAACGTCTCCTCAGAAGCTTGCTTGCTAAATCTAAAGAATCATGAAAGGAGTAACCTCATAGGACAGGAGAGTTTAAGGAAATTTTACTGCAGCCAAAAATCACAGAGAAAACTGTGGCTGAAATTACAACTCCCACTAGAAAAGTCTGAACAAGTAGCCTAGATTTGTACTCTCCTGGGGCTGGAGGTTTTGTAAGCCCCTAACTATGGTGACAGCAAAACGAAGCCAAGGTTTTTCATCACACCAAGTACGAACCTCTCCCCCACTCTGAAGAGTCAGTGGAGTTCATCAAATGGGGAGCTTTGCTTTCTACTGCTCCCTGGCAAGAATGAAGGCCTCCTCCCCACCTTGCATGAACGGTGTTCCAGGAGGCCAGTGGACTTCCAGTACGGCTGAGCAGCAACGACAATACCCACTCGGTGCTATTAGTGCCTGGTCTTCCTCACTGGGGCGGTATCTACACAGGCACAGCTGTGTAGAGCTGGAATTACTCCAGTATCCCAGTAGTATTGAGGCTCCTTCTCCTTGGATGTTAACAGTAACAAAGTGAAGAACTTGGACCTTTTAATTTTTATTAGTATGTGTTTGCAGCAATTATAATGATGTTTTCATGAGGAGTTGGCCCACATATAAAGTGCCTCTTATCCTTTTCCCTGCCTCCTCTCTGTCCCTTGGTCCTCTTTCTATGTCCAGAAGATCTACCTCCATATTGCCTACTATCTTTATCTTATTTTGCTCTTTATATTTTGGGTTCTCATACAGGAGAAGCCATGTGATTAAGCCATGATATTTAAGCTTGTATGTCTGATCCATTTCATTTTAGCATTATGGTCTCAAGGTCCATTCACTTTCCCACAAATGACTCAAGTTTATCCTTCTTTATGGCAAACTTGGCCTTTTTATAAAACAAAAACAAATACAAGAAAAGCATACAAAACAATAAAAACAATACCGAATTTCAAAACAAGGTGATAGGATATTAACCATGGTTGTTATATTACATAATGTTATCTGCAAAATGGTTGCACAGATAACCAGGTATAGACATGTAAAAGGGACCATACTCATGAAATAAATCAGACTGAAATTTGAACTTTTAACCTCAGCTAGCTGAGGTCTCATTTTCCACATCCAGCTATGTATTCAGAAATATCCGGTTAGGAATTTCATCCCCAGGATATATGGATGAAAATGTGATGAGAGGAGGCATATTGTCATGTGCCTAAAATATCAGCTACTTTGGAGGCTGAGGCAAGAGGATTTGAAGTTTGAGCCCAGCCTGAGCAACTTAGGGAGACCACACAAACAAATAAACTAAAAGAAGCAAGAATATGAAACTAAACATATATAATAGGAAATTTAATACCCAATCAGGCTGATGAGTGAAAAAAATCAGATAGCAAAATAGTATGATGTTTCTTCTCTAGGAGCCTTTACATTTGGAAAGGCATAGCCCTAAGTCTAAAGGATGGATTTGGAGGGGTGGAAATTTTGGCATCAGTGAGTTCCTGTGGAAAGGTTTCATTTCGGGAAAGTGCAAGGCAGTTCAAAACATGCTGCACATTCCGCCAAGGACTCTGCAGTTATCTGAGATTTGCTCACCTCCCTATTACACAGATTCACCCCCCACCCCCAAAAATGACCTCACTCACTGAAAGAGAAAATGTGTATTCATGAGTGTGTCAGTGTGGCAAGAAAAATTGGACCCTGTTGGTGGCAGCGTGCCCTGGAGAAATTTGAGACCCTTTAGGCATAGGCTGTGTAACTCTCAAGGGTATACGGGGTCTCAAGAAGATCCTCTCCATCAGGGATTTCTTACGGACTTTGAGCTCTCATGGTTTGTGCTCTGTGAGCCAGGAAAAATATAATCAAACAAAAACAGTACCACCATTCTCTTTTGGTGCCATTTCCATAAGAGAAAAATAGCATAAGCACCGCTATTTCTCTTATTCTTGGAGTCTGGTGGGATCATCATTCTCATTAAAGGCATTTGTCAAATACCAGTGCTTGCTGCTAAACAAGCTCAATACACATCATTTCTTCACACAAGGCAGCTGAGATGATGAAAGTGAAAGTTTTTGAAAGATGTTATGAGGTAATTATTTATCTACTTGCTCTAATGTCACTGTCTGTTTAAAGAAACCTAAATAGAAAAACTGGAACATGTAAAATAAATTGCAATGCAATGAAAAAAAAAAAAAGCAGGAGGATTTGAAGTTTGAAGTAGCGGGTGAATTGGAAGGAAAAAAAAAAACAAAAAAACCTGAAAAATTTGAAGGTCCCCCTAGAGGCTTATCCCATTCCAAAAAAAATATTTTTGTCTGATCTTGTGAATCCCATTGCAGATTTGCCTATTATCAGGGAATATTTACTCTAGGTTGTTGCTGTCAGTAACAGCCACTGACGTGCAGTGTAGGAACGAATTAAACACCCACCGACAGCCTACTGCTGGGTCCTTGCTAGACCTGGCGAATTTTAGCACAATTCTTTTGTACTTTTTATCCCCTGCCTAGTCTTTTGTAAATGTAATGGGAAGAAATAATATTACACTTTATTTTCTACAAGATATGAAAAACAGTAAAGCAATATTTCAAAACTGTTAAAATCAGATTTGCAGTCTAGACTTAGGGTTTTGATGAAGGAGGGTAATATGGACATTATTTTAGGGAAATTAATGGCCCTAAACACAAATGATGTCCCTATACACAAAATCCTCCCAGTAACAGTATTTCTTATATCTGTAAGTTAATGCTTACATTCTGTGTTTTACATCCTATTTGATTAATCTGAAGCTGCATTTTTTGAACAGCATCTAATTTTTTAAAAAGTAGTTTTTACACATGTGGATTGGTTTTGTATTTTTTCTGAAAAAGTGACTTCCAAGATTTCTATAAAAATATAACATACAAGGAAAAGTAAACAGAAGTTTACACTTGAAGGAAGTTTTGAAAAAATGGACTGTGCCTCTGTCTCCTATAATCAGATTTGAAAACCGAGAATATCACCCAAAAGGCTTCCTTATCTCAGTCCCTATCATTGTTTTTGCACTTTATAGATGACTATGATCTTGTTTTTGTTTGTTTGTTTCTGTTGTACTGGAGATTGAACCTAAGCCCTTTGCGCTGAGCTAAGGCTTTTATTTAAAACAATTAAATTTTGCTAAATTGCTCACTCTGGGTTAGAACTTGTGATCTTTTTGCCTCAACCTCTCAGAATGCAATTTTTTTTTTGTATTTATAGTATCTTCTAGTTTAGAGTTGCCTCTCATTGTAACTTTTGTAAAATATTTGCCATGATGAAGACCAAATGTAAGCTAAAATTCAAATGACTGGGTGATTGTTGTACGAATGAGTGAACTGAGATAATACACTCGGAAACAGCTATCTTTTCTGCATGAGACAATTTATGCATGTAGAGAGCCCTGAGGCCTGTGATAGTGCTTAACTCTTCTTTCTAGGGTTGACAAGATTATTTTGACCAGAATTTGAAGGCATATCTTGCTTTGAGTATAGCTTATGGTAAGCTAAAGAGTGTTTTAAAATTAAGAAAATATGTGTATGTATGCTTGAATTTGTATTTATTCTTTATTATTATTTTAAGCATCCAATTACTTGGTCATGATATAGAGAATAATTGCCAATTAGGCTAGATATCAGGTAGCTAAGAGTTATTAAAGGAGCATGCCTCACTTAGGGCGAAATGGTGAGACATTCACTGTGACTTTAGTGGTGACATTGTTGCTGCATACAATTTGCTACCTCCTCATCTTCCATGAGGCACACATATTTCTGATACTTTCATAAATTGGCATTGCACTTTCTAACACGTGCAATACGCAGCCGTTCACACCCTCCGTACAGCAAGAGAAATCAGGTAGATTCAGAACTCAGTTCTTTCAATTCGTTTTACAGCCGCTCCCATCCCTCGCATTGCCGCCTGGGCTCCCCCTCCTGTCAGATCAGCAGTGGCATTAGAATTGCAGAGGAGGGTGAACCCTACTGTGAACCACGTGTGCAAAGGGGTCTAGGTTGCACAGGCCTTGGAACCATCACTACTCGCCCTCTAACCTCTGTGTCCATGGATAAATTGTCTTCCAGGAAACTGGTTCCTTCTACCTAAAAAGTTGGCACCACTACTATAAAAGACTAGGCTTGGTTGTATAATTTTATTTTGTATACATTTGAAAATTATACAAATCATTTGTAGCTAATATGCTGTGCAAGAGCCGACTTTATTTTGTTGACTCATGGTCTAACATATAAAATAATTAAAGGCATAGAGAAAGTACATCCACTTGATACAATGCTCAGCTCTCAAACTTGACCGCCAGAAAAACCTGTTGAAGACAGAAAAAAAGAAAACCCTAAAAAACTAAAAATATTAAAGCTACTGTGTAAGGGGCAGTACTGTCTTGGCAGAGTTGTTTCATGTCTCAGAAGAGAGGACTTTGAGAGATAACATTTATAGTATTAAGACTGTGGCAATGTCATTTTCACTGAAAGACTAAAGGATAGGTCTTGCAAAGTTGGAAGCTATCTAAAAATAAGCACAATTTACAACAAAACTGCTTTGTAATGATAGACACAACAAGGTGAGTGTATAAAGTGTTTAATGACAAGCAAGCTGCTGTTCTTGATAAGCAATCTGTTTGGTTTCCTCATTGTTTGATTTTCCACAGACGGATGTTTTCTGAGGCAAATAGCTAAATTATTTTTTTTCTTAATCCTGGTATTGTTCAGCAAAAATGGAAAAACTTGTCCTGTTTGAGAACTTGTTAGTATACTGAATAGGCACAAAAAATATAGTGGCTCTGGCTCTAAATATCTAACCACAATAGAATTATGAAAAGTATCTTGAAAATAGAGAATCTATGGATTTAACTTTCTAGCACATAGCAGGTCTTGATAACATACACAACTGCTGAAGAAACACTGAGTATTACTGTTTGATTTCAATATTTAAGCCAAAGGGGTTTAACCAGCCAAAAACAGCAATAATGTGTTATATCTTCTTGATATTGTTAAAAATTTTCTGGATAGTAATACAGTACATAGAATTAAATGGTAGTACCTGAACTTCTTACATAATAGCATTTATGTTTTCAGCCTGGCATTTATTGGAAAAAATTCTCCTTCTGCATGCAATCCTGGGTCTGTGTTCTTCTTGCTATCTCTTTCTCATTGGGAGTGAAGTGTTCTGGTTCCATGCATGACAACACCCTTGCAAAGATGCCGGTATGTGCTATAACATAGGAACCTGTCAGTGAAAGAGTTGCTCACAGGTAAGGACGGGAGGTGTCACCAGCTCAATCTATTCACTCTGCAGTCCAAAGACACCTATCTCACAGACATCTTCATTTCTTCAGGTCCCCTTCTAAGCCTTCAATTTAGAAAAAAAAAATCTATTTGTTTTATACTTGTGAGTGGAAATTCTTAGCCGATTATAAAGAAACTGTGAACCATAGCTGTCAACAACACATGTTATAAAACCACAGGCAGTGTTCTTTGTTTCACATGTCAGTGGCTTTGTGTGCTATGAGCTGCACTCCAACAGCATTTAATTGTCTTTCTTTTTCTACTACCTCTAGCAATGCATTCTGCCCCTCCTTGCTATGTACTACTCCATTCCCTCCACAAAGCCATGTGCTTGCAGAAACTTATCATGTAGAATGAAGTGCTTCCTAGGGTATTATGTTTACAAACTGAAGGATGGAAGCCAAACTGGAGACAAAGTACTGAAAGGGTAAACTCAGAATGATCAAGATTAAAAAGTAAAATGAAGGGTTGGAAACTGATGAATCCACGGCAAGTCAAGCTTTGAATAAACTGTGGTACAAGCCATTAAATAAGGGTTCTTGTTTAGCTTAGGTATATAAGACACTGAGTAGATTGCCCCTATAATAATATAATTCATTGATATTTATGAATGAAAGAGCAAATCAATGATGGAAGAAAAAAAAGAATGGAGTTTGAACATTGCAGCCCAGATAGTGATTCCAACAACTGTTAGGATGTCTCCAACCACACTTCACTTAATGAACCTGGAGGGTTACAGTCAATTGGGCCAGCGTTGCAGGGTAAGTAATTTCCTATTTTCTTGGCTGTACTATTTGGTTGTTTATGGGACTTTGTTAGGACCCTGATATCAATTATCTGAAAATGGGAAAATTATATGGGTTTCCTTTTTTCAATCAGACTTCTAGATTTATTTTGCTTCAATAAGTAAATTTGCTGGGTGTGTTGGCACACACCTGTAATCCTAGCATTGAGGCAGGAGGATTAACAGTAGTTCAAGGCCAGCCTAGACTACATAGCGAGCTCAAGGTCAGCTTGAACTACATAAGGAGACCCTATCTCAAAAAATGTAAGTTTATTTCACTGAGTAAGACACTTTTAAAAAGAGCTTCAGGGGATATAATTCATTTTTCTTTTCTATAGATTTGCAAAATAGTAGATAGCTGAAATTATATAGTACTTATCTATATGCCAGCTTGAATTTCCAATATTTTATATTTTTTAATTAACTTAATCAAGACTTTAGTCACCACTTTGATCCCCAGATTATAGAAACTGGGGCACAGTGTGAAGTAACGAGGCTTTGGAAGAGCCAGGATTTGATTTAAGGTGGTCTGGTTCCAGAATTCAGGCCCATGATGCTGGGTCGAGTATTGTGAATATATATGCTGCATCTAGTTAGCGAATTGTATTTCATTGATTTTGTTTCTTTGTTTGTTTTGGTTTTTCTCCTGCACTGAGAATTGAACTCACGACTGTGCACTTGCCAGGCAGGCGCTCTGCCTCTGAACTAAATCCCCAGCCCTTGTCTTTCATTGATGTTTTTCCTTATTTATCTTCTACTTGGCTGTTCTACTCATTACTAAGAGTGGGTTATTAAAGTTTCCAACTATTGTTGCAGAATCGGGCATTTCTTTCTTCAATTCTATCAGCTCTTGCCTCATACATTTTGATGATCTGTTATTAGATTTATAAATACTTATAATGTTTCTTTTTGCTGTCTTTTTGTTTATCTAAGAATGCTTTAATTTCTCTTTTAGTTTTGAAGAGTAATTATCAGTTTTGCTAGATATAGAATTCTATGGTGATATGTTTTTTTTTCTTTTAGCACTTTAAATACATTGGCTCACTGCTCTCACGTTGCCAAAGTTTCAGATGAGAAATCTATTGATTACCACCCTTGTGGTTCCCTTGTATGTGGTAAATTGCCTCTGTCCTGCTGTGTTCAATATTATCTCTTTGCCTTTTGAAAGTTTTATTATAGTATGTCTCAGTGTGGGTTTGTGTTCTTCTTACTTGGAGTTCATTGGACTTTTTGAGTGCTTGTATTGATATCTTTCACCTACTTTTGGAAGTTTTCAGACACTGGATCTTCAAAACTAATCTCCGACCCATCGTGTCTCTCTCTTCTCCTGATAATTCCCACAAGGTATGTACTGATCTACCGTAAGCTGTTTCACACTTCTTTAGTTTTTGCTCACTTTTGTTCAATTTTTTTATTTTCTCTTCCTGAGAAATAAAACTTTTCATCTTCCTATCATTGAGTTTTCTACTTTTGTGTTCTCTCTAGTCAAATTTGCCTTTGAATTCTTCTAGTGAGCTTTTCTTCTTATTGTATATTTTAGCTCCATAATATCTTTTCAGGTGTCCTACCTTTTTTTATGCGAGTATTTATTTATTTATTTTTATTTTAAAGAGAATAGTGAAAAAAAAAAAGAACAATAGCAAATTACCAGCATCACAGACGAGAACAAAACAAAGCAAAAACATTAAAAATGATACAGGGCTTCCAAAAGTGATAGGAATTAACAGAGGTTGTTCTATCAGTGTCCTACCTTTTTATGCCTAGTTCCATTTTGCTGACATTGTTTTCTTGACTTTCTCCACATCTTCTTATAATTCTTTGAGCATCCTGAAAATTCACAGTTGCTTTACAGTCTTTGTCTTCTTGGTTCGTCATCAGGTCTGTCCCAGTAGCCATACTTTCCCACCCTTTAACAATTTTTCATGTCTTGCGATTTATTGTAAATAAGAGACTCTGGACTCTATCTTTTTGATAACACCCATCCTGACAGCTGTGAAGTTATAGCTCACTGTGGTTTTGTTCACGTTTTCTGGATAATTAGTGATACTGAACATATTTCCATGTATTTCACCATTTGTCTATTCAAGTCCTTTGCTCATGTTTTAAATCAGTATTTTGGTATTTTATTTTTTGTGTATTTGTTTTTCTGCAGAGATACATTTTACCTTGCCGAGTATATGGTTTCTTCTTTTCCATGGTTAGTTTTTAAGTTTATTGATTATTTCCTTTACTGTGTCTAGCTTTTTGCTTAGTAAGCAGTTATTTTTAATTTTTTTCCTATAGTTTTAGTGCCCTTTCAAATATAATCATTGCTAAGACCAATGTCACAGAGTCATTTATTTATTTTTTAAAATTTTTTAGCTTATTTATTATTTTGGTTTTTTTCCAGTGCCAGGAATCAAACTCATGACCTTGCGCTTGCCAGGCAGGCACTGTGCTGCTGAGCTAAATCCCCAGCCCCTCACAGAGTCATTTAACTATGATCTCTTTAAAGAGTTTTATGATTTCAGGTTTCATGTTTTTGTCTTTGTTCATTTTGAAATAATTTTTGTTTACATATAAGATAAAGGCTTACTTTTACTTTTTGCATGTGGACATCCAATTTTTGCAGTGCACTTTTTTGAAAAGATTGCTTTCATTCCATATTCTTCTTGCCTTTTTCAAACCCCAATCAAAATACAGGAAATAGTATAAAGAATCAGCAAATGGGATCTCATCTTATTAAAAAGCTTTTGCACACCAAAAGAAATCACAGAGTAAAAACACAATCCACAGAGTGGGAACAATTTTTCCCAGTTGTTCCTCAGACAAAGGACTAATATCTAGAACATATAAAGAACTGAACAAAGCAGACCTCCCAAATTTAAAGACCAATCCAAAAATGAGCATCTGAGATGAATACACAGTTCTCAAATGAAGAACAACAAATCCAAATAAATATATGAAAAAATGTGCAACATCACTGGTCATTCGAGAAATACAAATTAAAACAAGGGTGAGATTCCATCTCACTACAGAAAGAATGGCTGTTTTCAAGAAATCAACCAATAACAAATGCTAGTGGGGCTGTTGGAGAGAGAGGAACTCTTCTCCTCTGAGTCTAGACTGGTGCAACCACTGTGGAAGTCAGTGTGAAGATTCCTCAAAAACCTGGGACCAGAGGTCTCATTTGACTCAACTATTCCCCTTCTTGGTATCTTCCTGAAATAATTAAAAGCATCACAACACAATGACATATGCACACCAATGTTTATAGCAGCACAAGTTGTAATAGCTAAATCTTGGGAACAACCCAAATGTCTATCAACTGATGAATACATAAAAAGATATTTTTTATATATGGACATACTACTCAGTCATAAAGAGGAATAAACTTGAAACATTTCCAGTTAAACGATTGCACCTTGAGATCATACTCTTAAGTGAAATAAATCGAACATACATGTGTAAATATCACATTTTCCTCTGCTGTGAGAAATTGAAAGTGTAAATAGGGAGCAAAATATATACTGCATATTGTGAAGTAGGAATAAATGGTTCAAATTGGAAGGGGAACTATGGAAGGGGCAGGGGGAAAGGAAAGAAGGGAAAAGAAAATGACAAAAGAATGATAAAGTGGAAGCAAAGGTTTTATACAAAAGTAGGGAAGAGGAGTTGAAGGGAGAGGAGGGAAATGGTGAAAAAGGAGGAAGTAAGATATATCATGTACAGGTGAAAATTCCCAATGATGAATGTGATCATTATGTATCACTAAACGTAATTTAAAAAACAGAATTCATTGTGAGGCAATAAAAAGATAACATACTATTTGGCTGTGTATGCATGTGTTTATTTATGTAGACTCATTTCTACTCCACTGATGAATGTGATTCTATGTCACTTTCACATATTGACTCATAGCCTGGTAGTGCAGTTTGAAATTTGAAAATATGCTGCCTTCATTTTTGTTCTTTCTTGAGTTTGCTTTAGGTATTTAGGAACTTCTGTGATTCCGTATAAATTTTAGAGTGTTTTTCATTATCTGTGTAAAATACTGGAACTTACATAAATGTTATATTGAATTTATAGATTACCTTGGGTATGAACGTTTTCACAAAATCAATTATTATAGTCCATGAACTTTTGATGTTATTCCATTAACCTGGGTCTACCTTAATTTCTTTCTCAATGCTTTGTAGCTGTCAGTGCACCAATCTTTTAACCCACTGTTAGATTATTGATTTGTATTTTATTTTGACACTTTGGTAAATGGGATTGTTTTCTCTATTTCTTTTTCATGTATTCAATTGTGAGGATACAGAAATACAACTGATGTCTGGACTTCATACTTCACTTCATCAGTGGCTCATCAACATAGATGGACAAATGGCATTAAATATAAAATGAGAAATGAAAGAGTTGCTCTCCCAAGCAAAGTAACAGGAAGAGCATCACAAGGCCTGGGGAACTTACCCATAAATCTCTATTTAGATTCAGACATGGAAAAACAGGAAAATGTCTCAGCACTGATGTGATGTTATAAAATCAGCATGCTCTGCAGGAGCTATAGGCATCCTCAAACAGGAGCTATTTGTAAGGAATGCTTAGACCCTGTTAGTCTTTTTAGCTAAGGAATTAATGTCATGTGGCAGATTTGTCATTTCTCAGTAAAGGAAACCTTGACTACATTCCATAGACTTGTACATCACTTGGATGCAGGAGAGCTGGAAAGATAATCCTTACATGGATGTAAATAATTTTGCTCCTTAGAAAGTTTTGAATTAGATAATGCTTCATTGACCACAAAAAGAGCTCTCTGCCCAACTTTTGTCAACTTGAAGAAATGTTGGTTATCCTTTGTTGTGGTTTGTGTCTAGATGTCCTCCCAAAGCCTCATACAATCATGGGGAGTGGGCTTTTCAGGTGTAGATGAATCTGGAGTTTCTGATTGATTCGTGGTCCAATGCTGGAATTAAGGGTATGAGTGTTACATCCGCCCTAGAGCAGGTAGACTGTGTAAAATATAAGGGACAGAAAGAGGTTTCTCTCTCTCTCTCTCTCTCTCTCTCTCTCTCTCTCTCTGTCTGTCTCTCTCTGTCTCTCTCTCCCCCATTGCTTTTGCTTTCTTCTGCTGCCTGAACTGTTGCCTCTCTGCTATGTGCCACCCTGCCTTGGAGCCAGCCAATTATGGATAGAAAGCTCTACAAACTGTGAGCTAAATGAAACCTTTCCCCTTCAACTTTGTGCTTTGGGTATTTTGTCTCAGTAATGAGAAAAGTAATAAGACATTCTTAGAGGTATAACTATTAAAGAGACCAGAAAAAGCTGAAGAATTTAAAGGTTTAAGAAAATTTATCTAATGAAACTATAAAACATATAAAACTAGATTTTGACACAAGATGGAATCAATAAATATAGTTAGAAAAGTAAATTAATTTTTCTTAAAAGGCGGTATGCATAACATTTAACACTCTGCAATAGTAGACAGCTTTAGGTTTGACTGTTGACTTGTAGGACTTTTGTGGTTTAATGAAGATTCTTCTTTCCAACACCCCTTTCTCTGCAGAGCAGAGCTACCTTCTGATGTCATCAAGACCAAAGAACCTCCATAACTCTTCCATCTTTTCACATATTTGCTGTTACAACTCAACATTCTGTTATTTTCACTCTGTCTTATAAACATACATATATCTCATAAGTTTGCTTTCTTCCTTTTTATATACTATTTTAAAAGAGTTTCTGAAAGTCTTTCCCTGCATTTCTTTGCAGAGCCTTATGCCTGCTGGGCACATTCAAAGTGACAATAACCAGATTTGGAAGACACAGAAGAGTGGAGGCAGGTAGGAGACAAAAATTATTGATCGAGCAATTGGTCTGGAGCTGATCAAAGAGTAGGGCATAGGGAACACACTCTTAGCTTAGTTATATTTTTTTCTTTTATGAGGCTGTGTGTTGAGATTGTAGTGAACATTGCAAAACACATTTGAGAAAATAAGAGGGTAGATATTTGTCTCTCAGGATACATCTGTGAGAAATACACCCCCCAGTTTTATCTGAAAACTAAGAAGAAAGTCAAGGTTAATGAGAGAAACATTGTTTGAGAACAGCCAACAACATGCACAGAGATTCTAATTGAACGTTTTGTGAAAACGCAACACAAAAATTGAAGCACATCCATTGGAATTCAAATCATCAGCCATAATCTGTGTATTGGGCTCTTTTTATTAAAACATTTTATAAGTTTCAAACACTGAATTTTAATCAACTCAACAGTACAAAAGTTGGCAATCTGACATAAAGAGAATAATTTAATAGACTTTCCTTTTTCAATGTGAATAGAACTTGTGGACTGAAGAAAGGTATTTGCTCTTTATTCCTTCCATGTCATAAATCTATCGAACTGAATAACCTTGTTTGAAAATCCTATTCAGACAGAGAACATGGGTCTCTTAATCTTAAAACCCTTTGCTACAATCTGCATTGGGCTGATAGCTTTGCTCTTTTTCTTATTGAACTGTAAATTCCTAGGGCCTGTATATTTTTTTTCTGCACTTAGAAGTGTCCAGTTCATACAATGCATCTTTTTAAAATGAAAGGTTAAATAAAAATGTGGAATGATGCCATTGTGTTCAGCAATAACTTCAAAATTATATTTGGCAAAATATGAAAATCTTTCCCTCAACTCAAATTCAGAAATAACGTTTTAAACAGATGTTATGGATGTAGGAAGAGATATGATGAAACCCCTGCTTCAACATATTTCTGGAATCTGCTTTCTTGAGTACTGGACACTTGTTTATTTCAGCCTGGCTTGATAAGGCATTGCTGCCTTCTGTTAAGTTATTATATGGTATCTGAGGTAGGAGCAGTAATTAACATATTAAACTAATAACAGCTACATGAACTACTGTATCAGCTATCTAAGACAAAGCTAGGTGACGAGGGTATATAGCTTGACAAGAAGGCACAAAACAAATTATGACCTGGGCTTGTCCTTCGAGAGGAAAGGGTATAAGATTGCTACAAGTCTACAGAACAGTTGTAAAAGGAATAGAGGGGGAAGGCCAAACCACACAGTTCATAGACTGAAGTGGGGCCCACCACCCCAAGTCTGGTTCCATGGTGTGACTGAGGAACTATACTCAGTTATGGGAAAAAATTAGATCAATGAGAAAAATACGAGTCTAATTTTCACAGAAATGTTACGCCATGGTGCAGAAGTATTACTCATCTCTCCAGAGCTCACAATTACCTACCTTCATAGCTGGCTGTGTGGCATATTTTACCACCTTAAATTTGTTTGGGAGCTAGAATTAGATGATATGGGTGAAGGGGCTAAAAGTGCTGAGGCTAGACAGAAGCACGGGTCCCATGAATATAACTAAGCCTGATCTTAGTCATGAGAGGTCTTGGTTTTAATTTTTTTCTCAACTCCATTCCAAATAAAAACGTACACTATTCAAATGCATTTGGTTCTTTTTAAATATATATGACTCCATTGGTCAATGGTAGTATATTAAATAAGCATTGTCAGAAATGTGGGTAGGCAAGTGGGGAGCCTTGGAGTTGCGAGTAATTGTGGAGCACACACTCCCTCTATTTCTTTCCTGGTGCTGGCTCCTGTGATAGCTGAATTGTGAAAATGGCACCACAAGATTCTCTTGCCTTAATCCCAGAAACCATGATTTCCTACCTTTGTACATGTTATCTTGAGGTAAATAATCCCTTGACTTTAAGAATGTTACCTTGGGGAATCCAGTGCAAACAAAAGAGTCACTACAAGTCTGTTTTTCTCCAGATAGATGAACAAATAGAAAGAAAAAATATGAAGTCTGAGAGACTTGAAATGTAAATAGAACCTGTTGCTTGTTTGAAGATCAAAGTGGACACACACTTTGTGACTGGAAGACGAAATATCTACACCATTCCTTTTCTCCTCAGCAGCAGTACTGTTCTATTTTCACTTGGGGTGCTGAAATAGCGGTGTAGCTTGTCTCCTTGCTTGAGGACAGCCACATTCTTCTCCATCTTTTTGCATAGAATGATGTTTCTAAAATAGATTATATTATCTCTCATGAAAATCTCTCCTTAGTTTTCTTTAACCTACAAGAGTAAACCCAAACAGCAACACAGGTACACATACTTTTTTTGTCTACTTTACTTTTCCTTTTTTGTTTCCTATTTCATATATCTTAGATAGTCATTCCTTATTTAGGGGTCATTTCAAACTCATAACAAAACTACCCTAAGAGTGTTTGCAGAGTTATTTGACAGGTGCCAAGAAATCAGATTTTTAGTTAAATAAAATTGAAGAGGAAAATACCTAGTTTGAACTCCTACTTCAAGAGTATTTTCCCTTATTTCATATTTTTTAAAGTATGATCTGTTGGTCACATTTTATTTTTCTTAGCTAAGGATTAAGAATGTTCCCCATTCTTTGTAGCCATCTGTCATAAAATTAGTGAAGTGTGTACTTTGGTTGAGCTCAAAACATCATAAAAATGATGTGAATTTCTCTTAAAAGTAAAGATCCATCATCTATTTGCCTATGTTTCCACCTAAGTTTCCCATGATTTACTTGTACATATTAAGTTCCAAATTCTGGTGACAAAATACCATATATTACAAATAATTCATTTGCTTACTTGCAGTTTTAGAAAGGCAGATTAAAAAAAAATTAGGCCCCATTGGTAGTCCTCACTCTGCTGTTAATTATATTATGTCATGGTTGAAAAATGAAAAAAGTACTGAGCAAGACCTATCACTAACAAGTGCACAATAAGATTTATGAATTAAGTTGCCCTAATAGTCCCTTGCACTAAAAATAATACCCACAAAGAGAAATTCTATTTCTTGAGCCCTTAGTACACTTCAGACTCTGTAGAAGTAAGTGTTTAGTTTAATCTTCATAAAGATTCTTTAAGTTGGCCCTGCTTTGTCATGGAAATAAAGAAACTGCAATTATAATGGGACATTTCCAGAATGTCTAATCGCAGTGCTTTTAGTAATTCATTTTTTTATCACTGCTAGCTCCATAGAAATGCCCAAGTTCCAATTATTAATCAGTGATAAATCAAAACACTTAATTTTTCATTGGTTTAAGGTCTTTGTAGTTTTTTTTTAGAATAATTGTCAATTTAAGGGCAAATATATTGATTTATGTTTCTTAAATTACAGCAATTGGATACTAATGGGATATGTATATGAGAGTTAATAAACTTTCCATCAATGGGAAAAAGTACCTGACATAATCAACTTAGGAAAAGTTTATTTGGACTCATGAGTTCTGAGGTTTCAGTCCATAATGTGTTGCTTCCACTGCTCTGGGACCTGTGGCTGAGCAGCATATCACGATAGGAAGTCCACGGCAGAGCAAAGCTATTCACCACATGGAGGCAGAGAAGGAATGACAGACAGAGGCAGGAGGTAGGTCCCGAGAACACTTTCAAGGGCATGTTCCCAGTGACCTAACTTCCTTTCCAGAAGGCTCCACTTCTTAAGAGTAGCACCATTTCCCAATAGTAGCACCGCAGGTTGAAGACCAAGGCTGCCACACACAGGCCTCTGGGGACATTCAAGGTCCCAACTATAGTGTTGCCTACGGGGCACTTGTCAGCTTCTCAAATTTTGTGATCAGTCTGGACACACTGTTTTCCATATTGATCTTCATGTAATCTATTTTGAATTCATAGCATGCACAGTTTCAGGAAAGAAACAGCAAGGAAGGAAGAAGCTCTAAGTAGACACTGTGAAGCAACTAAGACCAGTAGTTGCTCTGATTCTGGCATATGTCTACAACCATGGTTTGTCTTGTGGAAAAATGTCTTGTGGGAAAATATCCCAGGGTTCCCCTCTGAGTTTGCTGCAGAGACTCAGCATACTTTCAGTGATGGAGCTAAGTAACTTGCTCAAGACCATATGGGCAGAAAAGGGTAGATCTAACATTTGAACTCAATTTTTTGTGAACAAAACCAGTTTGGGGCCATTGGACCTGCCCCGGTCAACATGAGAGGTAAAAGTGTTACAGAGCCACTGGGTAATCACAGCCTATTTTGTTGATGAAGACTCATGAATATTGGGCTTTCCAATAATTAACAGCTCATTGTTGTCCCTGGCTGACCCTTCTGCTTTCTTGAATCTTTATTAAGTACTGTAGAGTCTATAAGAAAGCATTCTTCAACTCACCTACTGTCCAAGAATTTACAGTTTGTAGTTGGAAAAAGAATATGAATTTTCAAAATTTAACTGCAGCAAACTCAGTTAGTACCCAGAAGCTGAAAGTCCTCCTGTTCCTTTTATAGAAGCATTTTTCAAAGTTATAATTTTGCTTACAGAAAAGCAATAGTTATGCTCAAAATAAAATGTATTGATTTAATTAAACATTGGTCTTTAAAAACAACTACTTTATCTCTATGATTTCATATTCTTATTTCAGTGATCATTACTTAAAAATTGTCCATGTTTTTATGAGTGTTTATATGATTTTACTATCTAATGTATTTGTTTCATTTTAATTTTATTTGGCCTTTCCAAAAATTAAAAACAAATCAAGTAAAGAAAAGGATCCTTATGCATTAGAATATAATTGCTTTGGTAGATTTGCTAAACCAAAATTAGCCATAATAATGAGAAATCCATGAGGACTGAAAAGTTGCTGATCCACTGCCAGTCTGCTGTAGAACTTGCTTATAATCAAACTGTTTTCCAAATAATATTACAGAAATGTGGTTATGAATTTAGTATATTTTTAACAGTTGTTTTCCTGCATTACCCAAAAGAAAAACTTAAAATGTTCTTTATTTGTAATGCAGTGGGTATCAGTACATTGTAATGGGTTTTTTAAATATGTTTATTTAACATGAAATCATTTCAGGTATGTGAACAAAAGGGTCCTTCCTTGTGAATTCATTCTTCATAATATCTAGGTTTGAATTCACACAAACACATGCACACACACACACTCGCACACACACATAGAATGCACACAATTTAATATGGGAAGACTTGAACAAGATTCACCAAACCTCCAGGATCATTTCTATATCACATGCGACTTGAAAATTGTAAATTCAATATTTATCAAAATGCAAAGCAAATTTCAATGCAGTGCCAAGTTCTACAGCTTACTTTTAATAAGTGAGACAGAACTGTTTACATAGTATATGCAAGGCCTCAAATATCTCTCATAACTGCATCAATAGATTTAAATAGAACCATTTACATTATTTGTGTGTATTTATACTAGATTCTAAAATAATAATATGTATTTTTCATATCGAAGAAAAAATTAATAGCCATTAGTAAGGTGTAGTATTTATACACATTGAAAATAAAACTAAAAAAATGAGAGTGCTACTGGGTTAATGAGTTAGTCAATAAAGGGGCATTTATGCTTGCAAAACAAGTGCTATTATTTAAAAATATTTAGCTTTATTTAAGTCTCATTAGTACCACCTTAAGACAGAAGAAAGCTGTAAAAAGAGTTACGAGTGTAAAGAAGTTTGTGGAAGTGTACCACGTGTATCTATATATGCAGATACACACATTAGCTAAAGTTTCATCACTTAAACTTTATAAGAAACCTACTGACCACTAAACTCATGACCCTAGTTTGACTCCTTAGGATTGGCCAATTCATAAATACATGATTGATTCTCTCTCAAGCTCTTGCTTTTGTTCCCTTTCATATTTATCTCCTCTTGGCAGTGTAAAATTTTCCTTTCCTTGCCTTTTTCTTGTGTGTGTGTGTTTCAGGCTCTGGTCATTGAGAGGCAGAGGAACAACTCCTGAGCCATTTTTGGACTGACATTTGGAGGGGCTCAATGCTTGGCCTGCATGCTTCATGCCCCTGCCCCCAACAATGGACTGGGGCATTTTCTTCTGATGTCTATCAAGATGCCACTCATCACTCCAACATGAGTGAAGCAAGACTGCAGATGTTGCATTCCTACCCAGCTCCAACAATGTCAGAAACTACTGCTGCCTTTTTGAAGAAGAGAGGGGTTTTGCTGACTTGGCTAGGGCGAAGAAGAGAGGGACTTGGCCCCTTTTTTTACATACCCAACCCTCGTGGCAAGCCTTTTACAAGATTCCCTGGTTTCAATCCTGCCCCTCACCCACACAGATCTGCAACTTTTAGTCCAGGAAGGCTCCCTCCTCTGTACCAACCCCCTGTGCTATGCGCAGCCAGTGGTAAAATGAAGACTCCCTCTGGGTGTCTCTAGAGAGTCCCCACCTGATGAGGATGTGTGGACATCCAAGCCTGAATTTCTCAGCCTTTTGTATTTTTAAGTGAATGAATATTTATTCTTCACAAATTACTGTGTGTCATATTCAGCTATAAACAAGAGACAAATTAAGAAAGAACCTTTACCAAAGAGGAGAGGGCCACTGTAAGTGAAAAAAAAAAAAAAGATAATAAATTGATAGAGACAGCAAAAGATGGCATTCATTAGAGGAAACAAACACAGAGAATTCTATTACTTTTAGCTAAAAGGTTAAAAAGATTATCAGAGAAAATTGAATTTAAATATGAAAAGTGAGAAATATAAAAAGTTCCATAAGTTCAGTGTATAAGATTATAAATGGGAACTTTAATATTAACCCAAATTATAATATAAGTGAAAGATAAAATTAACATATACTCATCTAAGATTTGTTGCAGGTAAAAAAGGAAATCAGGCAAATCCATATGAAATTGCATGCCTCTTATTATCTGGGCTAGAGACAAAATGGCTTCAAATATCATTAAAATTTTTCCATCTGTAAATCTACTTATCATATTTTGGTTATATACATTTTATAAGGATAAAGTTCCCAAAGACATAGCAGAACCATTTCATTGCTTATTGTCTCTCAGTCTATTATCCACTGAGAGAGACCAAGATTAAAACCTAGCATTAAACATTTATCATTTATTATCAAATTATAAACTGCTTTTTTGAATTCTAGCACATTCTCTTCTTTGCAAGCATCCATTCCTTCTTTCAAATTGCTGTATCCCACATTTGTCTCAGTGTTTGCATTTGTTATAACAAAAGTTAAAAATAAACACTCTATAAAGACTAGGTGGTGACCATCACCTCTGTCAATATCCGCACAATTTCATGAGTCTTGTTTCTACGTCATTTGGATAAAGAAGGTAAGGTCTCAACATATCTCAAAATTTGTAAACACTTTGATTTTTCAGCTTTCTTCCCTATGCCTACCATCAAATACACATACAATGGATTACTTCTGCATTTCGTTATTCTTCAGCAAGTGTTAAGAACTAAGCAGTGTGGTAAAGATCAGAGTGTCCTACTACCTCTTCATCACGAACTGTGTAATCAGGACAGGAATGTGCTCTGTCCCAACACTGCTGAAGAACCTAGAAAAGGGATAGCTCTGAAAACATAATGTGCCCAATTTGGAATGGAACATAGACTATCAAGGAATCACATTCATGATCATCAGCTAAGGCAGAGAGAGACACTTAGTGGCATCATAAGATTAGGCGAGCAAGCTGACTAGTCAGGAAGTCAAAGATGAGAGACATGTAAACGTGCACTGGCTATGGGGCACCCAGTCCCTAATGAGTCTTTATTCTATCCTCTCCAACAGGTCAGTGCCAACTCATGATTCAGATTTTGGTTGCCTCTTCCATGTGATTATTTTTCATCTCCTTCATCTGTTTCTCTAACGTTCTAGGTCTTTGGTACTACAAATTAAATGTTAGTTTTCTGGACAAAATCAGTGGTTGTTATTAGTTCAATATCTTTCCCTATTAGAGTGTATCTTTAACACACACCACAGGTACACAGCACACATTACATATTTGGATACACAGACTGCAAAGCTTTTGTGTAGAGGTTAGGCAAGCAGGATGTAAAATTCTTTAGGAAGAAGGTTTACTTTTCTCCAGAGAAGACTTGAATGGTGTTGATTCCCACTAAGAGGTGTGTGTCTCCTCCCTGCGATTAAGCAGTGACCAGAGGATGGTGCTAAAGAAGGGAAGAGAATCCCACGGAGAAGGGCTTGTAACTTTTCAGGCCAAGGAGAGTTTCTGCAGGTTTATTGATTTTTTTTTTGAAATACCACCTGAAAGGCTTCTCTCAATTTCATGAGTGAGAACATTTTTAAGCAAGACCGTGGCACAGACATGTTTACGGTTGCCTCTGTCACTTGCCAGTTTATGGTACCTGTTTGGGGAATATGTTTATACCCTTCTTAGTGCTGACAAAGATGCCACTTGGGAAGGGTGATTTATTTTTTGCACCATTATATTTTGAAAGACTTTCAGGTTACAAGAAGCCTTTCAAATTAGAGCCCATGATTTTAAGATTAATAACAGTAATTACAGGGCTCTGTCGTCGTAGAAAAAGCTGTAGCTTGCCTGTGAGATTGAATATGAAAGGTTCCAGGTCCAAGGGGATAATAAAAGCTTGTTTTTGCAAGGACAGCCAGAAATGGGAAGGTACTTTCTTCTTAGACAATATATGGGGGTGGTGAGAATTAAAAGTTTTTCTGAAGTAAAGTGATTCTCTGTAACTTTGCCCTGAAGACCAATTCAAATCATAATAAATTTTGATTAATCCTTTTTATTTGGCCTCCTTTTTTGGTGATATCAATGCTCACCTGGAAAGTTAGATCATTTTGACCCTTTCTATAAAGCTGCACACTTGAAAACTTGCTGTGATTTAAAATGTTCTCTTTAGGAGCTACAGAAAACAGACCTGTAATCCAGTTAGGTAGTAATTACAGGGACACTCATCCATATTGAGGAGGCAAAGAGATTATCCCTCCCAGAACGTTTAAGTATTTATAATGAGCCAGGTGTGGTGGCACAGGCCTGTAATCCCAGCACTTGGGAGGCTGATGAAGAGGATCATTGTGAGTTCGAGACCAGCCTGGGCTACAAAGTGAGCTCAAGGCCAGCCTGAACTGCATAGCCAGACCTAGCCTCAAAAGAAACCAAAAAAACAAAACAAACAAACAAACAAAACAATTTTAATTATGGACATAGGGGAATTTAAATACACCTTTAATGATTTTCTGCCATTATCAACATTTTAGGGGGTCCTTTGGAAGAAAGGAGGGTAAAAGTATGATATAATAAATAAGGTCAGAAAGAACAGTGGGAAGTAAGTTATACAAGAATGAATGAAGGGGAAAAGACAGAACAGCATAAGGAAAGAGGTAAAGACTGGCTAGGAAGAGCAATGAGTTGCGAATTGTGCAAGAGCGAAAGAAGGAAGGAGAAGATATCGATAATACGAAGAAGTGGGGGAAGACTAGAAATTGGTTGACTGGAAGAATTCAGAAAAATGAAGAAGGAATACAAAGAATAAAAACGTGACCATGATATGCAATTCTTTCTTCATTTCCATCTTCCTCTTTACTCCAAAGGAGGCCTGGAAATTTAACCTCAAATATAGACTTCAAGAGCTGTATCAAACACAGTCTTTAGGAAGAAACGCTGTATTTAAAACTAAGGAACCAGGAACTTTGTGGGCGATATTGTTCTACATATGAAAGATGATAATTCCAGGTCTCCAGGGTAGAAAAGCCTGAGGAAGCTTGGCTGCAGAAGGCCCTGCTGGTTGTACAATGACTGGAAAATATATTACCATGCCAACTTCTCAGGAGACTCTGCAATCCTTACGTGGATGCCATGGTGAGAACACCACCAGGTGAACATCCGTACCTCCTGCTCCTGCCCTCCTCCTTGGAACCAAAGCTATGTTCATTCTCTGCCCTTCCCATTCCTTCTTAAAATTGACAGTAGATGGAATTATTTTCTAATCCATCACTCTTCCTATACTCACAGCCCTTATCATGGAATATTTACATTCTTCCCATGAGAGGCAGGGTGTGTACATTGCTACACTTGACTATGAGCTTGCCTATGTGACTACTTTTGGCAACTGGAATGTTGGCAGATAGTGTTTAAGCAGTGGTTTCAAAAACACACAATTGCTCTTGCACTCCTGTGCTTCTAACACTGCCCTGAGAAGAATGTGTCCCAGGTCTCCTCCAGATCATCAATGAAGGAGACACACTTAGAACAAACCTGAAGTAAATAGATGGTATAGAGCCAAGCCAAGTGGAGCTTATCCAAGGTCAGCAAAACTACTCCAGTTGCACCATCTTACAAAAGCAGAGGGTAAACTGCTCATTATTTGAGCTAGTGAAATTTTAGGATTAGTCCTTGCAATACTGTATGATATTTTTTAGTGCTATTTTGGCACTATGGTTAAAGGTTAGTCGTTTTCCAATTTGGAATAGCTAATTATGTCACATTCTATCCACTTCTTTCATTGATCTTTCACATACATCCACCTTAACCATTGATGACTTGGCACCATACAACTAGAGCCAACTCAGGTTCAGAAATTACTCAAATCAACTAGCACACAAAGATCTTGAGAACCAAGATAATGGCACCTTACCTTTAATAGATCCACTGTCACCTGAAGCTCTGGCTTATAGTTTTCCCATATACTTTTAATTTTCATTGTTTAAATGTCAGTGCGTTGTGTGCTTCCCCCCCACAAATCAAGCATATCTTTAAATTTTATAGGAGATTTGTTAGACAATATTATCAGGATAATGTAGCCCTGAAATAACAACTCACATTTAAACACTTGAGGTTAAACAGACTATTGCTTAATTTAACCTTATATTTTATACATCGGAACATCAGTTTGTCACTTTTGTGTCGGGTACTCCACCGTGGGCTGTTGTGTACGGGTAGAGAAAGAAATCCACATAAACTACAGAAGAGCTCTGTGATGAAAGAAAGGGTTAGAACTACCTCTCTCAGCATCATTGGTAGGATAAATAAATTACTATATCCTTGTCTGCCCTCAAATCTCAGACATCTACCCCATGGTTTAAATGTGAAGTTTTGCTATAGTGTTTTGGTGGATCAAATGTTAGGAGGTCGGAAATAACAATAAAACATTTCATTCATGTCGAGGAGTATATGAAAACAATTCAATTTCTTAGCCAGTAACACAAACCAATCACTTCCTTGCCATTCTTGTCCTTTCTAGGATGTGAGGTAAAGCTATGGTGCTTAAACATCTGACTGTGTTTTACTTCTTCTTAGTTCTGGTAATGTTATCATGCTACTCTTGTGGGGGCTCAGTTTTCTAATAGAGGCAATACCATAAATGCACATAAAAAGATTTTGTTAAGGTAAAATATATAAAATTGATATTTATAATTATGCTTTAATAGACTATTCATAAGACTTAAGAATACACACCTTTAAGATTTTTATTAATTTCAAAATAGCTCATTAACTACTTACAATTATTATTATTATACTAGTCATCAATTGTAAATGTGAATGCTTCACAAACTGGAGATTCTCTCCTAGAACAAAAAAATCATCAAGTAATTGAAAGGCCTCTCTACTGACATAGCCCTTTTATATGGACTGACAAACCCCCTTTACTCTTGCAGGTTACCCAGGAATATCTGAAAATCTGAAGCTTCTAATTTGACAGGAAGATGTCTTCATCCACATGATTCAGCATAATCTTTAGTCTCTGGGGAATGTCTACAATGAAAAACAAACTTAGGAGGAATTTGAGTCAAGTATTTTAGCTTATATTTCATCAAGTACCTTTGATTTTACCTATTATTGATGGCTCAAAATTTCATCATTCATGCATGTGAAGGCATTAATCTCCTATTTTGTTAGGCATAAATGCCTTGTATGTGTTCAGCACTCAAAGAAGAAAGGATAGTTATCTACTTCAGTGGGATGATTTGAAGGAAAATAAATACAGGTGATACGTATCCTATGGTTTGGGTTCTGGTCATGTTATTTACTAATTTTATTTATTTATTTATTTTTATTTACTAATTTTAATACCTTAGTGAATTCATTTAAATGCTCTGAATACAGTTCTTCTCATTTTACAGTTAGAGTAATAGTTCCTATGCCATAGAACTACTGAAATTAGTGACGGTCACAAGGCAAAGTATTGAGTTGCTGTTCTAACATATATTAGATGCTTAGATATTTCTTATACCTAAAAGGGTAGTAAAACGAGAAAGGTTAAGAGACAGCAAAAGAACATAAGATTAATAATAGAAAATTAGTTTTATTTCTACAATATTTTACAGCAATAGAGAAAATCTTGATATCTCTGTGAGAACGCAACAAGGATGGAAAGCTCATCTATTAATTCCTTAATTATTTGATTATTCAAACTTGTCTGGCAGCATGGAAGTTGCGGTGACAAGTACAAAGATTTATAATCCATGTACAAGGTCATTAATAACTTCCCATTCCAGGAAGAGAGATGAGACATTATTCATGTATTAGTCAATAGATCCCAAGGACCCTACCATGAGAAATGTGTTTGCATGAGACCAGGTTTGTGTGATCAAGTTATTTTGTAAAAAGATGCACAACGTGTTTCTCATTCACCCTTGAAAATTCTGAGTACTCTGAGAATCACATGTAAATGATGTCCATTTTGTATTCAGGGAATAAGGATTTATTCTTTTATGTACTTTTTCCCATAACTAAGCAGTACTGATAACTTGTGAGAATATTGTTGTATAGAACATTTTTTGTAGAATATTTTTATAAATAAAGACAGAAAGTAATAAGCAACATAGAGAGGTCAGTAATTAGAAAGTCCGGTGTTGTACTCATAGGCTGAGGATGGGCAAAAAAGTGTTTCTGACTGAGGGAAGTGACTGGTGTGGGTTTTGGGAAAGCAACATCAGAGACCTGAAGCCTAGGCAGGGAATACAGAAGGAGAAATCAATTGCAGCAATATCTAAATTAAAAGGAGACATGAGGTTTAGATGATCTGGAATATTAAGGTCCAAAATATTGGTCTATCCTATATGAAAAGAAATGTGATTTATTTTGTGTGACTGTCCAGAAGCAGCAAGGACACAGATGTCTAAATAAATCTGGAAAGGTTCTAGGGAACGGAACAGTGTGTCAGCATAGTAAATAGTAGCTGTCCTGACCTTTGCAGTGTTACAGTAGAGACAATGGAATAGACACATCTATAGACATGTGCTAAGCTAAGGTGTGATGGATAGATCTCCGAGCTGAAAACTCAAAATGCTTTTAATTCTGAAACTTAAGAGTTTATTGCATCTGCTTTCAAGAATGGGTGTAGATTTTGAAGAGGAAAGAACTTTGCAGCAGAAATGAACCTGGCAGTGGTATACAGGATATATTAGACAAAGAGAGAAAAGTAGCAGAGAGACCACTTACAAAGAATTGGGAACAAGCATTACTACCATCTCATCTTTTCCCCAACAAAAATGCTATTTAATTTCTGACCTTTGTTCAAATTCAGTCTGGACTTTACCATGTGACTGATAGTGAAGAGGTGGGTATAAGGTTAGGATTTATGGCTGATACAACATGTCTCTCTCACAAAAAAACAATGAAACCCAAATATTCCTTCATGATTTACTGTTTCAGTGACTTGTAAGTGTTAGATATTATGAATGGTTCCTAGTGTTTATTACACTTAAACTTTAAAATGGCAATAAGGCTTAAAATTCACATGAGATTAAACTAAGAAAGGGTTGTATTACAGCAAAATGCTCTTGACTCAGGCCAGAGTGGAATGTACAATAATTGTAGAGTAGGACTCAGGGTGACTTTTCAATTAATAGTTACTCAGAAGAATAAAAACTTCATTTTGGGCTTTTTAGTGCAAAACAAATATGGGATTCTTCAGTAAGCAGTTTAGGCTCAAGCTTCTTAGGTGCAAGGCCTAGAAGCACCTTGTTTCTCCTCAGTGCTTCCCTGAGCCCTGCACGAGGCAGTGCTGACTTTCAACTTTACTCTCTGCACCAGCCTGTGTTATGAGCCCAAATGACGTCTGTTTCTTAGGTTCGTTCAGTACGCTGTCACTATAAACATTAATTTTAAATCAAACCAAGAGGCAAAAGTGGGTAATGAAAAAAATGGTATGTGTACACAATGGAATATTATTCATCTACGAAAAGAATGAAATTTTCTCATTTGCAAAAACATGGATGGGTGTTCTTATTCATGTAAGGAAACTAAGAAGTCAATTTTTAAAAGAATAGAGTCCGTGGCTATGAGAGTGCAAAAGGCAAAGTGAAAGAAAAGCAGATAAAGGGCACAAAGCATAGGTAGAAGGCATTAGCTCTGGTTTCCTGTAGCACAGTAAGATAACTGTTGCCTATTAAAAAAATCTATGGTCTATTTCAAAGTAACCAGAAAAGAACTCAAGATTTCCCAACACACAGAGATGTTTGAGGAGATGGAAGTGTTTATTACCCTGACTAGATCATGACATATTATCCATGCATTAAATGTCACACTCTAACCCATAAATACATACAAATATTGTATCTTAATGAAATTAATTTTCAAAAGCTTTAAGTTTCTTTACATGCTCTTTGGTTCCCAAAATTTCCAACCTAAACCCTTTACATCAGCTGTCCTTAGATCAACTTCTCTGAGTTCTTTGTTTAGTGGGACGGGAAGAATTTCCCACTTTTCTTCAAGAGGCTGAATAGAGGGTCGGGCATGTTTGTAACCTTTGGGCTGTTAACTTTATATCAAAAGAATGGGGCAAAATAATTGTCCTGCTCCCTACTTGACATCTCCTTTTCAGCACTTACGGTGGTTATAAAATTGCAGTGAGCCGTGACATCTACAGAGATCAGGAAAATTGTGGCTTCGTGCCTCTGAGGAACACAAGAAGAATGAACGCGTAATTGCTGCTCCGCTCCACTGTTGTGTAGCCAACAGTTTCCATTTTACGCATCAAATAGAGAGGAGTGAGGAAGGCCACAGACTTGCCATCTACCCTCATGATTTCCTCGCTTTGTTTGTGATGAGACCCTTGACACTCCTGTCTCTTCTGAGTTCTGAGAATTTCTAGCGAATCCATTCATATGATCACTGTGTTCTGCCACCACCTCTACCTGATTAGGTTCACTCATGCCAAGATGTCCTTGTTCTGGGGATGACTGCATATCATGCTGCCTCATTCTCCCCATGCAGTGTACATATCTATTACATCATAATCAATGACCTCACTTTTGTCTCCCTGTGCTATGAAGTATCTATTAGTTCCTAGTCCTCTGTGGCTACAAACAAATAAATCTAGATCTGTTGCTGTTTTTTTGAGACAGTGCTCCAGCATTAATGGAAAATACCCCCCTTCACAATATCGTATCTGAGAGACACCTGTCTTGGTATTGATACTCACTAATCTTACCATAATATTTTCCTTTTTAGTTAACTGTAGCTAAGAATATTGCTCAGTTCTGTTAAGGATATAATAGAAACATGTGTCAGGCTTCTGATTGCTTTTTTGTTTCTAGATTTCTGGAAGATAGTGTTTTAACTTTCTGATCACTTTAATCACCTCACCATTCAGACTGCAAATGTAGTCAATTCCTTGAACTTTCTGTCTTCATTAAACACATGCCTGCTATCAGGAAATATAATATTTATGATGAACACAGAGATAAAAGACATGTTCCCTGCATCCAAGGCTTATGGCAAAGACAGACAAGTAAATCAACAGGAACTCTGCAATGTGATACATGGTATGACGGAATTAAAGACAGCATGTTATAGTGAGGCAGAGGAAGAAGAACAGATCCACAAATCCTTCTGAGGGTGGAAAATGTGAGATTTCACAAAGGGATAGATGCTTTCACTGAATATTGAGTGTTGATTGAAAAGTGATGATAGGGGAATGTCATGCCACTTTTCAGCTTGGGGAATTGAAAAGTAAACAAAACATCGTCATTGCTATAAGCACAGAGTCAAGATTATAAAAGACTATAAAGAAAGCATTATCCAGAGCATATAAAGAACTGAACAAAATCAGTTCCCCTATTTTAAAGACTGAATCTAAAAATGGACATCTGAAATGAATATATACTTCTTAGAGGAAAGATGCAAATGGTAAATAAATATATGTAAAAATTTTCAAAATCACTAGTCATTCCAGAGATGCAAATTAAAATAAAGCTGAGATTCTATCTCACACCAGATAGAATAGCTGTTATCAAGAACTCAACCAATACAAATTTTGACAAGGCTGTGGGGAGAAAGGAACTCTTCTCCACTGTTGGTGGGAGTGTGGACTGGCACAACCACTGCACAAATCAGTGTGGGGGGTTTCCTCAAAAAACTAGGAGTAGAGGTTTCATTTCACCTAGCTATTCCCTTTCTTTATATCTTCTTGAAAGAATTAATAGTGTTGTACTACAGCAATCCATGCACACCCATGTTTATAGCAACATAGTTTGTAGTGGCTAAATCTTGGAATAACCATCAACTAGTGAATGGATAAAGACAATTTTTTATATATATATTGGAATACTACACAACCTTAAAGAAAGATAAACTTAGGCATTTCTGGGTAAATGGATACACCTTGAGACCATACTCTTAAGTGAAGTAGTTCAAACGAACATACACAGTGCATTGTCTCTCTGGTGTGAGAAACTTAAAGTGTAAATAAGGAGCAAAATGTATACTAGACATTGTGAAATAGGCAGAAATGATTTAAGTGGGAAGGGGAACTAGGGAGGGGGAGGGGAAAAGGAATAAAGGGAAAAGAAAAAAATGAGAAAAGAAGGATAAAATGGAAGAAAAATTTTGTAAATAATGAGGGGAAGAGGGATTGAAGGGAAGGGAGGGGAATGGTAAAAAAGAGGAATCAAGATATCTCATGTACAGGTACAAATCCCCTATGATGAATGTAATCATTATTTATACCTAAATTGTACCAATGAAATTAATTTTAAAAAATAGAGAAAATACACAACTTACCTGAAAAAAACTTTCATATAGTCTCTGGAATTTTGAAACCCCCAGTTTTCATTATAGTGTCTGGATTCTTCTCATCTCCTTTAAAAAACTGGAGAAGAGAGTAAAATTGTGCAACAAATCAAATTTTCTACTTGGCATAAAAACTTAGAAGGGATTAAAGAATGAAGCACAATTTCTGTAACCTTCTTTAGTTTTGTAAATAAGAGAGAATCCTTGAAATTATTTGAGAAATTGTTATATTGCTGAAGGGTGTATTAAATGGAATTATTTCAGCAAGAATATTAGGACACAATTTCCTAACAAAAACAATTTTTAAGGAAGTGATGCTAGCGTGCAAATGAGACAAATCAAGACTGAATATCTTCAATAATATGAAAGATCAGGGCCTAAAATCAGAAAGAAAATATAAATAAGATTAAATAGATTGGGATAACCAACTGAATAAAAATATTAAACATGAGTTAACTAAAAATATTGGTATTATTCCCTTAGGTTTAATCATTTTTGTATGAATTACTTTTTCTTTTTTTTTTTTCTGGTACTCAATCTAACTCATGACCTCATGCTTGCCAGGCAGGCACTGTGCTGCTGAGCTAAATCCCCAGCCCTTTTTTATGAACTAGAATTGTGAGGTGCTACTTGAATACAAATATGAGTTTCAAAATTCACCCATCCTGTGACCCAGCCTAAAATTGAAAATTGCAATTTATAAATATGGAGCTATCTTGAACCTATGCTGAAAACTCAGGAAGCGTACCTTCTGCATGGTACATATTTAAATGATTTCTTATCAAATATCATGTAAATGAGAGGCTATTGCAAAAAGATATCAAGAGTTAATATGGGTATACAACACGAGAGTATTGGTAATTAAAGGGAAATGTACCATGTTGGTGACCTTTTCTTTAGAAGTGGAGGCTGTGGCAGGCAATGGTGAGGATGGACCACAGAACAACACTTGACCATGACCCTGTGCAAATAGCTTAACAGCTGGAAGAAGGAAGGTTTCTTTCCCATGACGCAGGGACTCATCAATGTGCCTGGAAATAGTCCCTGAAGAAGGTATACTAGGGGCTGGGGTATAGCTCCGTGGTACAAATGCCTGCCCGGCAAGCACAAGTTTCTGAGTTCAATTCCCGGTACCAAAAAAACAAACACACACAAAGAAGTTATACTATCACATATCTGTTGTGGGGTTGAGATCAAATTAAAAACTGAATTCAGATATTCAGCCTCCAGAACGCTTTTTTTTTCTTCCTTGAGACAGAAAAAAGATAATTCAGGAGAGGGAGTGATTTCTGATGTCGGCAATGACCTGGCTCTCCTAACTTTCCTTTGGCTTCTAGATCCCTGAACTAGTTATTTAAATTTGTCCCAGACTGTCTATATGAGCGGTTAGAACAAGGGATGTTATCACAGCAACCAAAGAAAACAATGGGGTATCCGACAACAAGACAGCTAGTTTTTTCCCCAGCTAAGCTGTCCTCAATTACAGATGACATACATAATGAGAGACAGCAAGAAGTGAGGGAGGGAACGCGTGCGCGCGCGCGCGCGCACACACACACACACACACACACACACACACACACACACAGAGATGAAGAGAAAGGAGAGAACCTGTATTTAAAAGAAGTAGGAGTTTGATTCTAAAACTGTAGAAAAATGCACATCTATTTTTCAAAAACTCTAACAGTACAATTAGAGCTGTCTTCTGTGTGTATTCAATAGGATTAAGAATACATTTGGAGTTTATGTTAAAAGAAATAATAAATAACATGAAAGTCAAGAATCTTTGGCTGTGATTTATTGTAATCCATGAAACAACAGTTTAAGCCAAACAGAAAATGTGTGGTTTCGCCCTACTTTTCAGTTCAGGGATCAACAGTGCCTTCACAGTGAGGTCTTGAACTGGGTCCTAGTGGTAGGATCCTTTCATCACCTTTTCTCTTTGCTTTGCTGTGCTTCATTTTTTTCTTATCTAGATTTTTTCAAGTGTTTCCTATTGCTGACTAACGTCAAAAAGATATTTTTCTAATTATTTCTGTAAAAATAAAAAGTCTTCGAACAGGGTCTTCTATTTCTATTTGGACCACCTACACATAATATACACAGGATGTATAGTCAGTTCTCCAGCACATCCAGCTTTTTGGAGGTGGAGTGAGGACCTGTCCCAATCAAGGCACAGGTAATGGAAATGATGTACTGGTCATTTATTCAATTGGCAAATCAAAGCACTGTTAAAGAAAATAGAACGCATACTAGACAGAAGACATTAACCTGTCTACTGTACTCTATGTCTCAGATTATCAGAGCTCACATGTTATTGTTTCCATAAGATATATTTAAAAATGATCTAATGTAGTAGAGCTACTTCACACATCCTTAAATATGTATTCACTTTATTTCTCAAAGAAATAATTATCAGTTTCTGTACAGCTCCAAGTTCAGAATCTTTTGAATGATGTCCAATGTTCATAATCCTTTCTCTAGAACACAGAAGATACAAAAATAAGCATAATTTTAAAAGGAAACAGAAAACTCATTTAGCAAGTAGATAGAGAACTGCCCAATTTAACAAGTTGTTGCATATAGCATACCTTTAAAGAGGATCCCTATTTGCTGGTGAATCAAAGACCATTGTCAGGATCAGCATCGGCCCTCAGGAAGGATCTCTGATATTTATTATTATCCATTTTCACATGAGCTGGGTCATGAGGAACACTGCCCTTAAAAGAAATCTGAAATATTTGAAGACCACTTTGTCTTGGTGTCAATTTGGCAGCTTGGGGCTTGAAAAATCAATAGGCACTTTGTGCCAAGCTTGGACTCCTCCCAGGATGAAATTACCTTAATAGCTGGAGATTTCATAGTGATGATTTAGACTACCATCTGCCTTCCATCTTCGTAGATACCCCTCATTTTCATGGCCAGTAATGCGGCCCTTAAGGTAACACATCTTCTGACATCAATGCAGCTCATGGAGGGCAGCAACTCCTGAGTTTTGTTGATAGCACTAGTGACTGGACCCAGAGCATTTTCCCTAAGCTACATCCCAGGCAATTTATTTTTTAGATTAAGCTAAATTGCCCAAGTGGGGGTCAGAACTGTGAACCTCCTGCCTCACTCAGAGTGCTAGGATTGCAGGTGTACACGACCACACCCAGCCTACTTGGCTTTTTAATTATGCTAATGCTTTTCTCTAGCATTCTTTCCAACTTTGTGGCATCCTCAAGCTTTTATATTTTTTTCTGTTATTTGTGTCATGCTTTGGATCTAAAATGCCCTCCTCCAAGACTCATGCACTTGCAAGATGATTATGGGGGCTGCAGCAAGCTTTTGTTAGGAGATGGGGTCTAGAAGCCCTGGGGTGACTAGGGAGTGATCTAGATTGGACTATTCCCTTCCTGGCTCCTCCCTTCAGAGTTTCCTCCAAGGGGAAGACTTCCTCCTCTCAGGTCCTCCTACTCAGTTCAACAAATGCTATCCAGTGTCTGTCTGCTGTAACCAAGCAAGAACAATACATAGATTTGTTAATCCATCCTTGCTGCTTGCAAATCTCTAGTGTAATGAGAGAGAGCATGTAAAGAGGTAACTATATCATGATGTGATGCAGCAGAACCATGCAAATTTACCTGATGAAAGCAAGTTAGAGTGATTAAAAGTAAAAGGCTATGACATTATTGAGCTGGACAGGAAAGTATAGTAGGTGAGATAGTTCAGAAATAGTTTATTAAAAATACATACATAGGATTGTTACATGAAATAGCCTGGTATTAATGAATTGAACCCAATAACAGTAAATGATGCTGACCTATACTCCATATAAAGAAAAAGGAGTTTATTATTTAGTATCAATTCATTTTGCTTTTATCTTTATTAATATATAACTCATATAAAATAAAATTTACCATTTAAAAGTGAACACATCTGTGGCACTTAGAATATCCTCATTTCTATGCAACCATCACCCCCAACTAATTCTAAAATATTTCTATCACTCCAAAATACAGCTCAGTACCCCTTAAGCAATTATTCCTCATTCCCGTACTCTCCCCAGGCTTATGAAATGACCACTGCTGTTTCTGTCTCTAGGGATTTATGTATTGTGATATAGCTCTCGTTGAGCTATATTTCCAGCCTTTTTAGGGATTTTGTGATAAGGCATTGCTATGTCTGTGAGTAGCCCAGGCTAGACTTGAACTTTCCTTCCAGTTGCCTCAGTCTCCCAGAGTGCTGGGATATAGAAGTGTTCCATTATCTCTGCTAGGTTTCAGTTCTCTTGGATATATACCTAGGAGTGAAAGTGTCAGGCCATTCTATGTTTTACTTTTTGAAGAATCACTAAACTGTTTTCCACAGTGACTTAATCAGTTTATATTCCCAGTTAGGATTCACCTTGAACAAATAGAGTAGAAACGTTAATAAAAGGAGCCTTAATAGATATTTTTTTAATGTAGAGTTACGTTTGAGATCATGTGATATTCTGCTTTCTGAGTGATCCAGTTTTCTTATATTTCAGAGGTCCACAAAAGATTTACCATGGCCCCTTACATCTGTAAGTTAAGTTTACTTGATGTCTGGTTGTTTCCATTCAATTGTATCCTCTCTGGTGGTTTAGGCCCTGCACTGCAGAGTTGAGTTGATAGGAAGATAGTACAGTCTGCCAAGTAATAAATATTTACTATATTGCCTTTCACAGAAAAAGTTTGTGAAATTCTGTGTAATTTTGTTTCCCTCTCTCTTTCACAATATTTCAGTTATATTCAATTCTCTACCTTTGTCTCATATCCCTAGTTAGCTGCAAGCAAGGTTTGGAAATGTAATTTTTGCTACAGGTGGTTCAGAACCCACACAAAATTTGCGTTTTCTTCACAAGGAACAGGGAGAAAATAGTTTCTTGGATAATTATCAAGTTGTGGGAACAAACAGTACTCATAAAAGGATTGCAGACACTCTAATATCCACAGTCTCCCTGAGAATTATGAAATCTGGATAGGCAGGTAGAAAGGGAAGAACTCTCCCAGATCAAGTAGAGAATGTAAGAACCAATTACAGCCCTTCTTTCTCATAGTAAATGTCTTACAACAGTTAAAAATAGGTAGATGAATAATAAATCTCTATCTTCCTTGATAAACAGTGATTTTTGAGTTCACTAGGCCTCATTTTCTGGTTAATTTAAAGGTCTGATTAAAGTTTTACCTCTCCTAATTGAATTCAATGTAGCATAATTTCTAGGTCTAATTGGACTTTAAGAGGTGTATTTGGAGAGAGCTTGAAATTCAGGGAAGTTGTGAATGGCATGGTTAGTAGGATTGGGATTTCCAGTAAATATGTTTTCTGAATAGGAAAGATTTTTAAATGTTCCAACATCAGCTTTTAACTTATATGAAATGAGATGCATCTTTAAGTTGATGACATATAGTTTTATTAGAAGGGGTTTCCTTCTTAGAGATAAAATAATGGTGTTTGTAGTGGTAGTGTCTTTGATCTGATGAAATGCAATATAAAGAAAATTGGATTAGAGTATTGTTTTTCTTTTTTTGGTACTGGGGAGTTGAACTCACAACCTCGTGCTTGCCAGGAAGGCTCTGTGCCACTGAACTATATTCCCAGCTCACAAAATTGGTTGAGAAATGGGGCAAGAGTTGCCTACGTGCAGATATTTAACCTCAGTAATGATATGCACTTGGATTAATAGAAATATATTACTTCTGTTGATGGTGAGTATTCATTTGGAGCCTGACCCCATTTGGAAATGAGATTCATGGTCCATCCAAGATTGCCGTGTTTTATACCAAATGATAATGAAATGGTTTTACTTTTAAGATTGTTTTCTTATTGCTTCTAGATGAATACTGACACTTATCCACCACTCATTCCCAGAATTTTGATGCATAAAATTGTTGTTTGTGCAGGAGAAGGCCCAGGAGCTTCTACAATGATGTTCTGTCTTAATAGGAGCTGTCAATTGTCTTCAGGGCATTAAGTGATATACGTGATGTATTTAATAATCTTTAATGCTTGCTGCTTAATCATGACACAAAGAATCCAACATTATGTAGATTCATAACATCCTGTAGCATCCAATATTTTCTTCTTATTGAGGTAGAAATCTTGTTTAATTGAAGCTGTTTAATCAATGAAAGCTCATTTTCTGTGTGAATTTTCAATGTACCTGGAAAGACACAAACAAACATTTTCCAGATAATTTCTTTCTAGGTGGAGAGCAATGAGTGGTCAGGTGTAGAGAGTGATAGAGAAGGTTTGTGTGTGAAGTGGAATTGGGTGTTTATAGATTTAGTTTTAGCTGCTATAGTGATAGACTGTACAATATTCACAGTGTAAGACACTATGTGAGCTGTAGAGGAAATCCCTGTAAGAAAGATCCTCGTGCATTGGGTTAGGAATTCTCAACCGTGAATTCACTGAATATTAATATGATTATAAATCTAAAATAATTGAATTGATGCAGTATCATACAAGTAAAGGAATACAAAAAAATGCCCTGAAATATACTGGATTATAATTTAAAAGCTGATATATTTAAGGTTATATTACTCTACAAAGCATCCTGGACAAATTTCTTAGCTATCTGTAAGCCAAAGTTTAAATCTTTACCTCATAGAATACACTAATATGAATCTCATATCCTATATGGTTAAAACTCAAAAGTAAAATCATAAAAAGATTCATATTATGCATATTTGATCCTCAAATATAGGAAGCTTCTATGAAGCTGTTAATTGATTCGTATAAGGTATTTTATGTAGCATTTTGTATCAGGTGATTTACTTCATGATAGCAGATGGATAGGCTCAGATTACCTCCCCAAACCCCATCCCCAATTCCTATGAAAGGAAAAGAGTTAAAGATAAAATAGTGATAACCCTAAAGCACTGTGAAGACATCAGGGCCTTGGAGATCTGAAACATTTCTGGAAGAGAAGTGGATTGAATCATGGTGCACAAATTAGAATGAGCAGCTTAGCCCAGCCCAGACGCTGAAGGCCGGTCCACATATGAAAGCTGGAGGCATGGACAAACTACTCAGAGACACAGGTTGGCAGTCAGAGCAGGCAGAAATGGTAATGCAAGTAAACTGAAAATTCTCTATCAGGAGAGCTTACTTCCAACAACTGGTGTAGGTTATCGCAAGATACTCATTAAAGAAAATGGATAAGGTGCCTAGAGGAACTCTGGTACTAAAGCAATGCTCACATTATTTTGTCTTTGGAGGAGTGGGTGGGAAGCGTGAAGGGACTATGTATTTTTTATAATCACACAACCTAATCTGAAACTTATTACTGTACACGCTAAACTCAACCCATATAAAACAGAGTGCATGGTCATGACTGCCACGTGGGTAAAAGTTTCACTTTCAAATGAAATGAGATGTCTCATATGACAAGCAACACTACCTGTGTACTTTTTCCTTTATGCATATGGGCAGCCAAGATATGTTTTAAGCATTTCATTGCTAAACCAGAAGAATAAATGGATCCTCATCTGATTGTGACAATTACTGAAAAACTAGTTCAATGAAAAAGACACACACTCCATTTGTGATATGATTAGGAAATATAGTGACTTATAATGCATGGAGATTGTGCATGTGTGTGTGTGTGTGTGTGTGTGTGTGTGAGAGAGAGAGAGAGAGAGAGAGAGAGAGAGAGAGAGAGAGAGAGAGAGGGAGGAGGGGGAGAGTAGGATATGGCATAACAACTGGAGAGCAATGAAAAGACAATATAGCTCTTCAGAAGGAAGTAAATAAAAGAGTCAGGAAGAGAATCAGAGGTACTGAGAGTGGAGAGCTGAGAGGTAGAATTGAATGAGAGTAATTTAGATCTCCAGGTCCTTAATTCTCCTCCCTTACCTCATTCCTTAAAACTGATTATATTTCACAACCCCATGGAGTCTTAAATTCTAGAGAAGACTGAGCCTGTATGGGTTAAGAGGAGTAAAAACTATGCACAGCAGATTTGGGAAGATGAGAACTGAAAAAATCAAGTTTTTATTTCTACTTCTGATGAGAGAATATTAACCTTGTATAGAACAATGTTTATGCACATAAAGAGAAAAAAAGAACAAATGAAATCTGATTTAAATGAATTGAAAAGACACTGAGAATTTAAGAGGCTAAAATGTCTTAAATAGGGATGTAGGGGAAGATGAGCTGGTCACTGTGGCTCCTCCCGCAGAATATTTGCCAATACCCAATTTGTGACTGAGAGATGAGAGGATGGAGGGATTTGGGGGAATATCACAGAAATTTAGACATAAACCTCTGAAGAATAGAGTTATAATATGAATGGCTCTTCTTCAAATTTTGAATCCTACTCTCCATTGTGGTATTGAGAGGTGTGACTTTTTACAGTAACTCATGCACTCTCCATGAACAGTTCCTGTGCTTTAAAAGAGATATAAAAGTGCAGGCTTCCTTTGTCTTCTGCCATGAGAGAGTGCAAAAACAAGCGAGTGCAAAGCCTTTAGCAGACTCTGCATCTTGTGGGACCTTGCAGGTGGACTTTCCAAACTAAGACCATAAGCAACACATTTTTACTGTTTATAAATTACCTGCCCAAGGTATTTTATGATAGCATGGACTAAAGCACATGTGTCCAACCTGCAGCCCAGCTCAAGAGCCACGTGCGGTCCTGAAGAGCTAGTAATGTGCCCTCACAAGTTTATTAACTTTTAATATTATGATGTGGTTTTTAGAGATACTCTTTATGACTTGATTGTGCAGTGCTTTGTAAGAGGAGCTCAGCAGAATGCTAACTCCCTCTGGCACAAAGTCAGTGGAATTGCAACTAAGCATATTAGACATTACATGCACAGCTGGGAGTGGTGGCAGATGCCTGTCCCTCTGAGAGGGGAGCCCAGCCGGAGTAACATAGTCACTTAGTGAGACTGCCTCAAAACAGAACATAAAAGGTTTGGGGATGCAGTAGCTCAGTGTGAAGGCCCTGCATTCAGTCTCAAGTACTTTATTTTGCAAAAAACAAGATAAAATTACATGTACTTTTGCAATTTGGCAAGTAAGATGCAGTGATTATGGATAATAGTAAGGCAACTGTCAAGACAGACAGAGACTGCTATTAAATAGATATACAAATTTTCTCATTTAGTTATTAAAATTGGGTTTGCTGTTATATTGTAAATAATTTAAGAAATTCAGTTAGTGTTTTAGAATCAAAGTTGTTTTGCTCACAATATTGTTTTAGTTACATATAAACAATCACTAATACCAGAAAAAAATTGTTTACTTATTTATTATTTAATGTATAGAATTGCAATCAGACATTCAACTCAAAAGGAAAAGTTGAATAAAATTTGTTTCTTCACTAGACTTTAGAAGGCCTTACTCTCCAGAGATAACTATCCCTTAATTTGAAACCATATCATATTTATGGCATCGCTTTTTGGCTGTAGGTACATTTCCAAACAAATGTTTTCAAGGATGAAGCAAAGTAAGTAAAATTAGATAAAAATTTCTGATGACCACCTTGAATACTCCAGAAACTATAACCACTTCCATCGAACTAGATAATGATGCATTATTTCTGCAAAAACGAGGTGAAATAGCTCACTACTTTTATGTGTATGTTGCCCTCTTTTTTAATGTTGCAGAATAAAATATTGGAAAAGCAAGTTTTGTTAGTTATATACATTAACTGTATGATATATTGTATGTGAAGCCCTCCTCTTCACTCTTCTTGACCCAGGCAAGACAAAAGGTTGAACATCCATAGACTAAGGCAAACTGCAATGAAGGTAGAGGGTAAATTTGATTTGAGTTATCATAAGTAAAACTAAAGCCAGCTGGAAACGAGTTCAGGTCATGGACTATTTTGAGGCAATATATCTCTATGCTAAGTGCATTTTTTAAAAAGCCAAAGTTAAATTTTTTATTTTGTAGCAGGAAAAACTCACCAAGAACTTTAATCATTTAATTTCCAATGAAATCAGTTATCCATTTTTATGGTGAGAACTGTCCTGTGACCTTAGTCAAAATGTAGCGGGTCATGCATAACCTTCTCTCGCCCCTCCTGCATCCCTGCCCCTTAGGTCTAGATGTCAGACTGCAGCGTGCCCAGGCTGTGCCCCACTGCGGCTGGACAGTGCTGGTTGAAACTGGTGGAGTTTCCTGATATGGATGGGATGGGCACAGAATGCACAGAATTTTTCTCAAGCATTCTTGCTTTGATTCTGCTTTTATTTTTAAATAGAGCCCCTGTAATTATCGTTGGAAATTAACACAATAACACAGCAAAGGAGTGTGTATGCGGCTGGGGGAGATCACTTCAGTAATGCCTCAGCCCCCAAATTGTCCACTGCTTGCGAGTAACCCCTAATAAAATAATTTACTTGCCAGAGTGGACTTGTCCAAGACATTTGCTTTGCTGAGCTGTCTCAGTTTAGAGGCAGACATTTCTTTTATAGCTCTCCAGATAATTCATGCAACAATTGTGAATACAAAGTCATATTCTTATTGGGACTGTGCTACTTAAAACTATATTCCCATCAAATTTTCTTCTCTCTTTGTCTACATAATCACTTGTGTCTTTATCGATAGTATACCATGCAATTTTATTTTTAAGTTACTTTTATATCTTTTTCACTACAGTATAAACTGTACATGGATAAGCTGGATGTTTTATCACCGTATCCCCAGCAGTTAAAATTTGCATTGATTAATTATTTGTTAAAGTACTCATATTCATTAATATAATGCCTTCGTGGACACAGGACCTCGAGGGAAATATACCAACAATCTAGCAGTGATTGCATCCCATTGGCTGGGATTGTATTGTAATTTATTGCCCTGATATTTCTTTATTTTCCATTTTTTTTTACCACTACCGTGCACTATTTCTGAAAGCATATCTTAAGCATATTATTTCATTGAAAGGCACTAAAATGGAAAATAGTTCTTTCCCTTTTACAGAGTCATTGTTCAAATTCACAAATTACAGAAAAGTATGATATTCTCACACTATCATGCTGTGCACAGTCTTCTGTGCTCCTATTTTGTCACACCTGTGATTTGCCAAGGTCAGCTTAGACAGCTATGGTGATGGAACAGAGCCATGTTAGCAAGGCTGTGAAAATTACAATTTCCCGTATCCATGGTTCAGGATGCTACAGTTACACAGTACACAAAACACATAGAGTATCAAGATTGAAAGAGTCTCTGCCTACACAATATCCAGTACACATGCTCCTAATAGCTTTTACCATCAAATGATCATTTGTTATATTTTTCTGCATGAATAACGTATTGTGAAATATTCAATTGAATTGAAAATACAACCTGTATTTAATAATCTATGAATAACCCTTCTAAGAATGTATTATTAATAGATGACTAGTGTGCCTTCATTAAATAGGTATAATGATAGCCCCAAACAAAAGACCATGATGCTTCTTGAATTGCACAGCTAAATAAAATGTCTATGAAACTTTCTGCAATATTAGTATTATCTTCAAGATTAATATTAATATTTTCTGAATGTATCCATGTCTGAGGCTTTTCAGATAGAAGCCAGGCTTTCTCAGTTCACTTTATAAAATGTGAGCAGTTGGCTTCTGACTGCCACTCCTTCACTGTAAAACACTGCCTACCCTACAACACACACTGGCAAAATCTGGACGGTGGCTCAGGGAGCAACACTGATTCCAGAAGAAAATTCTAATGCATTTCTGACTGCTCCTCTAATGAGCCAGATCCCATCTCATTGGTCACCCCACATACAAAATCTGTGTTAGATAAAACTAAACAAGACAAAACAAAGCAACCCTCCCCCAAAACAGACTAGCACCAATGTCATCTCCTTTGAAAACATTCAGTTTTAAATAAGTTGATACAAATAAACCAAAAAGGAGAAAGAAAAGTCAGAGTAAAAACAGAATCTGCCTGGTGTTGAATCTGCCAGGTATCAGGCATTTTAGCAACGTTTCTAACATGAAAGTTAGAGACCAAAACAAATCTTATAATGAAAATGTTTGAAAAAAACATAAATCCATCAGAGATCAGGCATTCAGGTGGGGCATAAAGGAAGAAGTTTAACAGCAAAGCTGCCGGAGTTGGGAGGAGTGTGGTCTGCTCAACTCTGGAGTGGCAGATGCTACAGAAATGGGCCACAGGGACGATCATTTATGGCTAACAAGATGCATTAGTACAGATGAAGAAAGAACCAAGAGCAACTGGAATAAACTAGTAAAAACGAAACAAATTAAGGCAGTAGTCAGAAATTCATTCCTATATCCTCAAAATATACAAGTTTCAGGTTTTGTACTCCTTTACAAATCTTTAAGAGCATATATATATATATAGAGAGAAAAATTGTCTGTATAAGATTTTAAATATAAATGACTATAGAAGTGAAAGAGAAGAAAATATACCTAAATCGTTTGATGAGGTTAGAAAATCTTTGTAACTGCATAAGTTTAACCTAAAATGTGTATAAATAAATACTAGATATAAAGAAACCAAATATCTACATAAATAATTTGTAAACTTTTTTTGTACTGACCTTCATTAAAAATAGGTACATAAATTGAGTTTACTCCAGAATCTACCAATGCAATTCATTATAGAAATAAAACAAAACCAAACAAAAAATGACCAATAGGCCCTAAATATAATTAAACTTCATCAACAAGGTAATGAATAAAATCTAATTTGATGGGGCCCCAACAGTTCTGAATAAGATTTAAAACTCATTATCTAAAATATAATTTATATATTAAAATGGTAGTGGGTAAAATTTTAATTTGATGGAAGAGGAAATAATATTCTCTAGGATTTAAATCTCATTCATAATTAAAAACATTTAAATTTAATCTCATTCATAATTAAAAACATTTAAACAATTAAATTAAACCAAGAATGGAAGGAAATATCTTTAACTTAATAAAAATTATCTATATATTATCCCACTCCAAAAACCTGATATAATAATAAGGCACTTGATGTGTGGTATCTTAAGACAAGAAACAAACAAAAAAGGTGGAAATCACTCTTACTGTGCAACTTGAGATTCTATTATGCAACACTGAAAAAAATCCCTGAATCTTAGAGTGTACTATTTCTTCCATCAGATTATAATTTGTCATTAATAAATATATATATTATATTTTAGATAATGTGTTTTCTTTCTTTGCTTAGAATTTTTAAGAATTATTTTGAGTGTTATCTTATACTTTCTACTCAAGCAGTCCTAATGTTTAATTTACAAGTTATGATGTTTTATAATCAGATCTTTTAGAATGCAAACTTATAAAACATCAAGGAAGGGAAAATTTCAATAACTAAAATCTAATAGCAATCTCAACTAGAAACACAATGCATATAAAACTTTAAAATTATGATTACTTGGAATGGAAGAGAAAAATAAATGTATAACAAAATTGTGGAGAAACTTTCAAAATGCTATTAGAGGTCATGGGAAAATACCTGGATAATTATGCTACGCGTACCCATGAATGCAAAGACACAATTCCAGGATGGTGCTATTTCCCCAAAGGTAAATATAAAACTCCAGTTATTTCAATCATGGCCCAATAGTAGTTTTCACAAAATTTAGTAATCTAATTTAAAAGTGATATGGAAAAATTAAAAAGCAATCCAAAAACTGAGCAAAGAATTACAGCAACAGACACTCATAGAAACTGCAGATAGTTTAAATTGGTATAATAACTTTGGAGAAGAATTTTGTTATATTAAGTTAATTTGCAGATGAACAAAAATGTCACTCCAAGATATAACTTAGCACTTTTACATGCATAAGAAAACTATGGTCTCATTACAGAGTTATTTATAATAGCAAACTGTTAATCAGTACAAATGTTTATAATAGAAAAATCTATCATATGCTATATTCAGAAGATATACAGCCACACATCAATTAACCTGAATAAAAAAGTATTAAATACCATATGTGGGAAAGAATAGGCAAGATCCAGAATGATATATGAGACAAGATAGACTTAATGACATGCAAATCCATGATTAACATTGTTTATAGATATGAACAAATATAATCATGCATTATGAAAACATTTAGTGCTGAGACACAGATCACTTTTATAATAGTGATTACTTCTAGGAGTTAAAGAGGACTAGGGTTAAAAGAGATATAAAAGAGTTTTTGTCTGTTGTGTTTAACTACAAAATTTTTATATGCATATTTATTATGATATACACATGAATCTTTGAAAATTAAATAAAATGTATCTAATATATAATAGAATTATTAATTTTCTCATTTCAGTTTTAACCCAAAGAGAGTGCTGTTTTGGTTCTATCATGTTTCTTTTGTAAATTAAACTTTATATAAAAAGTAGTTCAGGATTACCAGATGGAGAGGAGTTGAATATTAGACCTGTAACCCCAGCAATCACACAAAAGGATTTCAGATATTTTATAGGTGATGCATTCCCACCGTGCAAGGAAAAATTATACACAGATGTCTCATTAGCTTATGCATCTCAGGCATTTTTCATCTGTAATTTTTTAGAGTACCGTAGAGCATTCTAAATGAGCAGAAGAATGGGTTGGCTATGAAATAAAATACACATACAGTGGAGGGTTTGTTGTGATCATCTTTCATTTCAGATAAATGGTTGTCATTCACTAGAAAATATATTGAACCAATTTAAATTGCATTGTTTAAATGTGCTTGGCATCTCTCTAGGACCACCAGAGAGTTGACTTCAGTTTTGAAAGCAAGGTGAATTTACTAGAAGTTTTCACTGGATTGGTATAACTTGAGATACCTCTATGCATAACTTTCTCATTTCTGATATAATACTATGTGTACTAAAGGTTGGAATATAACACCTGCTGTTCAGTTGCAGCTAGAAAGTATCACCTCACCAGGGATTTTTAAAAGCACTTATAACTAAGAACTAGAAGGTCCTAGACAGTTTAACATTGAGGAGATCAGCTTATCGCTATACTAGTGAGGGCTTTGTCTCAAGAAAAGTTGTTTTCTGGTATTATCTATGTATCTCTGAGGTTTAACAGACTCAAGTGATTTTGTCTGTTAGCTTCTTGTGAACTTAAAAAATGGCATGATGATCTCTTTACTTTATATTCTTAAATTCTATACTTTCATTTGACCAGGGATATTGGAATCAAAGTTCAATTTGCTAGAAATAATTCCCCAATGTGTTTGAGAAAAGCATTGTATGTCTTTCTGTACTGTTATTGAAATGAATGAAGTAGCTGCATTATCGGATAGTATTATTATTGAAAACTGCCCTGCCACATGACTGAGAAACACAACAATGTTAAATATTTTTGATCTTTTGTTGTGAAACATATATGATAGAAAAGAAATAGGAGAACAATTAAGTAATCTTATATTTAAAAATAGGATGCAATTTGGTTATGTTGATTATCTACTAAGTCTACCAAGTACAAATTCCTTACAATGAATATGTCTAATATGGTGTTGTTATATTTTAATTTATTGAGAAAGTAAATTGATGTGAAATGTGTATATCCCATTACAGTATTTTAAGAGGCTTCTTCATCCTTTGGAAAGAAACTCTGGTGAAAAGATCATATATTTTGAAGTTACAGAAGTTTGTGTGGCTGTGGCTCAGCAGTTATTACTGTCTCTCTTCAAGATAAATTTTGTCATTCATAAATTAGAGGATAATATTAAATAACTTGTTGTGAGGTTAAAATTGTCTGGTCTACATTCCCATTACCTATAAGTTTTCCAAGTACGTAGAAAGGTACACAATGATTATTAAACAAAAGTATTAATACAAAGTACATTAGAAATACGAATAAATGGAAAGGTCAGTCTCAGGTAAAAGTAATTGATAAGTTCTTGTTCTAATTTTCTTTATTCCTTCAGGATAGTTGTGATTGCTAAACCAGTGAATATATATATTTACATCATAAAAAAGCTGAAAAATGTTGTCATCTTCCCTGAAACATCTTTGCATATTTCTATTTATATTAATACTTGTGTACTTCTAAATTATTTTACTATGAAGTATATAACAACTGATGTGAAAAAGAAATCTATGTTAGGTTAACTGCTCATTGAATATATGGCTTTTCTTCAATATACCTAAAATAAGGTTTCTCACCTTCTCTGAGTTCCAAAAGATACCTAATGTATACTAAATAATTCAGCATTGAACTCTAGGTTGTTATAAAACTCTTCATTGTATTATGTACCTTCGCGCATCCTAAATTCCTGGTGCACTACAGTCCTTTGAAAAAGGGGCCACAGCGACTGTGCTGCCATATCTTACTAAATGAGAGCTAGTAAATTATTCTATTTAGGATGACATGAATTTCCGAATACGTTTTCCCTCTATGGAGAAGTAAAAACAGCCAAAATCAGGAAGTGGTACGGTGGAGAAAGTCCGGGCTCGGGAGTGAGACTACTTCCTGTGTGTGCTCGCTGCACCATGAGGCAAGGAGGGCTTTAAACTGTTACGTAAAATGAATAGTGACTGCTCCGCGCTGATCTAGGGATTCAACCTTTTACTATATGTAAAGTACTTAAAACAGCTCCTGGTCAAAGGAAGTGAACAACACTGTTAGTTGTTATTGTCATAATCACATAAAAATGAGGGAAAATTAAAAAATGAGTTATTAATGAGATAACGTGTGAAACCAAACAATGTCAAATCTCAGAAGTAAAAATATGTATGATTCACCATATATAAAGTGACAAAATAAACTGGATGTAATAATATGCATACACTACTAAGGAAAAGTTTAAAATAATTTAATGGAATGAGGTGAGGTGTTTATGATTGAGAAAAGATAAATTCCATTACAAATGTAATAAAATACTCATAATCACAGTGACAGAATTACCAGAAGTTCACTCAGAAAAATATCCAGAGTAAGATGAGCAGTGTAATCATGTTTCTATATAGACTCAGATGTAGTTAGACATGAAACCTGTGCATATTGGCTAGGATTGAATTTGTTCTAAGACTCCTTGAAGTAGTCTTCCCAGGCCAACAGGATTCAAAATACAGTAGGAATGGAGTGCGAATCAGTGGCTCAAAATGACATAATGAGCTTAAACCTTCTCCTGAAGTTTATCTGCTTTACTTCTCGCTACTCCTGGATACAAACAGAGGCTGTGACTCTCAGGATGAAACATGACTGGTCACATGTTACACGCCCTTGGCCAACCAACTGCTGTTTGTATATCCGAGTAATGCTTCTTACCATTAATACTCAGGAATCAGGTTACTGCTAAAATTGCATCAGGAGAGAAAAAGGTAAAGAGAGTAGCAAAAGCTATATGTGACTGTAAGGTGCAGAAGATGAGTTTTTACTTTTAAGGGCAAGATTTTGTGAGGAGGCCTGGCATTCCTAAGGGTCACAGAACCCAGACTATTAAAGACTGTTTCACTTTAAATTATACAGTATGTGATATTTGAATATAAACAAGATAAATAAAAAAACTGCAAAGTTAAAGTATTTGAGGTCTGGGCACCACATATATTATTGAAGATCACTTTTATGAAGTAACTGGAGCTATGAGTGTGTTGGGCCCTGGTAACATTTTTGGAAGAGGCCCAGAAATCTGCATTCACTCACTGCTACAGGCCAATGGCAATTAACATCTCTAAAAAGAAGCCCTATGATTTTTGAATCATGTAATGTATTAAAGTTTAATAATGTATCATCGCTGGGGGCCACAATGTTTTTTTTTTTAAATTGATTTAAGGTTGCACTTTATCTTAAAATAATTTAAATGAAAATGAGTGACTTGACAGAAGGATATTAAAACATGTCTGATTCCCATAGTTATAAAGTGCCCCAAAAGATTTTGAGTTAGTTAGACCATCCACTTTCCCCAAACTATAAAATGGATGAGCTAAAACTCTAGAAATAATGTATATGTGAAATGAAGAAACAATTCACAATATAGTACTTTTTAATAAGGTTTAACCAAGAGGCTATTATCATTTGATGTTTTTTGGGGGGAGTGCTTGGAATTGAACTCATAACCTTGTGCTCGCTAGGCTGGTGCTGTGCCACTGAGCTGTATCACCGGCCCCACTATTATCATTTGAGCACTCAATGAGGGTTTTAAGGTCAACAAGTTTCAAACTAACTTTTGTGAAAGGAGAGGAAAGACATTGGGAATGGTGGATTTTGTGTCACCTTGGATTCTTGACCTCATATGTATGCTTCACATATTTTCTAAAAAATGCAAGAGAAGAAAAGCAAGAAAGAAGAAATTGAAGTCCATATCATCACTTTGGTCAAATCTCATCCCTACAAAGGAAGGATCTGTGTTCTTCTGAAGCACAGCACGTGTCCAGAAGTGTGTGTTTGCAGTCATTTGAGTCAAGAGAAAGAGCCTCTCACAAGAAAACACATATTTGGGTGGCCACATGTGCAGATAGGGAGAGAAAAATTTTTACCAAAATAAGGTAGATATAAAGAACTAATAAACACAAAAGCAACACATAAGATCTTCCCAAAGTTATGGTGTGAATTGAACATATTTGGCAAGCTTCTCATTCTAATTAAAGATCAAAAAGGATATATTGAATATTTTAATACAAATTATAGCATATAATAAATAAAGTAAAATATAGCATTTCCTAGGATTAAAATGAAAAAACAAGAGAACTGGCACTATTAAATTGTGGTTGAAACTTGAAGCTATAAACAGTAAGCAGGAACATAGGCTAAGCAACTTGGAGCTCAACATCTGTGCCAACACGGGGACAACCTCTGAATCTGGTTGCAGCAGGAGGTAAAATTGTATTCACTGTGGAAAGCTAGGAATTATCTACTTGTAATGGGTGACACATTCTGTCAACTTGAGAAGTTTAGAAGTTTAACTAAGCAACTCAGCAGGGGACAGGGTTCTCACTTTGTAAACATCCTCATTCTGTGTAACAGGAGGGCTTTGGGATGGTGTGAGAGCGATGTACACCAGCCCTAGGGCATAAGAACTTGCTTACAATGTGAGGAACATAAGAAGCTTCCTGCCCCTACCCTTTGCTCTTGCAGCTTTTGCTGTCCTCTACTGCCATAAACTGTTGCCCCTGTGCCATGCCACCCTGCCTTGGAGCTAGCTGAATATGGACTGACACCTCCACAAACTGCGAGCTAAATAAACCTTTCCCTCTTTAATTTAGGTGTCAGGTATTTTGTCTCAGCAATGAAGAAAAATAACTAAGACACTACCCTTGGATGGAATTGTGATAACTTTAGACTCTATAACACTGACACCCACTGCTACACACAAACTATATGCAAAAAGACAAACCACAAGCAGAAAAGCTGTTATAATTATTGTAATTATAATATTATAACTGATAGAGTCTGCAGATTTTATAAAAATACTTGAGCCAATGAGAATAAGGGGAAAAAGCAACATAAAGAAAAAATTATTTGAGAACATAAATAAAACATTCTCAGAGAGGAAATCCATTTGCCTATGTAATGTGTATGTTTACCTTCTTAGATTCAAAGAAATGAAAGTTACCGAAATAGTGGTGTACATTTGCAACTGATGCACTTTAAAATTAGCAATGTAAGCTTTTAACATTAACAAGGATAGGGAGAAATAAAAATTTTCACACCCTTCTAGTAGCAGTGTCTGTAGAGGACCTTTGCTATACATATGGTAATTTACTAATGGATTTGCAAAAGGTAGATAAAATGTATTTTAGAAAATTACAAAAAATCCCAAGAGCCATACAACATATTAATAAATCAAATATGTTCAAACAGTTTGAAAGTAGACATAAAAAATGTTATAAAAAGAACATTGGTTAATGTTTATTTCAGGATCATTTTAAAAAAAACTACCTATAGTAGGAATATTTATTGTAATATATTAACTAAGATACTATATTATCTCCCCATATCCAAGTATAATGATGTTAAAATTAGATGAGATAGTACACAAAAATTATAAAACAGTTTTTTAGAGATCCAACTATCACAAATAGATTATTTTCAAATTAATTCACTCAGTGTTTTATAAAAGGACATTATAAAGAAGCAGAGATTGTCCTAGTGATAAAATGGTGCTTCAGCATTATAATTCTATTAAACAAAAAATTTACATTACAAGATCAAAGAATAAAGCAAATATAATTCAATAGTCTAAAAATGTACTTGGTATAGTTTAATATTCAATTTGTTTAAAGACTCAAATATTCATAAAATTTATGAAGAAATTTGCTTAATATTTTCACATATAGAGATGCATATATTATTGATGTATTTCTATGTATAAATCATCTAGCTATAAAAAGGTTTTGAAAGGAGCCAAATGGCAAAGTATTTTTTGCTTTGTTTTCTGCATGCAACTCTGCCAAACAATGTGTTATGAAAGGAGCTAAAGGCCATATGCACATAAGTAGGCATGGCAACATTTTAATGAAATTTTACTTACAAAAACAGGCTCCAGTGCTATTAGTTTCTTGGTCAGTTTGTTAAATCTTATCCTAGTAACTTCTAATGAGACATTCATTTACAAACAATTCTAAATATTCCCATGAAATAAGGTACATGATATTAATGTACACTGTCTTAGTCCATTTGGGTTACTATAACAAAATGACCAAGACTGAGTGTCTTAACAATAGAAATTCATTTCTCAGAGTTCCAGTGGTTAGGAAATCCAAGACCAAAGCCCAAGGACATTTGATGTCTTGAAAAGGCTCTTTCCTCCTAAACAGTTATCTTCTCACTCTCATTTCACTTGGCAGAAGAGGAGAAAGGTCTTCCCTAAATTCTTTGATAAGGACACAGATTATATTCTTGGGCAGGGGTCTTTATGAAGTCAGCACCTCCAAAAGGCCCCCACTTTTGATGCGATGAACATGTGGCTGAGGATTTCAGCATACACACTATGGGGAGATACAGCATTTAGACCACAGTCTTCTATGCTCAGCTTCCCCAAAATTCTTTTTTCTTGTTTACATCCTTTCTATTCTAGTATCTTTAGAAATCTTTTTTCACCACCAGCTTTTACGTATAAGTGCAAAGACTCATTTAAATATCATCTTAATCTGGTATGAATGAGGCTTGGGGCACTGGTCACTCTGAGGAAAAAAAAAATGCTCATTAGCTGTTGTTTTAGTTATTTTTTTGGTTACTCAGACAAAACTCTCAACACCCAAAGTCAAAAGGAGAAAGATATTTAGCTCACAGTCTGTAGAGGCTTCAGTCCATAATGGCTGGCCCCAAGACAGGTTGGCATATGGTGCACAGGCATTGCCAATGGGCAGCAGTTCATGGGGGTGGAAGGCAGCAAAAGTGACGAGAGCAGAAAAGGGGAGACAAGCCTCTTTCTGCCCCTTTTATTTCACTCAGATTGTTGGGGTTAGTGTGGTGCCAATCTAGGAAGTGGACTGATCCAGAAATCATTCACCCTTAATCTCAGCACCTTAATCCTAGCATTGAACCATGAATTAATCACAAACTCTAGATTCAGCTGCCTCCAAAAAAGCCCCATAGAAAAGTGTGTGAGGTTTTGGGGGGACACAAACCATAACAGCAGTGAACCTGTGAAATCAAACAGAACAAAAGTTATGAGTGTGAGCTTCCAAAATAGCAGTGGTGGGATGGGCACAGAATAGATACTTCCAATTTAAAGGAAGAATTTCGAAACAAGAAAGAAATGACAGATCCTGAGGGAGTCCAAAACCCTTAGGTGTTGAGAATAATTTTCTTTGACTTCAATGTTTTACCCTCCGGGCCCGTTAGGGTAGAGGGAGGTTCTTTACAGACACAGCGGGGCTGGAGTTTTGTTCCTGCACTTTTGCTGGTGAGACTCAATTCTGTAGAGTTCTCTGTGGCTCTGCCTCTTTGCCTTTCCTGTGTGCCGCCGATGCCACAGCTCCGGAGTCCTGTAATCTAAATCATTAGCGGTTCTGCTGGGCCGTGGTTGCCCCAGTGGGAGCTGTCTATGGTGCTGTTTCTGAGGCTGTTCTCTGCCTCATTCCTGCAGGTCTGTAGGTCATACTTTGTAGTCTAAGTGGAGGCAGTTATGCCCCTACAGTTTTACCAGGAAAGCACCTAACATACCTGGGCCTGCTAGAGCTTCACTTGGTGCAGCAGAGCAACAGTGATGTAGGGGTAGACCAGAGATTTATGATGCATATGAGCCTGTGAAGGACAAGAAGTCCCTGCTGTGAAATCATTCCATTCCCAAGATCCTTGCACTCTGGAACTTGTCTTTGAGGTCACTCTTCCTTTGTTTTAGACAATAAGCCTTGAGTTCTGTTTTGATTGCTGAAATCAGTATGCATCTGTCTTAGTTACTTTTCTCATTGCTGAGACAAAATAGCCAATGCCCAAAGTTAAGGGAAGAAAGATTTCTTTAGCCCACAGTTTGTGGAAGTTTCAGCCCCTAATGAGCTGGCTCCAAGGCAGGGTGGCTTGGCAGAGGAGAACAGCTCATGGAAGGCAGAGTGTAGCAAAGCAACAAGGGACACTGACAGTGTCTTTCTGCACCTTTTATGCTCATTCTAAGTTATCAGGATTAGGGCAGTGCCAAACCAATAAGTGGATCTGTTTAGTAATCACTGACCCTTAATCTCAGCATTACACTATGAATCAATCACACACTTTAGATCCAACCACCTCTGAAAAAGTCCTACTTATAACAACATGAGGCTTTGGGGGGACGTCTATACACAAGTAATAACTGGATCTAAGGGCTTAGTATTTAGCTCAGCGGCACAGCGACTGTCTGGCAAGCACAAGGTTGTGTGATTTATTCCTGGTACTGGAAGAAAAACAAACAAACAAAAAAAACCAAGAAAAATAACCAGATCTAATTCTGGTACTAAATTTCCATATTTTTTTAGTCATTTTTAATTTCAATGCTTGGTTTTCTTGTGTGATTGTGTGTGTGATCTTAAACTGTATATTTGCTAGACTTTTATATGTAGAAACCCAAAAAGTATTTATTAAGGCTATGCTCTTCACAAAAAGGTGTACTTTATTCATGCTATTTGGTCCACTTTAGGAAGATGTACCTAGTGCAAATTAAACCCCAAACTCTGTCTAATAATGCCTGACATTTTAACATACAATCAAAGAGGAAACTTAGATTTCTTATATCTAGTGCCAAGGAAGATGGATCCAGTAATTTACTGTCTTTTTTTTTTTTTTTTTTTTTTTTGTTTTTCTCTGGTACCGGGAACCGAACTCACGACCTTGCACTTGCCAGGCAGGCACTTTTGCCGCTGAGCTAAATCCCCAGCCCCAGTAATTTACTGTCTTGATGATTTTTTTCCTCTCATTGTTGACCTTATTATGCATTTAGCAGTTTGTTTATTTTCTCCATGCTTAATTTTATTTCATAGTCTCAGGTGCAGGGCGGTGCTTAGCACAGAGTGGATTAAAAAATATTAACTGAATCAAAAATTGTTCTATTTCCAAACACAAATATACCATGAAAGTCAATGTAAATGCACTAATTGGTGCCTCTATATAAACATGAATATGAACTATTTTCTTAGATACCCGTATCTAATATAAATTCTGGTACCCAACCAAGAAAAGATAACTAATGAATACAACTATAATATAACCTTAATTATAGTTAGGGTGGAGAGGAGATACGAATTTAGAGCTGTCTCATTCCATATGACTGTCCTTAGCCACATGTAGCTATTGAAATTTGAATTGAGTCATTTTTAGGAAAATGTATGCACCTTGAGATGATAATGTTAAGTGAAGTAAGTGAGACACACAAGCTTAAATATTGCATGCTTTCTCTTATAAGAGAAACCCAATACACAAATAAAGTGAAAATAAAAGACAGACAGTAGGAAAAATAAAGACAATAGTAATCCAGAGTGGCCAATGCATCTAAATTTGTACCTTGATTTAGGATAATTGTCCTACATGTTTTATATGACTTTTTGTCTGTTAGTCTGGCCATTGATCTGTATCTATGATAATTAACTTGATAAGGATTTATAAAATATATAAATGCATCTGATACTGGGAAAAACAATTTTAAAGAGAGGAGGGAAGGGAGTGGTAAAAAGTAATTGAGATCTGTTAGGTATATGTACCAATTTCCCACAATGAATGTAATCATTGTGTATTGCAAACATGTACTAATAAAAATAAAAAATTAAAATGAAATAATTAATCACCCTAACCACATTAAAATTACTCAACACACATGTGGTGCTACTGTTTATCACACTGGACAACACAGAATGCAGAATAAATATGTTTATCATTATAGAAAATTCTACTGGATAGCCCTAGTTTTGGGACATGCTACACAATCAGAGTAAACGGTAAAGGTAGCAAATGTTCTAAAGTGGACTTCAGCCATGGTTAGTTAGCTCCAAGGCAAACCGGACCGATGGAAGGGCACAGCAGAGGGATGCTGCTTGTGCCACGGCGGTCAGGAAGCAGAGAGAAGAGCAGCAGAAAGGAACCAGTCCCAAGAATGCAGCCTTCTAGGGACACACCTCTAACCAGACGCCACCTCCTCACAATACAGTTAGGTACTGAAACCATGAACAGCTGAGACCACTGATGAGTACAGTGCCCTGCACGATCTAACCACCTCCCAAGCACCTGCCACTTGGGGGGACACTTTAGGTCTAAACCATAAGGCCAGTACTTATTGCTGGCTTGAGTTAAGCATAGTTAAATCCCTCTTCCATAACTCTGTGATCATGCAAAGGCAGCATTGGTACTACATCCGGGTGCAGCTGTGTTTTCCAGTTCTTAGAGCCTTCTCAGCATGGAGCTACCTGGAAACCATAGCTATATAAGTAGTTTCTTGAACCAGAGTCTCTATTCATGATTCTAAAAATAAAAACAGCCACATGCTTGCCTGAACTCTGCCCCTTGGAATGTCTATCTTCTTTGAACTCTGTGTTTCTCAGTAGATATCTTTGTGATGAAGTTACCTACAGCAGAACCTTTTATGGGCTCAGTAATATAGAGGCCAGGACCAGTATACCAACAGATATACCCTACCTCAAAATGAATATTTTTTATCATCATCATCATGATGCATGTAAATTATGGCTGGTTAAATTGATCAAAATTTTATGACATTCTGGATTCAGTGATACAATTGAGTGCTAAGTTAATTTTTTTAAACACCTATCCACATTACCACATGAGCTAATATTCTGAAAGGATAAAAAGGGCTGACATGAAATCCAACAATTTTAGGTTCTACTGACTTTTTGTAAACCCGCTTCTCTCACATGACCATTCTCACTTCTTGCTTACAAGACTTGATCTGCCTAATAAGAGACAAATTGGTAAAAATTATTTTAAATTTATCAGTTTAATTCCAGTTTTAGACCACATTCCATGTTCTTTTCACTCTAAGTTCCTTACCTATGAGGTATTGTAGGTAATTTGATTCTCAGCATGGCCCCAGCATGGTTAAATCAGGCTTTTCTTGCTTCTTCCACAGATCCTCGACACAAAAGGGTTTTACTTTCTGTGGTAAGATTTCTGTCTATGTTTTTAATTTATTTGCTCTCTATCATTTTGCGGGAGTAGAAAACCAGCTATGTAACTATAATGCATTCATGACATGATTCTCATCAAGTTACATCAACTTATTTGTGGTAAAGTCATAACACACAATAATAACTTAAGGATAATATAGAATGAGCCTGCAATTTATCTTAGTTTCACATGCCCATACTGTTACTTTTCAAATAGAGGAATGATACACATTTTTAAAAGTAATAGCAAATCACACATTCCAGAAAGAACTAGCAAGAGTTTTTGACCTAAACTCCAAAGTAATTTTATGAGAAAGAGCTCAAAAGTTGGCTTTATTGTTAAGAATTATCATCATTTGTGTTTTTACAAATTTCTCATTTCGCAAAACCTCTTGAGACAAAAAAGGACTTTAGGGTGAATAATTATACTACCCAAAAAGTACCAACCTGGCTCTAGACAACAGAAGAGAAAATCTAACAATATTTTTATTATTATCCTCACTTTTCTGTCCAAAGTAATAATAATGATTTTAAAAACTAGACTGAAAGAGTAGATTTGTTTTGAAACAAAGACAGTGGGGCTCAGATGTCTTTGATCAAGAAAACAATTTGAATTCTCAGAGATCAGAGTAATCTGTACAGATTTTTTGTTTTGGTTTTTGGTTTTTGGTTTTTCTCTGGTACCAGGAACCGAACTCATGATCTTGCGCTTGCCAGGCAGGCACCCCATATTTTTTTTTTTTTTTGGTTTTTACTATGCAATCCCTATTTAATTCAGATGTCTGTTAAAATGAGTCTAACTTCTTAGTGTGGGACAGTTTTCAAAAATTGTTATTCAATATCATATACCTACTGAATGGGAATAACAACAAAATAAGCACAATTTCCTAGCTACTTCAACTCCCTTTTGTCATTTTTTCTGGAGAATTTCCATATTCTATTTTTACATAATACAGTCACCTATGCTTTCCTTAGCCCACAACTAAGTGACCAGAACAAACTTTTATGTAAAGAGCCATATATTAAGTATTTTAAACTGTGGTCTCTTTTGTAACTATTCAGCTCTGATACTGTACAATGCAAGTGTAGGCACTAATTAAAGTAATGGATATGACTACATTCAAATGAAACTTTATAAGAGCAGCTATTGACAAAATTTCATGCATGGGCTGTTTGCAGACCTCTATGCTAAATAACAAAGAATTTAAAAAGTAAGAAAGAAAAATCAAGAACACTTGTTCTCTAGCTGAAAAGTTTGAAAAGTTATTAGGAGAGAACCATGACATATTTCCTTAAAATTTCTACCTACTAGAGAACATGAGAGAATATTAGATTTGGGGCAGAGGAAGAAAAGCAAATGGTGGTTCCAACAAAAATGCAAAGCAAATGTCCAGAAACGCACAAGCTAGTATGCCTGAGTGCGGGACCATGTAGAATCTGTGATCCAGAGAAAAATCAAGGGTTTGAAGCATTCCAACCACTCGTATATCACTGACATGACAATGTGTAAAAACTGAATTGGGACAGTTAAGCAGCCGTTAAGTAGAATTTATTTTTTTTATTTTTAAATTTTTTTTGGTTTTTCTCCCATACCAGAAACCGAACTCACGACCTTGTGCTTGCCAGGCAGGCACTTTGCCGCTGAGCTAAATCCCCAACCCCAAGTAGAATATAGATGCAAAGAAGTTCTTGGCAGTTAAAGAAAAGAGTCATTTCTGCTAAATAATCCTTATATGTAATAAATAAGTCAGACTAGATGGGAGGCTGCCATTATTGTGAAAGTCTCTAGGGAGCAGGAAGAAAGAGGTAGAGATGTAAATAATTTCTGACATTTTTAAAGCTCTTTGGTCAATGCAGAGGACAGTGCTCCATTAAGTAGAAGTTGTGTTTCACCTTGCTCGGGGATAAGCCTGGTCCCGGCCCACCTTTCTCCTGGGTGTCCTCATGTACGCCTCTGCTTCTCTAGATCATCTCCCTCCTAATTATTTTCCAAACTTAGAAACAATTCTCTTGTTCTTCTGCTTTCCTTTCAAAACCCACTTAATGGACACACTTGCCTTCTGGTATAATGACTATGAGATATTTTGATGGGTAAAATGCAAAAGGCAAATCCTAAAAAAATATTTAAATAAATTGGAATTAGTAGCTAACTTGCAAGGGTCTTCCAACCCACAAGTGTTTTGGAATCTTTTATTCTTTGAAAGGTAAGTATGGTAGAGATTATGAAAATGTACACTAATGTGCATTTTGCTACATGGATTAAGTCTCATGTTTTGTAAGTTGTCACAATCACTTCTCAGTGAGTATTGTCTTGGCAATGCACATAAATATTATTTCTTGTTGAAGATGATGTCTATGAGTGTATTAAGACAGAAATTTTGATGTTCATATTTTATGCTCAAAAGAGCCAAGATCCTACAAGAAAGAGTATGCACTTACTCTGTGAAGAGTCTTCAAAAGAAACATCTAAACTTCATACTCAGTGAGATGTCAGTTCTAGTTTACCTATTTTTATATTCATGTTTTTCTTTTCCACCTCCTCTGCAACTTAACTTCCACTGGTTTACACTACAGATCTGAAATGTGAATTTAATGTGTTTCTCAGTGTTGAGAAGATTATTCAGTAGAACATATGAAAAACATCTCAGCATTTGTGTCAAAATTTATGTATGATCTACAAATCAAGAAACAAGGATTACTAATTGGAAATATTTATGAGTTTAAATTTAATCCTTAGTGTAATAGCACTATAAATTCATATGGATGCATCATGGGAAAGAGCTGACAAAAATATCATTGTTTATTGCTATTATTAATTAATATTCACTTGGCACATACATAGAAATTTTAAAAAATTAATTACAAAGATTTAAAATTGACAGTAGTACCTGAGTGTGGGAACAGGCGGGATTTTGTAGTTCTCTACATAATAGGAATCATTGGGTCCATATATTGCCTTAAATTTTTAATGCGTGCCTAAATTACTTCCCTTCTTACTGGGACAAAATGCAGCACACCCACAGCTTAAAAGAAGAGAGGCTTGTTCTGACCTCCACTCTGTAGAGGTTTCAGTCCATAATCTGCTCCAAGTCCAAGGGAGGGTTGCCCGGCAGAGGGACACTGCAGAAGAAAACCTCCTTATCTAAGGCAGTCAGGAAGTGGAGCGTGAAAGGAGAAGCTGGGGAGGGAGATAAACCCTTGCAAGCCATGTCTTTAGGGACCCACCTCTTCCAACCAGACCCCGCCTCATGCCAGCAAGTGAGCTATCTGCCTTCTTAACACAATCACCTTCCAAAAACCAAGCCTATGAGCCCACCCAGCTCTTGGGGGCAGCTAACTAGAAACTATAGCAATGTTAATGTCTACGTTAACCTCAGAATTGATGTTCCAAGTGAGTGAGACAAACAGACCATAGTGGTCTGTTTGGAAGGAACTTGGTTGTGTTGTTACTGTTTATGAGTACATGTGGGGTTGACTAATCCCTCATTAACTCTATGTAGTACTACACAGAGGAGGTCTAGCTGTACGTACTTGTGATTTCAGTCTTGCAGAAAACCTTTCCATGATCTCATGAGAATGTACTTCCTCTATTTATTACAGGGTCATTTCATCATATGCCACGTTTCTGTGTAATTGAATTGATGTAGACTGAGTTGCAGTAAATTTTCCTCACTCAGAATAATTAGACATATTTGCACTTGCTTCATATTCGGTTCATCTATTCTGGGAAATAAAATTCTATCTTTAGTCACTGATGTGATACTTCTAATGAGAGGACAACACTCCACCAACACTACTCCCTGCAAACATCCATAAGTGATCGTACTTCCCTCATTAATCTCTTAGAGGGTCAGAATTCTTAGTTCATTGACCCATCAAGTTTTGGTGAAATGCTGAGTTGGTTTACGACTTAAGACATGTTCTTCATCCTTGCTTATTTCTGTCATTAACTGACATTTGATAGAAAATAAGACTAAGTGAAGCCCATCTCTAGAAAATGTTATATATAGGTTTAAAAGACAATTATTTTTAGCTTGGCACATATATGTATGCAACTTTTATAGATTAGGTAAATGTATACACTTATAAATATGTACAATAAAATTGTAAGGGAAACAGTACAGGCTATTAATTTTCAGACCTTGTCTTTTAAATGTTTGAATATTTTTATTGGAGGAACTACTGACACAGCATTTTCCTGATTTCATTTGTCACTTCTGTTCTGCTGCTTTTCTCCTGGATGAGCCACTGACCTTTTACTTCTTCAAGGCCAGTCCTTGTAAGAGTATAATTCATGAAAAGACACTTTATGATTACTTTTATCATTCCGTATATCCTGGTAGAGGTTCTAATTGCAGTTTATGCTAAGCCTATGGTTAAAATTTTGAAAATCAAGAACGATGTAGTATACTGATTTATTAGTTATCTTTCTGGAATTACCACGTGCCCTGTAGCCTAGTACTTAACATATGTTTGCTTAATGTATGTTTCTGAGGCTCAGAAACCCAAGAGTGGTTTAGTGTGGTAGTTCTGGTGTGAGGTCTTCTCAGGCTGTGGGCTTTTCCATGTGGAGGTCTGCAACACAGCACTTTGTTTTTCCTGGAGTGAGTGATCTGTGTTTGAAGAAGCCCTGTAGTGATTCTGAAGCATGCTAAGACTGGAGAACCACTGACTTAAAAGATTCCTTGGAATAATCCAATGCCTTACAAAGTCCCAAATAAGTTTCTAGTGGGGGGAAATTCACCATTCTCTTAGTTATCACTTCACTTGCTTTTGGAGTAAAGTGGGAGTAAAAGAAGGACTTTTCTGCCCCCCCTTTTTGTTTCACCTATCAAATACTGCCCTAATCTATGCAAAATGTAAGATTTCTTTTATGCATATTTTGTACCATGTGTTCCAAAATGTTTCCCTATGAAACAGTGGAAGTTTTAGTTTTCTACCCAAATCAACATTTTCCAGGGCCCTTATCTTTCTTTCCATTGATTCATTATGTACCGTTTCCTTCTGCTAAGCAATTGCAGCTAAAATACTTAAAAAAATTTTTGCTTCTGGCTTTCCTTAATCTGTGCCCTATAACAAATCAAACCCAAATGTAGGTAAATCAAACAATAATTAAAGTGCCTCAACAAACAACATGGGCACTAACTTGCCCAGCTATTAGCAAAGGACACGAATAAGGATATTTTATGATTATTTGGTCTCATAAGTGGAGGTAAATTCCTAAATAAGTGCGTTCTGCTTTGAACTTCTGTACATCTGTGGTTAACTTTTGAGGCTTGGCTATGCTAGCAACAAAAAGCTTTCAAAGTGTAAGTGTGCTCAGTTCACTGTTCCTCCTAAAGATAAATGAGCATGCTTCTAGTTGAGAGGTTAAAAGGTGAGAAAAGACTAAACTAAAACTGTGTGCTCAGTACAGTGTTTCACTTAATGATAAATGGCACCGTTTCAACAGGAGAAGATGAAGGATTTTACATTTACTTTGAAGAAGAGCAACAGCCAAGGGCTCACTACCGCTGATTACAGGTGTGTCTAAATAAGTAGAGTAGATGGCACACTATCAGCTACTATTACACTGAGAAGGTGTCATTATATTTTTTCCTCTTCTGGGAGAAAAACCATATCTTGTGCTGCCTAGAAAATCATTTATGGTTCTGCCCACAGAAGAACATTCCAATAAAAATTAAGATGCTGACTGGAGTCATCCTTATTTCTTCAGGGAAGTATTTTAGATAAAACCGAATACAATTGTACCTAAATTATCCATTTCTTATTTCCCCAAAATTTATACTTTTACAAATTTTAATATGATACGTTCACCAAAGAACTTTCCTTCTATTTTGTTTAAAGATACCATATCAGTAAGATAGGAAATTTTTGCATAATTTTTTGATCAGAATTTCATCAAGTAGAATTTCATCAAGTAGAAAGGTGATTTGCTTTTAAGGGGAGAAAATGACATGCAAGGGAGTAGATATGCATCAATATTTGAATATATTGAAGTGCCGTGTTTATCCTTATGAATTGATTTTAATTTGCAGGTTGCTCACATGAGGATTGTTTTCCAATTTCTTGAAGGGAAGTGTCTACATTTAGCTTATTTTCCCTGGTGTATGACAAATTATTATGGAGTCAGTATTAACCTCGAAAATATTATCCTAGAAACAGTATTATTCTGCTATTTACAATGTGAGTTACAGAAATTCTTGCATACTTAAACTCCTTTTCTGGAAGTAAATACAAAAACTCTTGACTTCTTCTTGGCTTAAGAGTAAATTGATTCCAATTTAGCTATAGTTCTTGCTCTATTTTTCTAAATGCATCACTCACATTTCTTTCTTTGTTGGTTTATCTTGACCTTCTGCCACAATCTGATCTCAAGTTCAGAGATAGAATCAACCACTTTCCCCTGGTGTGTTGAGGCTTGGTTGTGTAAAATTAAGGGAAAGAAGTACAAGAAAACATGTTACTTGGCAATCTATGCTCATCTACTTCCAATCATGATATAATTGCCATAGGACTGCCACAAAGACAAACTCTTATTTTTATGGGAATCATAGGCTTCCAAATTGGAATGTTTTGCTGCTTTAGTATTCTTGCTACCATGTTCCAACCCATAGTATAAATAAATGATCTTGTCAAACAGAAGTGATTTTGTTGTGACTTCTGTGAGCTCCTCCCTAAACTATCCTTTACCTTCCTAGTCCAAGCAGACTCCATCTACTCTATTGAGATAATCTCTTGATTCTTTTAGAATGCATCATTATTTGTTTTCTTTTTGTGGTCATGTGAGTAGATATTATAGTTTGTTAGTATGTCCTATCTTGTTGAAGAAGTCTTTGGTTAAATATTCTTGTCTTTTTCTTCCATGAACTATTTTCTTCCCTTTTTGATTGGCAAGGGTAGCCAGTTAGAACTATGGAAGAATAATTGAAGATACTACAGTTCTTACCAGGTTTTCAAATGTTACTTATTGTGGAAGAAACCATAAGAGAAAAAAGAGCCTAGATTTGCTGTGGACTTTAGTCTTCTCAACATTTATTTATTGCTATGCTACTTATCTAAGTAATCTTCTCTAAAAAGAACAGAAAAATGTCTACACTTGTGAAATATTTCATAAAATTGCAAATAATTTTCAACTGAAATGAATGCGTCGTTGCGTGAATGTGTATATGTATGTGTTCACATACGTATATATATTTGTGCACATATGTGTCTAAAGATATATGCTTTTCCCTTTCTCTCACAATGGATGTGATGATATTATAAAATGCTGACGAGTCCCCTCCATAGGTCCGTAGTTTCATTTCACCACCAGCTGGAGGCTTGCCTGAACACAGCCCTCAGTGCCCGGCTATGTTTTGGAACTGTCTTGGCTGAAGATAGTTGCCTTCTGGAAACTCACAGTCCATACCTAAAGAGAAGCTGTTTCTAATGACTGTTCACTGTGGGAGTATAAAACACTGTCTCCTCATTCCTAGTCTGGGGAACTGCAAGAGCTATTTGAATTTCAATCTTGTGTATTTTTTTCAGCAAGTTAATTGTATCTTATCCTTTCTCAGGTTCTTTTTCCAGGAATACTCCAGTAACTAGCCTACATACTTGTCTTCACCTGTTACTCTGCTTTATGAGGCACTTACATGTAAAAAACCTTAAAATACTCAAATAGTATTATTATTAAACCTTGAAATCTAGGGCTTTGAATTTTATATTCATGAAAAGTTCAACTGTAATAATAGATGCATTACAACTCTATTAGTACAAAAATCACTTAGGTAATGTAAGTATTAAAGACTGAAAAAGAAAAAAAAAAAAAGGAAAATCAGTATGTCCTAATACAATGCACAATACAAAATCAGCCATTGTCATGTGCTCTAGATGTCAAGAGACTGGGTGGCTGTTTAAAAAGAGAATGGATGTCCACACATGACCCAAGACTTTTTTGTGTCATATGACCCTGTCTGATTCAACTTTTCGGGGAATACAGATATCCTTCCTGCTGAATTTTTTCACAATACCTGTGTTCCAAGAACATTCAACATTATCAGGTCAAAAATAATTGACCTGATAAGGTCAATCACTATAATAATGCTAGAAGACATAAAATAGTAACATTTATTGGAAACTTCTAAAGTCTCAATTGGATGACCTCACTTATTGGATTGTAAAGAAAATTGTTTAAGCCCTTCTGAGTGACAATGATACTTATTTTCGTAGTGTGTCAGGGGAAGCTGTGGCTCACAGACACAAAATAAAGCCTTAAGGTCAGCCAATAACTAAGTGAGAAGTAGATCGCAGAGCAAGTTTATTTGTTCATAGAGCCCCAACATGTGACTCTAACATGCTCATCATCTGCATAAGTTGAGGAGCTATCTAGCTAAAGCTATTAAAGAAGAGTCCTTGGTCTGACTAAAGAGAGGACTAACAGCTCTGCTTGCATCATGCATGAAACTGCCTATTGCTTTCTAGCAAGTAAAAACGTTGAGGAAGAAAAGGAGGGAGTTTTCCTATTGGGAAACAGTGTTCTTTTGCTATTGTTTTTCACTGAATCACATTTGTTTCCACCTCTGTACATTTTCATACTCCTCCTTGTCTTCCTCATTAATCTAAATCCTACTCCCTCTCACTGTTTTTAAGTAACCACTTGTTTCAAGAAGTTATTCTGGATTGTTCCACTCTCCCCAGATTGATCACCACTATCTTTAAAAGCACAGTAACCCACCCCATATTACATAGAGGCTCATTCTGAATGTACTGCATTCCAGACACTGTCACAAACATCATCTGTCCTTAGTCAGTGGCAAATTCAAATTCAATCACAAATGAGTCAGTCATTCCATTCCAGTTAATTCCATAAATTAACTCAAGATTTTGAAAATGAGGAAGTTAAAATTTAGAAATAAAGGGGGTTTTGGTGAATTTAAAGCCTCAGTGTGTCAGATGAGAACTATATCTTGCAGACAAGTAGAATAACTTCATTGTTATCTCTGCTTAACCCTCAATCTGACCAAAGGATGATAAAGAATGAAAAATATTAGTGTGTGTACTATCTATTATCTCTGCCCTTTAGCTTACTGTGTGTGACAGACTTGGAAGATTTCCCACATCTCACTGGAAAATGAAATTCTTCTTTTTTTTTTTATAATTAGGGGCATTCAACTGGCTATTTGCAAACTCAAACTCAAACAACACATTTATGGAACACATTTTGTTCCCCTAAGGCACCACAGATAGCAACAGCTCTGGAAATAATCAAACTGTATTTAATTATTCACTACAATATCTTTCAGTAGAAAATCAAGTTGTATAGCTTTTAATAAGTTCATATGGCTCTCTGTTATCTTGTTAGTATTTACACTTTCTTTAAAAATGAAATCAACCTAGCAGGTGGTATGAAATAAAAAATAAAGGAAAGATCTTTTGTTTATGAAACTATACATAACCACAAAACCCAATCCAAATCTGTGCAGTTTGGGAGTAAGCTGCATTGGGAATTCCTCTTCTCAAGCGTATCTCCCTGCCTTTCCTTTTTATCTTTTGTTCTGGCTTGTTGTTTTGCTTGTTTATTCAAATTAGGGCATCCTTTAATTCATGAGTATCTTAGATTTTTCTCTCTGGATGGGCAAGGGAGGATACATGTTAAGGAAAGAGCTTTAAATTGAATAAATCTGTCCCACTAACTCTGAGGATTCTGCTATGTAACTTTTTTTTTCAAAAGATGATGTCCATAGGACACTATGGATTTTAATTCTTTATTTACTTTTAAAATTGCTTTTGAATTCTTTTTCACAAGTGTTTATATACATATACTCTTTTTTTTGGTTTGTTTGTTTGTTTGTTTTTCCAGCACTGGGAATCAAACTCATGACCTCGTGCTTGCCAGGCAGGCACTGTGCCACTGAGCTAAATCCCCAGCCCCTCATATACTCTTAAATCCTGAAATTTTTCTTTTTCGTGGACAGACAATTCTATATCTTTTTGAGTGAGATCAAATTGGATCCTAAAGACAAAAAAAGAGACTTTTAAAGTATAAGGAAGGTTGAAAAGAAAAAAAGGACAAATTGTAACCGATTTTGGAAGCTGGGTAGGCACAGTCAAGCCTTTAGGGCTATAGGGAGTATTTTTGAAACTTTAGAAATGAGAAAAAGAGTCATTTGAAAGATTTGTTAAAGACCAAAAAAGCCCCACCAACAGACTTTCTCATCACAGCTTCACTGGTAAAACTGATGTGACTATAGGAGAGACCTTGTTTTAAGAATTACTGCTTAACACAGCACTTTGGGAAACTCTGGCTGATGAATCATAATTCAAGTCCCAAGTGGGCAGCTTAGTACCACACACACACACACAGACACACACACACACACACACACCACATTCACACTACTGAAGAACAGTTTTCTTATGGATATATATTTTTTCTAGCCTGTCTTATACTCTGTAATTTTAAAAAGATAACTTATGACATAGATCACTTGGCAGATCTTAGTCAAGGCTTTTTCTCTGGATGGTCTAAATAAGATAAAATAAATTTAGAAACTGCACAGAGATCACATCCACACGAAAGGAAAATCCTCAGGAAGTGAGAAGTAGCAACTTGCTTTCCGTGAAGAGGGTCCTCAGTGGTTCTGGTTTACTTGTGGTTAGTTTCTAATATTCTAAGTCCCCTACAGTTTCATGTGCTAACATTTTATTGTCATGTATTCTTATACAGTAAAATCTCCACTCTGAACTCATTTTTAATGTGTGGGTTATTTAGAAGCATGTTTGTTCCTAGTCGATCTGTTAGGCTAGTCACCTGTATTACATTAGGATATCTGTGAAAGCTGTACACCTGTGAAAGAGAGGTTCATATTTTTTATTTCAAAGAAAAAAAACAACAAAATAAAAGCTACAGAGACAAAAGCAAAACAACTCAAAACAATAAAAATGACACAGAATTTTAAAACAAGATGATAAGAAATTAACAGTGGTTGTTATATAACAGATTGTTATCTTCAACAAAGTTGCTCAGATTACCAGATGTAAGAATGCAGTACTGATCAAAAAATTAAAAAGAATAAAAAATTATAAAGACCCATTAGAAGTACAGAACTTCACTAAACAAAATGGTAGGAATTCAACAATGGTTATTATATCAAGTATTGTTGTCTTCAAATTAGTTGCTCTGATTACCAGACATAAGCATGCAAAATTGGTAAAACAAATTTAAGCTTTAACTGTTCCTTTCAATAAACTGATAGACATCAGTAATACAACTATCCAAGCTATCCTTGTATATGCATATATATTTTTCCTTCCTTCTTTCTCTTCTTCTTTCCCTCATCCCAGTTGTTCCTTCCCTTTGAGGATTTTCTTTCCCTTTCACAATATCTATTGTATCTTTCAGGTTTTATTTGCTCTTTCATACACTCTGGAGACAATACAATGTTTACACATACAGGTCTGATTGACTTCACTTATAAGTACAGTCTCTAGGTGAATCTATTTAACTATAAAACCTTCATGTTCATCTTTTTCGTAGTTGAGTAATACTCCATTGTATAAAAATTACACATCGTTTATATCCATTCCTCCAATGATGAGCATTTGGGTAGTTTTCAAGATTTAGCTATGACAAATTGCACTGCTATAAACATGGGTGCACATATATCACTGTGGTATGATGTTTTCAGGTTTTCTGGAAAAATACCTAGAAGGAGAATAGCTGGGTTAAGTGGGACCTGTAATCCTAGTTTTCTGAGGAACATCCACACTGATATCCACAGAGGCTTCACCAGTCTATACTCTGAGCAGTAGTGCTGAAGTGTTCCTTTTGCCCCCCAGCCTCTCAAGCATCTGTTATTCATTGATTTCTTGATGATAGCCAGTCTGTCTGGAGTGAGATGGAATCTCAGTGTTGTTTTAATTTGTATTTCTTGAATGATCAGTGATGTTGAACATTTTCTCATGTATTTATTTGCCATTTATATTTCTATATCTGAGAAGTGTGTATTCATCTCAGCTGCCCATTTTTTGATTGGGTCTTTGAAATTTGGGGGCCCAATTCTCTTAATTCTTTATATGTTGTACATAGAAGTCCTTTGTGTGAGGGACAGTTGAATAAATTTTTTTCTGAATTAATTAGTTTTCTTTTTACCCTGTTGGTGATTTCTTTTGATGGGCAGAATCTTTTCAGTAAATGAGACCCAGTTGTTGATTCTTTGAAGTATTTCTTGTGCAGTATTTTTTTTTTTGCAGTATGTTTTTGTGCATGAAATCTCTGCCTACCCCTATGTCTTCAAGCTATCTATCCACTTTCTCTAGTGGATTAAGTGTTTGTGTTATAATATTTAGATCTTTGATCCATTTTGACTTTAGTTTAGTACATGGTGATAGACATGTGTCTAATTTTAGTCTTTGACATGTGGAAAGTCAGTTTTTCTGCACTATTTATCAAAGAGTTTATCTTTCTTCCAGTGAACATATTTGGCCCTTTTGTCAGAAATTAGGTGGTTGGGTGTGTTTGTACATGCATTTGCAATCTTCTAACTGTTCTATTGATCCTCAGGTCTGTTTTTTGACCATGCCATGCAGCTTTTATTACAGTAGTTTTGTAGTACAATTTCAAGTCAGGGATTCTAATGCCTTCTGCCTTGCCTTTGTTGCCCAGGATTGCTTTTGCTATTCTAGGTCTTTTCTGATTCCAGATGAATTTTAGGAATGTTTTCTCTCGATTTGTGAGGTATACTAATGGTATTTTAATTGGAATTGTACTAAATCTGTACAACAATTTTAGGAGTATGGGCATTTTCAGAATGTTGCTTCTTCCTATCCATTAGCAAGGAATATCTTCACATTTGCTGATAGCCTCTTTGACCTCTTTTTTTCATAGTACTGTAATTTTCACTGTGTCAGTCTTTTATTTCCTTTATTAGATTGATTCTTAAGTATTTCATTTGTTTATATGCTTTTGTTAATTGTGTGGTTTTCCTAATTTCTCTCTCAGTGTATTTGTTGTTTGTGCTCAGAAGTGCTATTTATTTTTGAGTATTGACTTTGTATCCAGCTACACTAGTGAATTTGATTATTAAATCTACATGTTTTTTGGTGGAGGTCTTGGGATGTTCTATGTAGAGTAGTCTGTCATCTGTGAATAATGATAATTTCACTCTTTCCTGTCCTATTCTTTTGGTGGTTTGCTTTTTGTTTTTTTTCCCCGGTACCAGGAATTGAACTCATGACCTTGTGCTTGCCAGGCAGGTACTGGGCTGCTGAGCTAAATCCTCAGCCCCTCATTTCCTATTCTTAGTCTTTTTATTTCACTCCCACATCTAATTGCTTGGGCTAATATTTCCAGCACTATATTGAATAGGAATAGTGACAGTGGACATCCTTGACTTGTCAGTTTTTGTCCATTTAGTATGATGCTGGCTGTTGGTTTGTCACAGATGGCTTTGATCAGATTGAGGTAAAGACCATAGATTCCTATTTTCTGTAGGGTTTTCATCATAAATGCATGTTGGACTTTGTCAAAAGCTTTTTCTGCATCTAGTGAGATGATTATGTGATTTTTGTCTTTGGCTATGTGTGATGTATTATGTTGATTGATTTGCAAATATTGAACCATTCCTGCATTCCTGGGATGAATCCTGCTTGGTCACGTTGTATAATCTTCTTGATGATTTGCTGCATTCTGTTTGCTAGTATTTTATTGAGAATTTTTGCATCTATATTCATTAGGGAGATTGGTGAGTAGTTCTGTTTCTTGGTTGTGTACTTCTCTGGCTTTGGTATCAGGGCAATACTTTCCTAGCGGAATGAGTTGGAGAGAACTCCTTCCCTTTCAATTTCATTAAAGAGTTTGAGAAGAATTGGTATTAAATCTTCCCTACGTTTCTTGTAGAATTCAGCTATGAATCCATCCAGACCTGAGCTTTTCTTCATTGGCAAGTTTTTAATTACATTCTCAATTTCACTGGCTGATGTTGAGTTATTCAGAATATTTATATCTTCTTCATTCAGCTTTGGTAATTCATATGTATCTAGAAATCTGTCAATTTCCTCTGTGTTTTCCATCCTATGAGAGTAAAGATTTTCAAAGTAGCTATTGATGATCTTCTGAATTTCTACAGGATCTGTGTGAGTTCATGCTTTTCATTCCTTATTGCATGAATTTGAGTTCTTCCTTCCATTTCTTGGTAAGGTTGGCTAGGGGTTTATCAATTTTCTTTATTCTTTCAAAGAACCAACTCTTTGATTCATTAATTCTTTGTATTGTTTTCTTAGTCTCCATTGCATTAATTTCTGCACTGATCTTTATAATTTCCTGCCTTTTTTGGGTTTTGTGCTTGACTTGCTCTTATTTTTCTAGAATACTATGCATGGGATAATTTCAATTCCTTTGCATTTACTTAAGAGTGTTCTTTTTTTTTTTTTGGTATGAGGAATTGAACTCAGGGCTTTTCTGCTTGCCAGGCAGGTGCTTGGGCTGCTGAGCCATATCCCTGGCCCAAATTAAGCACATTCTTTGGGATAATGTATGGTCTACTTAGAGAACGACCTGTGTAAATGTGAGAAGAATGTGTATTCTGATGTTGTTGAGTAGAACACTCTGTCAAAGCCTACTAAGTCCATTTGTTCACAAGTTTGGCTTAGTCCTGTATCTCTTTTCTGATTTTTTTTTTTTTGATCTATCTCCTTTGTCTAGTTGATCAATCTCTTTGTAATACTGGGGTGTTAAAGTCCCATGTTATGATTGTGTCACTGTTTATTTGATTTCTCATGTCTGTTAAAATTTGTCCTACATATTTGGATACTCCTGTATTTACTGCATATATATTTATGATTGTTATCTCTTCCTCTTGCAGTTTTTCCCTAAAAGGTATGTAGTGACTTTTTATCTCTTTGGGTTATTCTTGGTGTGAAGTTCACATTGTTTGCAAACAGAGTAGCTACCCCCACTTTTTTCTGGGTTCCTGTCACATGGAGTATTGTTTTGCATCCTTTGTCTTTCAGTCTATAAATTTTCTTTTGAATTAAATGTGTTTCTTGTAGATAGCATATTGTTGGATTTTATTTTTTGATTTACTCTGCCAGCCTGTTTCTTTTGTTTAGTGAATTGAGGCTATTTACATTAATGATATAACTGATATGTATTGGCTTATCTTTCTCATGTTATTTTCCTGCTGTTGTTTCTTCATTTTTCCCCTCTGTTTAATTGCTTGCTGTGCTTGTTGGTCCCTTTCTATTGTTCTTGAAATTATGGTCATTTTTATCTCTTTCTAGAATATCATTTTTTCTTTGTAGGGTTGGTTTGGTGGTCATGAATTTCTTCAATTGTTTTTTGTCATGGAAGTATTCTATTTCTCCATTAATTTTGAAAGATTGTTTTACAGGGTACATCAATTTGGGTTGGACATTGTTTTCTTTCAGGATCTGAAATACTTCATTCCAAGCTCTTCTTAACTTGATGGTTTGTGTTGAGAAGTCTGTTGTAATTCTGATGGACTTTCCTTTATAGGTGATCTGTTTCTTTCCTCTAACAACTTTTAATGTTCTATTCTTTTGCTGAATTTCTGGGATCTCCATTTTTATATGTCTGGGTGTAGATTTATTTTGCTTATGGTTAATTGGAGTTCTATGTGCCCCACTTAACTCTATGTGAGATTCTTTTTCCATTCTTGGGAAACTTTCTGCTATTAATCTGAAAATAGTCTTTTTACATCAGTTGTGGTGACTCATGCTTTTTCATTGATACATATCAGTCTTATATTGTTTTTCTTTGCCTCATCTTGCAGCTGTTGAATTCTTATTTCCTCGTTCCTTGTTATTTTTGGTGACCTTTCTTTCCACAATCATTAGCTGCAATTCTGTCTGCAAGGTCTGAAAGTGTATCTTCAGTTCTGTCCAGCATGTCTGCCAGCTTTTGATGGAATTTTTATTTTCATGGATATCTCTGAATCTGGTTCATGCATTTTAACTCTTTCCTTTATTGTTCATTCAAGGTTTCCATCATTTTTCTATACTTGTCTATTTTTTATCTGTCTTCTTTAGATGTGCTGAGCAATTCTTTCATTATTGTTGTCATTTCTTTTTTTACCTGAGAGATTTTTTCTGATCTGATGTCTTCTATGGCCTGATGAAGTTGTTTCTTTACTTCAGTTGATATCATTTCAGAAATTTCAGGTGTGTGACTTCCAAGATCTATGTTAGTGTCTCCTGGACTTGTTTTGTGAAGGGTGGATGTCTGAAATTGCATTATGTTCCTTCATATTGTCATTTTCAAAGATCCTGAGGTTCTTCAGGACTCAGTGTTTCTCCTGAGATGGTGGGGTGACAGGGTTCACAGTTGCTCCCCTCCTGGACAGTGCATTGAACTCCCTGAGTTTCTCAGGGACTCAGCCTATTCCTACATCTGTGCAGGTGGGTTGGAGTGCAGTCTTTCCCCTACTGAGCAAGCCACCAAAGGCCTGGAGTTTCCTGGATGTTCAATATCACTCCTGCTACAGTGGGGGTGTGATGGGGGCACAGCTCTCTGAGGCTTCTGAAGCTCCCTGGGGCTCAACCTTGCTCCATATATTATTTTTAAATCATTATTTGTAATTACTTATGTTTAAAAAATGTGTTCTATATAATTTCATGAGTGTATGCAAATAATTATTATTATGGAAATAATTTGAATATTTTGAGATTTCTCACATAAAACTTATGAGATGTTTTATAAAAGTTCCATAAGCATCAAAAAATGATAATTATATGTTATTTTTGGAAGTTTATTATGCATGTACTAGATCACATTTGCTTTTAATTTTCATGAATTTTCTGTAGATAATCATTCTCTGCTTATGTCAGTGTCTACAGCTTGACTGGGGTTAAGTCAATTTAGCATTAAAATGTTTCATTTTTTTTTTTTTAACTTTTGATCTATTAAGTTGCAGCACACTGGAAATAATTTTTCCTTTCACCGTAGAGTTTCTTTCCAGTTTTTGACCTTTAGAAAATATAATCATGCATATGTACTTTATTGTGTCTGACTTCTTTACAGAAAAATGTTTTTGTGAATCACCCAAGTGAATGTATGTATCAGTAGTCCAGTTTTAAAAAAGTTTGTTTGCAGTACCCCATTGTTTTAATATTCCACAACTCTTTCATCCTCATATGAATAAACATTTGGAAAGTTTCCAGTTTTAGGGCATATTAACAGTACTGTTCTACCTGCTTGGTATACATTCTGAGGAACACTTAAATCTTTAAGTTTGCTAAATTGTTTGCTATTAAAAATTTATTGACTTAGTATCACAGAAAAAACATAGTTCCTTATCAACTTTCAGGCACCTAGCCTGCCTCAATAAAAATGCATTGAGAATGTATTATACAGCATATATGACACTAGTTAAGTTAACTATGTCCTTAAGACACCATATATACAGAGCTTGCATTATGTGAACTCTTTACTATGACTCATTAGTTAAAATTTGTAGAAAACTCATGAAAACCAAATAATGGGGTGTCAGCACAATTTGACATTCAAATAATTGGTCAGGTTTATTTTAATGAAGAAAAGAGAGGCTTCCTTGAAATTTTTGTCTAGAAATTTACTGTTGAGTTTGTTATGATTTGGGCAATCAGATATTGGAGGTGAGGGAAAATATTTAATATAGAAGAATTAGGATAATAAAAGACATATATGGAGAAATGTTATTAAATAATAAATGTATGTATAAAAATCCTACAATCTGTATTTGCTCTATTAAATTACTGTGCAACATCCAGAGAATGTAAAGTTTTTAATATTAATTTGAAAAATCAGTACTTGAAATTGGGAGAACAATTCCTTCAGTGTGCATGACTGGAAAATTTCTGAAAAATAAGAAGTGTAAATAAAATCACAGTGTAGACTGAGATCATCTTTTGATTTAGAATCAACTAGGTTTCCCATGAGTCATTATGATTTGTACTTTTGGAAAACTAACAGTTAAACCTTAATTTATTTTCCCTTGAAGGCAGAAACAGTGACTCACCTTGCCCTGGCACTTTAGGAGGACCAAGAACTCATCAGAGGTGTGTAAGTAAGTATCGATTTGTGTAAATGATGTGATAATAATTTCAGTCCAAAGGAAGATTAAAGCAAGCAAGTCTGGCAGGGCAGGGTGAAACATGCTGCAATTAAGTGGTGTAGCTTAACAAGAATCTAGTAGTAAAAACAGAGAACCTGTTCATCACACAAACAAAGAAATGTATGTTATGTTTCTGATCATGGCAGCAAATTATATTAGTCAGATAGTGACATGCTGAAGGGAGGCTAGTGACAATGTAATGATGTTAGATGTTTTTAGACATTATAACATACTTTTACAATGGAGAAAAGATTGAGCTGTAATTATTCCTATCTTGTTTTGGAATTACTTAATCTATTCATGCTGGTTTTCTTTCAAAATGTAGTATTCAAACAAATAGTTCAAATTCAAGCAGTTGAAAATCCTAGTATATTGTCTGTACTTAAAAATTAGAAGATGCACTTTCTCATTGTTACAATGGACCCTAAAAAATTTGCTTCAATAAATAGTAACATACAGATATTTAAGTATGCAAATTTTTATTTAAGAAAGTTGGGAACATAAAAAAACTGTAACATAAAGCTTTTAATTTTCATTACATGTTGCTTTATAATGAAGTACCTTAACACTTAATATCTTCAATAATAATTCTTAAAATTATATCTCAGGAGTGACTAGGCTTAGTTGGGACATTGTCACTTGGAATCTCTCTTGAAGTTGTAGCCACATAGTGACTGTAGTTATCTGAAGGCTCAATTTATCGGGACATCCAAAAGGGCTCACAATCATGGCTGGTGACTGATGTGCTATTAGAAGGGAACTCAAGCGCGGCTTTTAACCAATAATTTTTTTCAACAGTATGCACATGTGGCTTCTCCAAGCCTTCTAGTATTCACAAGAATATCTTAGGTGATAGATGCATCAGTCCTATATTTGTTTATACATGACCTTCCTCTGCATGTGCCTGAGTCATTTCTTCTTTTTAAAAATTTTTATAATAAATTGATTGGTTGATATTTAGAGACAGGGTATCACTAGGTTGCTATATTGCTGAGGCAAGGCTTGAACATGCAATCCTCCTGCCTCAGACTTGTAGAATGTTGGTATTACAGGTGTGCAACACCACATCATTGCCTCTTTTAACAAGGACATCGATCTTATTGGATTAGGGCACTTCCTTGTCATCTCATTATACGTGTAAAGACCCTATATGAAAATAAGGTCACATTCTGAGTTACTGGAGATTGGATTTAAGTGTATCACTTTGTTTGAAGGGCACAACTCCACCCATAATAATATAACTACACCTCAATTGACACGTTAAATTTTCTGGTATTCTCTATTGTTCAGAGCAGTCTCAGGGGTTGCCTAGTCTCAAAGAGGTAAACAATGGAATTGACTATTAAAAAGTAGACTGGTAATTGCAGCACAATTTGTAATTGCTAAATTGTGGAAGCAACCCAAATGTCCATCCACTGAGGATTGGATAAAAAAACTGTGGTAGGGGCTGGGGGTTTAGATCAGG